>NC_083721.1:141412985-141721652 GCF_028564815.1 Eubalaena glacialis | reverse complement strand
GAATTGTATGAAAATACATGTATATTTACAGTAGAAGCCGTAGGGATCTGAGTATGGATTGATCAAATGTTAAGTCACTTAAAAGCAGGAGATCATTGCTAAAAAGACACAAGCATTCTTGAATTTAAAAATTTCAACTTAAAACATAATAAATGAACATTAATTTGCCAATCTTTTGTGTAGGGCCAAGGCTTCTTTGAATATAAGCCCTGCTGATTGGAGTTCTATGTATTTTCTTCATTAATCATCTGATAGTGTATTTTCTATAATTTCCAGTTTCAGTTTCTTTCATGTGGGAGGAGAACTTAACCACTTTGGAAATAATTTGAGTACAGAAATCCTTATTGATTTTTATGATCTCAAAAATGCAATCTTTTGTGGGTGCTATCTAGTACACCAACAATTTCTTTTAAAACAACTTGCCTTTATTGGGTCTTTCCTAAGCAGTTAACCTGGTTTTCATATATGCGATAAACCCCTTTAATTCCCACTCATACCCTATTGATTTTCACAGTGTTTGATTTGCTGTGTAATTATAATAACAAAACAGCTGTAAATAGGCTGGGGACACACCCACGTCACTCTCGGTGGGCCTAATCTTCCACTGAGTGAAGCAGAAGTGTGGAGTGTTCAACTGGGGGGCCTCGTCATTGTATTGTGGGAGCAACACTTCTCCAGAAGTGTTCTTCCAGAGGGAAGGGAGAACGTCAGTTATCTGGTGAGCCACTTAAGGAGAGGCCGGTTAGGTGAGCTCCTCCTGTATATGCAGTTTAAAAAAAAACACCAAAAGAAACACAGTAGTCAAGTATATGCATCTGAATTTTTTTCTTTTTTCTTTATTTTTTAATTAAAGTATAGTTGATTTACAATGTTGTGTTAATTTCAGGTGTACAGCAAAGTGATTCATATATATATATGTATATATATATTCTTTTTCAGATTCTTTTCCCTTATAGGTTATTACAAGGTATTGAATATGGTTCCCTGCGCTCAAACTGCCTGAATTTTAAATCCCAAATTTGCCACTTCTAGGTTGTTATAAATATCTTTGTGTCTGTCTGTCTGTTTGTCTCTCTACTCTTGTCCATGTTAGTGTTTCTCAGATTCAAATCACAATTATAGAACAAAGGTGGCAATGTGAAATGTAGATAATTAACTTAAGAATTCAAGGCTGTGATTATATATTCAGGGGAAAATCACTGAGCTTTTTTTTTTTTTTTTGAGACAATCACTAAATGATCTTGTATTTTCTTGATTACTTGTGCTGAGGCTTAGAGATTTCAAATATCTAAATAAATTCCTGTCTTTCTCCTTGGCCTGTATTTTTTCAGTCCCTTTCTCTATTTGGGGAATGAGGATCAAAACCGCTAAATATGAATTTCACAGGTTTGGGCACCCCCTGCCTATATTCTATAGAAAAGAGAGAGATGCCTCCTTTTCCCTCCTTCTGATTCACAAACAGTATAAAGAGTTGAGAGTTGATTTATTTCCCAGATTACATAACAGCTAAAAAGAAACTTGGAATCAAGAAAATCAGTCCAAAGTCCAGGGTGTTTGGGGGTGAGGGTAGCTTAGAATTTGGGACAATTTCACCAGAATTCTGTCCTGGGTGATCATAATGATCATAATATCTGCCATTTATTGGTCATCTGCTATGCATCAGACCCTCTGCTAAGCGGTTTGTGTATGTAATACATGTGCATTCATAGTAGCATCTGACTGTCAAAAATATTCTCTCCTCCAAAATTTCCATCTGCCAAGCTTGGCAAGAATGTGTAGTGCCAGGCTGAACTCAAGGCCTTTGGCTCCTGTGGACAGTGCAAAAGTCCTGAGCTGCAGGGGAGCCTCTTTGGGCCACTGCTGCATGGGGCTGGCTACAGAGATGCCCCTCCCTGCACGGTGGTCCTTTTTTCAGACCCAGACCAGTCATCCACCTGTTACCAGTGGATTCTGGTTCCAGCAAGGTTCTGGTTTCTGCCTTCTCTTTCCAAAATTTCTCTTCCATTCTCCAAGCACTCAACAAACACTTCCAAGCCACAACCCTTCCTATGCCTACCCCTCCAGGGTAGGGTTGCCAGATAAAATACATGATGCCCAGTTAAATTTGAATTTGATTCAGATAAACAACAAATACTTTTTTAGTATAAGGATGTCTCGCTTATTTATTAGACCAAGGTCCTCCCAAATGATGGCCTGAGTAAGGGAGCCCAGCTCCCACGAGTCAGACCACTTCCTTTTTGGCCAGGAACCGTGAAAAGCCTTTTGATTCTTCCCTGGGTCACGGGAATTCAGAGATTAATAACACAAGGCTGAAAGGATTGAGGAGAAAATTATGTCTCATTCTTTTTGAGGAATCTGCTACATGACAAAAATAAAACACTGGGTGATTTTTTCTTTTTTTTCTTTTTTAAAATTATTTGGCTGCACCGCACGGCACATGGGATCTTAGTTCCCTGACCAGGGATTGAACCCGTGTCTCCTGCACTGGACGCTCAGAGTCTTAACCACTGGACCTCCAGGGAAGTCCCTACACTGGGTGATCTTAACTGTGAATTTTTAATAGTCAGCTCTGCTGGGTTTCCATGATCTTATTTAATCCTTACAATAAGCTTACTGAGTAGGTGTTAAGATTCTTGTTTGACAGACTGGTAAATTGAGATGCAGTGAAGCAAGCATGCTAGTAAGTGGTGGAGACAGGATCTCAATGCAGAGCCATTTTGCCTTTTGGGGTCTAGGCCTTAATACAAAGTGATTCATTTACGTAAGGCTCATTTAAAACAGAAAGTTTTACAAACTCACAGGAATAGAGAACAGACTTGTGGTTGCCAAGGGAGGGAGGGGGAGGGGGAGGGAAGGATTGGGAGTTTGGGATTAGCAAATGACAACTAGTATATATAGAATGGGTAAACAACAAGGTCCTACTCTATAGCACAGGGTACTATATTTGATATCCTGTGACAAATCATAATGGAAAAGAATCTGAAAAAGAATATATATATATGTATAACTGAATCACTTTGCTGTACAGCAGAAATTAACACAACATTGTAAATCAACTATACTTCAATAAAAAAACCGGAAAGTTTTATATTAATTTTAATTAATTAAATTAAACTTCATAAAGTGTACTCTCGTCCGTGTATTTAAAAAGTATAACTTGCATGGGAAGCAGGAATATTGGATGCTGAGACAATCCATAGCTTCAAATATACTCTGATATTTTACTTTCAGCTTGTTCTCAACTTCCACATTTGAGAAGCAATGTTTACCTCATGTCTTAAATGATGTTCATCAGAAACAGACTCTGAGACGAGGATATAGAAGCAAGTGATTTATCTGGGAGCTGAGCACAGGGGACACTGTGAAGGTGTGGGGAGGGGAGAGGAATAGGAGGCAGCCTGTACAGGCTGAGCTAGTGAGCATGCTATCGCTAGAGGCACCTGGGGCTCGGCTCTGCAGGGGACTCAGGGAGACTGTGTTGAGCTCTCCTCAGAGTTGTCCCACCCAAAGGTCGAGGGCGCTAGGGTATTTATCCATTACCCCTGTCAATCACGGGCTGTTGGCTGCTCTGACTCACTCCCTGGCCTGCCTATTGTATGGGCTGACCGTGCTCCTGGCCCAAGAACACCCGTAGGCAGAGTCTCAGGTGCTGTCAGAAGAAAGGGAGCAATGAGGGCTGAGGGGGTGTGGGAATCGGGATCCACAGCCTTGCTACGCACCGTCTCACACGCTGTTCTGATGGCTTGCTGCTTCTTCTTCCTACCTAGGCTGTGTGCATATCGAGAAGGTAGACATTTACTTCCTTATTGATGGGTCTGACAGCATCCACCAAGACGATTTTCTCAAAATGAAGGTGTTCATGAATGAGGTGATAAAGATGTTCCATATCGGGCCCGACAGAGTACAGTTTGGGGTCTTTCAGTACTCAGACGAAATCAGTAGTCAGTTTACCCTCAGCCAGCATGCCAGCGTGGTGGGGCTGAAGGTGGCCATTGATGTCATTCAGCAGAATGGAGGTGGCACCATGACAGGTCAGGCCTTGGGTAGCATGATGCAGGTCTTTGCAGACACTGCTCGCAGCAACGTGCCTTGGTATCTCATCATCATCACTGATGGCAAATCTGTGGACCCGGTGGCCAAGGTTGTGGAAGCGTTGAGGGGAGATGGAGTCATCATTTATGTTATTAGAGTCAGAGATGTTAATACTATTGAGCTTCAGGAGATAGCTGAAGACAGGATGTTTTTCGTGAATGATTTTGATTCCTTGAAGGCCATCCAACAAGAAGTGGTACAGGACATTTGCTCCTCGGAGAGTAAGAATTTTTTTTCAATCTCTCTCTCTCTCCCCAAGTATATTTGTCTAATCTATTTGAACAGGCTTCATTCTGGAAGTGTGGATTCACTGGTCCAAAAGTGAGTATTGGACACAGAGTGACCATGACCTAGAATGAACAAAGCCGGTCAAATTTTATATCTTTATCATACAGCTGTGTCTTATTTTGAGACTGGTTTGTGCTGGGTCAGAGAAATTTATTTCCTTGACTTCCTCTTCACCCCTTTTAAAAATATTTTCATGTTGTGTAGATGTCACCCCAGACTCTCCCTGGGGATTTGTAATTAATTGGTTTCAGACTCTGAGTAAATGTTCTGTTCTGCTTCTTTTTTCCCCCAGCCTGTAAAAATAGGAAAGCTGACATTATCTTCCTGATGGATGCTTCAGAATACATCTCCCCGAAAGACTTTGAAAAGATGAAGTGATTCATGAAGCGAATGGTCAACCAATCTAATATCGGTGCTGATGAAATTCAGATTGGCCTTCTGCAGTTCAGCTCAAACCCCCAGGAAGAATTCAGGCTCAACCGATACTCCTCAAAGGTGGACATTCACAGAACCATCTTGGACGTTAAGCAAATCAACGACGGCACCTACACTGGGAAAGCCCTGAACTTCACTCTGCCTTTTTTTGGTAGTTCAAGAGGAGGGAGGCCCAGTGTCCATCAGTATTTGATTGTGATAACCGATGGGGTCGCCCGGGACAATGTAGCCATACCAGCCAAGGCCCTTAGGGACAGAAACATAATTATTTTTGCCATTGGGGTAGGAGAAGCCAAATACTCTCAGCTTTTGGAGATCACTAATGACCAGAGCAAAGTGTACTATGAAGAAAAATTTGAGTCCCTGCTAAACCTGGAGAAGAAAATTCTTTACCAGGTCTGCATTCCACAAGGTGAGTGACAGAGGGCTTATTATTTGACCTACAAGCCCATGGTAGGTGTCAGGGACCTGGTTGGCTCTCTTAATAAAATAAAACTAATCCTTCTAGCCTTGCCCTGGGGAATCTTTTTCTTAAAATTTGTTTTATTGAAGTATAGTTGATTTACAATGTTGTGCTAATTTTTGCTGTACAGCAAAGTGATTCAGTTATATACATATATATACATATGTATATATTCCTTCTCAAATTCTTTTCCATTATGGTTTATCACAGGATATTGAATATAGTTCCCTGTGCTACACAGTAGGACATTGTTGTTTATCCATTCTATATATACTAGTTTTCATCTACTAGTCCCAAACTCCCAATCCATCCCTCTCCCAACCCTCTCCCTCTTGGCAACCACAAGTCTGTTCTCTATGTCTGTGAGTCTGTCTCTCTTTTGTAGATAAGTTCATTTACATCATATTTTAGATTCCACATATAAGTTATATTGTATGGTGTTTGTCTTTCTCTTTCTGACTTACTTCACTTAGTATGATAATCGTTAGGTCCATCCATGTTGCTTGCAAATGGCATTATTTCATTCATTTTCATGGCTGTGTAGTATTCCATTGTAGATGGTGTTTTTTGTGCAGGGCCTGTTTCGAGGGCTTCCATAGGTTAGACATTGCATCTTCACATAACCCTATTAATAAATAGATACTATTTTACAAATGAGGAAACCACGGCACAGCAAAATCAGGTTATTTGGCCCAAGTAAATAGCAGAGATGGGATGTGAACTTGAGGCAGTCTGGTTCTAGAATCTGTGTACTAAATACTGTTCTATATTGCCTTTTGGTACAGTATAGTAGAGCACAACAGGGTCTCTCAACTTTAGCATGCATTTGAATCACCTGGAGATCTTGTAAAAATGCAGTTTCTGATTCAGTAGGTTGGGGTGTGATTCTGCATTTCTAACAAGCTCTCAGGTGATTCTGATCTTGCTGGTCTTCAAGTCACACTTTGAATAGGAGGGTTGTATGGTATAGTATAGTATAGTATAGTATAGTATAGTATAGTATAGTATAGTATAGTATAGTATAGTACAGTATAGTATGGCATAATGAAGTAGAGCATAGGATAGAAAAGGATAATATAGTATAGTATGGTATAGTATAGTATAGAATAGCATACAATGCCATAGAATGGTATAGTAATGCATAGTAAAGTATAGTATGGTACAATAAAGTATAGTATATAGTATAGAATCATATGGAAGAATATATAATGAAACCCATAAAGCCCAATATTCCTACATCAACCCCATGTGAAGCAGATGCTATTATTATGATACTCAATTTCCAGGTGAGAAAAACAAGAGAGAGGTTAAGAAGCACAGATGGGAAATAATGGAGGTAGGGTATGAACTTCCCAGCAGTTTGGTGTCAAAAGCCAGAGCCAGTTTTTTTAGAGTATGAAATTAATATTTTTGATTCTACTACCTAAAGAATATCACTACTTTGCAGTGCCTTTGGTGAATTCAGAAATCAATTGAAAAGCGTGCATGTGTTGAATTATTTTTTTAAAATAAACATGGATTATTGAATGTCCTTAAGCAGTTCAATTCTTCAGGAATCAAAGTCCTATTTTTTTGTTTGTTCCATTTTTTTAATATGCACCTGGTGATTATCCTGGGGAAGACAAGAGATACAGGATTCCAGCTTCTCTTCTCAGGTCATTTTGAACCATGTAGTAAATTGGGATTTATATTTATCTTCAACTCTGTCTTAGCTGGTACTTTAATAATGGCTAAAACCTAATTAATTCTAGAATTCTACAATCATAAAACTGAATCAAACAGAACTTAGAGGTTATCTGGCGAGGTTCAACCCTCTCCATTAACAGGGAAAGAAAATGCTCCTTGCATTACAGGATAAAGCCAACTGAAAATGTTCCTGGGGAAAATGTAAATTAGAAATGTTGGAATAATATACCATACTCAGAAATTCCTTTTTTCTGAATTTAGATCTGATATAGAAATGAGATTTACATCTGTGAAAACTCCTTATGGTGAATTTCAATTAGAGACTTAAAAGTAAAAACAAAACCAAAATGTTTTATATGGAAGGAAGGGAGGAAAGCATTTTCTGTCTTTTCAGTTCCAGAAACATATCTGGCCAGCTAGCACGGAGTGTGATATTTAGGGGATTGAAAACTCCATGGGTCAGCCCTGGATCTCAGGTCCTTGAGAAACTTTAAACCACCGTTTATGACTCTTTTCCCTGTGGAGGTTCCAGTATTCATTAATTTTCCTCAAAAATCCCCTCCCCCCCAAACCTGCAGCTTTGTTTTTTATTGATTCTGGGCCAAACACTCCAGTGTGTGCTGATCTAAGGAGAAAATATCTACATGTCCTGGCTTGCCCTGACAATCCCAAGTTATGCTTGTTGTCCAGAAGTAGTTAATAATAGCGGCGCTTTTGTGGTTGTAAATTACATTTTAAGTTTTTAACCCAAATTCTAATCCAGGTGCATTTGTAACCATCAACTTTTACCTCCTCAGTGGAATTTTGTGGATGGTCTTATTATGAGTGGCTGGGTAGAGCCTGAAAGATCAATGGGCCTTCCAATTCTAGCTACCCTCTTCTAGGAGGGCTTAAATATTTTCAGGTAGAAGAAACATAAAATTGAGAGTGATTGTCAGTCTTGATCTTTTCTAATATGCTTCTCTGAAATAAGATATATGCATGGGTGATGAGGAAACTTCCAGGAGAGAAGGAAATAGTACAGCTTGTGTTGAAAGAGACTCAAGGCTTATTCATATTTTTGTCTTCATCCATTTGGCAAACATTTAATGAGCTTGTGTGTTAGACACTGGGAAAGTAAGATGACATAGTCTCTACTGTGAGGGAATGTTTGTTCAGAGAGAGATAAGTTCAAGTAAAGTAACAATGGATATGCAGGGGCATTTAATAACTCAACTTGAGAACCTGGGGATATGAGTCACAGAGACTTTAGGGAGGGGGTCACTTGAATTACAACTTGAAGGACATGTATGAGTTAACCAGGTCGGGGTGGAGGGGATGGGAAAGGACACTTCAGCTAGAAGGAATAGGACCTGAAGAGGCATAGAGGTATGAAACAGTATATATGTATCAGTTAGCTTTTGCTGTGTAACAAGCCATCCCCCAAATTAAATAACAAAGACCTGTTGATGAAAATAATCAATAAACAATCAAGAATAGAAAAGAGTTTTATTTGTGTCAAACCGAGGACTAGCCTGGAAGCCCACTTCCCAGATGACTCTGAGAAACTGCTTTAGAGAACTAGGGTTTTCAGCACAGTTTCATATCTTGTCAGAACAGAGAATATTAAACAAGTCAGGGTTACATTTCTTCAAGGTTTCAAAAAAAGAACAGTCCAGCAAGTAAATAGCAAGTCAGCATGGCCTTGGCACCTGGGAAGGGAGCCTTATCATCAAAGGAGGACCAGCATTGGCATCTCAGGAAGAGAGGCATTTAATCTTTATTTTTAACATGGACGTTCTTTACTTTTGTGTCCTTTTCTCTAATAATTAAAGCAGATGTACAATGTATGTTTGATAGGCCACAAACCGGCTATTTTTGTTACCATAAAATTCAAGTTAACTCATGTATAAGCCAGAAAGACTTCCCCGTATCTCAATATGTGAAAATTTCTTTTATCACACCATTATTTAGCTTACACTTCTGTGGATCGGCTGGAGGGTCTTCTTGCAGGACTGGCTTGGCTGATATCTTCTGGGCTGGGTCATGCATCTATAGATGACTAATTTGATTTCCTTCTCCTCCACCTTCAAAGGATGCAACATAGATTTGTCTGTAGGAATTGATCTCTCCACTCCCATGAGGCAGGTTCAGCAGAGGCTTCAAGGGTTACTGCCAGAGCTGATGCAGGAGCTGGCCATGCTTTCCAACATCAGCTGTGGTGTCCCTGGTCAGACCAACGTGGTGCTCCACTACCTGGTTCCCGGCTCAAAGGACCAGCTTATCTTTGACTCAGGTTTTGAAAAGTACAGTGATGAGACCATTCAGAAGTTCTTGATTCATCAGGCTGCCAGTAGCAACCATATGGATGTGGATTTTTTGCAGTCCCTGGGAGACAGTGCTATCCGTCTCTCTTCTGCCAAAGTGAAGGTAATAAATGCTGAGAACCCATGTTATGGAGCCATTAGGCAGGGGTGGAGGGATAAGGCTTTTGTGACTGAGACCAACTAAACCGTTCTTCACTGGAGAGCTTACATTGAGGAACTCCGTTCTCTTACTCAGTAAAGACCAAGAAGAGATTGTTTTCATTCAATCAACAAATATTTACTAAGGCCTAGAGGCTCTGTGCTGAATGCCAGTAGGGATAAAATGATAAAGTCCCTGCCCTCAAGTTGCCCACAGTTTAGTTATCCAGATTCTTCCATGGCATAAATTCATTCCAAAGACAACTTGGAAGATATTAGTTCCTTTGGTCACTCATTGTCATGTAGAGTAAGACCCATTATTCTTCTAATCAGCCCCTTGAACCATCTTTAGTTACAGTTAAAGGCTCCCTAGCACAGCCCCCCTCCTCCCTTCCTGGTATCCCAGAGTTTTTCTTTCATTCCTGCATACGATGGATTTATTTCTTGAAAAATGTAATTCACGTTTTAAGTTAAATTTTTCTGTGAGTAAAGGTAACATATTTTAATTGTTAATTAAAATTAAATTGTTTAATTGTAGAAAATGCATTAAAATTTTGAGAGTTTTGCATTGATAAAGATGAATATTGTAAGACAATTTGGGGAAGATATTTTTTAGTGAACGCATTAAGTTTGTTCAAATTCTTTTTTTGTGTGTGGGGGATGTGTGTATTTGTGGGAGGACTTTGAGGTATAAGTGAAGGTGTAATAAAGTAACAAACAGATGAATGGGTAAGACAGAACAGAACAGAATAGAGTGAAAGGCTGGGTACAGCTAGAAGAGCTAGGCTTGCCCTTGCTTTTTCAAAGAAATGTGCAATTTACAGCATCCATCTTCTCCATTGTCTTTCCCCCCCTTCCTTCCCTTCCTCCTCCTTCCCCACCTCCCTCTCTCTCGTAAATAACAGGTCCTTTTAGTGTTTACAGATGGACTGGATGAGGATTTAGAGAGACTGAAGGAAATATCCGAGCTTCTCCGCAGCAAAGTTAAGTGCAGGGCATTGCCCCGTGTGGGCCTTGTTCCTCCCACAGGGGCTGAGATAGGCTTTCAGATTTCCAGATGGCACTGGAATCTATAAGCCTCCTATGCTAACCCAGGTAGTGGGAGCTCAGTGCCCACAAGGCTGATGCCCAGTCTCCCTCTTCATATGAATCGGGGGTGCGAGCTCAGTGGCCACAAGGCTGATGCCCAGTCCCCCTCTTCATATGAATCGGGGGTGCGAGCTCAGTGGCCACAAGGCTGATGCCCAGTCTCCCTCTTCATATGAATCGGGGGCTATTCAGGGCTGAGAGACCCCAGGGTCCCACATCCCCGACACTGACCAAGGGTCGCTCTGAGTGAGATAGGACTGACCAATTCCCAGCCTGGCGTCTGCTTTGGAGGGTTGCAGGGGCAACTCCTACTTCCTGGGGAGTGGGTGCTCTCTGCTCTTTTAGGCTACCTAGGGGTCCATTTGTCTCTTTTTCCTAAACTAAAATCACCCCAAAGCTGGGCCTTACTTTTTCCCCTGCCCTTCCTCCCTCCTTTGCTCCCTGATTGTTCCTCTTTATCCATTTCCAAGGGCTGCTGCATACATATGTACATATATATCCATATAATCGAAGTATAGTTGGTTTACATTATTATATTAGTTTCAGTTGTCCAACATAGTGACTCAATATTTTTAGAGATTGTACTCCATTTAAAGACATTATACAATATTGGCTATATTCCCTGTGCTGTGCAATATATCCTTGTAGCCTATTTATTTTATATGTGGGAGTTTTCTTAATCCCCTACCCCTGTCTTGCCACCCCCCCTCTCCCCACTGGTAACCACTAGTCTGTTCTCTAGATCTGTGAGTCTGTTTCTCTTTTGTTATATTCATTTGTTTGCTTTGTTTCTTAGGTTCTACATATAAGTGATAAACTAAAGTATTTGTCTTTCTCTTTAAGACTTACTTCACTAAGCATAATACTCTCCAGGTCCATCCATGTTATTGCAGATGGCAAGATTTCATTCTTCTTTATGGCTGAGTAATATGCCCTTGTATATACAGTTGACTCTTGAACAACCCAGAGGTTAGGGGCACCAACCCTCTGTGCAGCTGAAAATCCACATATAACATTATACTTGGCCCTCTGTATCCACAATTCAATCCACAGTAGAATCCATGGATTCAACCAGCCACACATCATGTAGTACTATAATACTTATTTATTGAAAAAAATCTGTGTATAACTGGACCCATGGAGTTCAAACCCATGTTGTTCAAGAGTCAACTGTATATACCACATCTTCTTTATCCATTCATCTATGGATGGACGCTTAGGTTGCTTTCATATCTTGGGTATTGTAAATAATGCTGCTATGAACCTTGCGGGTGAATATATCTTTTTGAATTAGTGTTTTTGTTTTCTTTGGATATATACCCAGAAGTGGAACTGCTGGATCATACGGTAGTTCTATTTTTAGTTTTTTGAGGAAACTCCACACTGTTTTCCACAGTGGCTTCACCAATTTACATTCCCACCGACAGTGTAGGAGGGTTCCCTATTCTCCATATCCTGCCAACATTTGTTATTTGTAGACCTTTTGATGATAGACATTCTGACAGGTGTGAGGTGCTATCTCATTATGGTTTCGATTTGCATTTCTCTGATGATTAGTGATGTTGAGCATCTTTTCATGTGCCTGTTGGTTATCTGTATGTCTTTTTTGGAAAAACATCTGTTAGGTCTTCTCCCCATTTCTTAATTGGGTTATTTGTTTTTTTGATATTGAGTTGTATGAGCTGTTTATATATTTTGGTTATTAACCCCTTATTGGTCATATCATTTGCAAATATCTTCTCCCATTCCATGGGTTGTTTTTTCATTTTGTTGATGGTTTCCTTTGCTGTTAAGTCCCATTTCTTTGTTTTTGCTTTTGTTTCCTTTGCCTTAGGAGACAGATCCAAAAAATAAATAAATAAATAACACTACGATTTACGTCAAAGAGTGTTCTGCTTATGTTTTCTTCTAGGAGTTTTATGGTTTCTGGTTTTCTATTTGGGTATTTTATCCATTTTGAGTTTATTTTTGTATATAGTGTGAGAAAGTGTTCTAATTTAATCCTTTTACATGTTCAGTTTTCCTAGCATCACTTATTGAAGAAACTGTCTTTTCTCCATTGGCTAGTCTTGCCTCTTTTGCCATAGACTAATTGACCACAAGTATGTGGGTTTATTTCTGGGATCTCTATTCTGTGCCATTGATCTATGTGTCTGTTTTTGTGCCAGTATGTGTCTGTTTTGATGACTGTAATTTTGTAGTATTGTCTCAAGTTAGGGAGCGTGGTATCTTTAGCTTTGTTCTTTTTTTCCTCAAGACTGCTTTGGCAAATCAGGGTCTTTTGTGGTTCCATATAAAATTTAGGATTATTTGTTCTAGTTCTGTGAAAAATGTCATGGGTATTTTAATAGGTATTGCATTAAATGGAATATTTTTGTGACAACTTGCTTTCAACTGAATTTAGTGCATAGATTGCCACTGGAAGTTTAAAATTTTGCAACTTCTCTGGAAGGGAATTGGGAGTATAAGACAAAGGACTGCAAACTTTGCCTACCTGCTAGATCAGCAATTCCATTTCCAGGAATTTATTTTAAGGAATAATTAAGAATATGTATACAACTTTTAACCATAAGGTTTTAAAGCAGCTTGTTTACAACAGCAAAAAAGCTGATGTGTGTGTGCCTGTGTGTGAATTTAGTGTTTAAAATATTAACAGTATTATTTGTTCTGAATTCTACAATGCTTTCTAGCCAGGTCTGAAAAGTGTTCTTGTCCGTATGTTTTCTGTTTTGTGGAAAAATACAGATGACCTTTTAGTGCCTGCATCAGTAGGAGAGGCTAAGTGCAATGACAAACAACCTTCAAATCTTGGTGGCTTAAACTAGCAAGACTGTATCCATCTTGTGTCTCATGCCCATTCATCTATGCCTCATTCTCATCACTCAAGAACCCAGGCTGAAGGAGGGGGTCTATTCCTGTGATGGGGAAAGGAAATGGGGCAAAGTGTGCACTCCTCTTAACATTTCTTCCAGGGAGTGACCCGGGTCACTTCTGCTCACATTTCATTGGTCAGAGCAAGCCATATGGAGAGTTCTAACTTTCACGAGATAGATAATATTTTTACAAGTAAGGAATTGAGGCTTAATGAGAGTTTATAACTTTCCCAAAGAAGTGAAATCCTGTCCAGTGCCCTTAAGTAGACGAAACAGAATATTTGTGAACAATCACTGGCACAGTTTCTAAGAGTAAACCACAAGTCTACTTCAAGAATGTGTGTTAAAGGATGTAACAATACAATAACAGGGGAAAACCCTCTGTGAAACAAAAAATAGGGGCTATGAGAGAGCTCTGAGAGTCCTTTCTGGTTCCACCTAACTGTTTTCCTTTTAGCTGCTGGGATTGAAAGGTATCAAACCAATTCCTCAAGATGGCATGCAATCAGCTGGTTTTGATTTTAATACAAATGCTGTTTGAGATAAGACAGATGAGCATATAGGAAGGGGGGGATGATGGATGGTTATCTGGGGCCAAAACAAGTCAGACCATTTTAAAGACATGCAAGTAAATTGCCTACCTGTTGCTCTTTTGAAGGATTCTCCGGACTCCTGACTGTTGGCCTGGAGGGTGTCCATAAATTAGGGGAGCTCCAGGAGCTAGAATTTGGCAGATGATTTGCATACACTCAGCCTCTGAGCATCACACAGCAATCCCTTCCAAGAATCTTACTGAAGCAACTTGTAGGTTTTTTTTTTTTTTTAACGTCATCTTTTACTAGGTCTATTCATTCTAATATTTTTAATTTTTAAAAATTTTTTTATTCTTTTAAACTTTTTTTTTTAATAAATGTATTTATTTTATTTTATTTATTTTTGGCTGCGTTGGGTCTTCATTGCTGCGTGCGTGATTTCCCTAGTTGCGATGAGCGGGGGTTACTCTTCATTGTGGTGCATAGGTTTCTCATTGTGGTGTCTTCTCTTGTTGTGGAGTACGGGCTTTAGGCACGCGGGCTTCAGTAGTTGTGGCTCGTGGGCTCAGTAGTTGTGGCACATGGGCTTAGTTGCTCCGCGGCATGTGGGATCTTCCCAGACCAGGGATTGAACCTGTGTCCCCTGCACTGGCAGGCAGATTCTTAACCACTGCACCACCAGGAAAGCCCCATTCTAATAGTTTTTAAAAACTTGAGGGAATTGTTTCTTTAGTGTGTAATGTGACGTAGGTTAATACAGATGAAAAAAATCATTATGTGGCATGGATTCTGTTTTCAGGACACAATTGTAGAAAGAAGATGTTGCAATATGTATGCAAAGTGCTTTGGAGAAGACGGGCACAGAGGTGATGGTGGGAGCCCAGGGAGGAAGGTGAGTACTTGTTGGGTGTGTATGGGGGAGGGGAGAGACTTCGTATTCACTGCACACCAGGCCTGTGTTGTCTTTAACACCCCTTTTCTAATTCTATCCTCTTAACAAACCTCTTTTACAGGTGTGAAATTGAGGGTCAGAGAGGGAACACCACTTTCCCAAAGTCACACAGTTACAAAAAGGCATTTTGGGATTTAAGTTCTTATGTCTGCCTGACTCCAGGGCTCACATTCTTTCCACTATATTATTCTGTCTACTTACATTTATTTGATACTTTCACAGATTCTACTACTGCACAGAAGTGTTCATTTGTCCACAAAATTGTCACTTGTCTAACATCTGTTTTCTTTATGGTACTCAAAGCCTCTTCCCCCCGATCTAATATTCTATTTTATAGCATTAAACTCTGAGGATAGATACAGTCACTGGTTTACTGGTGGTTAATTTGCATCTCTCTGTTAACTCTAGGGTTAAGTGATAGGAAAATAACTACTTCATACTTTTAAGGGAGACTATCTCATTAGAAATGGCTCAGATACCCAGGGATACAAGGTTCCATTCTCATGGGACTACAGCTTTAGGATGGGTGGATAATCACAGATCCACGGGTAAGGTTGAATTAAACCCATTGGCTTTTATATTCTTTTTTTGCAAGGTTTTCCATGAGGTGGTTGGAATGAGCTCTTACTGACTTTGCAGATCAATCTTAATTTAGAACAGTGTATAATTACTTTTTGAAAAATAAATTGTAATCATGCCTTTGCACTAGACTTTTCCCCTCTTGTTATTCTTAAATATGGGGTTGGAGGGTCAGAAAATCAAGCTTGGGAAACTCTTGACTTTTTTTTTTTTAAACAACTCAAAGACTATGCCTCTGGGACTTCCCTGGTGGCGCAGTGGTTGGAAGTCTGCCTGCCAATGCAGGGGACACGGGTTCGAGCCCTGGTCTGGGAAGATCCCACATGCCGCGGAGCAACTGGGCCCGTGAGCCACAATTACTGAGCCTGCGCGTCTGGAGCCTGTGCTCCGCAACAAGAGAGGCCGCGATAGTGAGAGGCCCGCGCACCGCGATGAAGAGTGGTCCCTGCTTGCCACAACTAGAGAAAGCCCTCGCACAGAAACGAAGACCCAACACAGCCAAAAATAAATAAATAAATAAATAAATTAAAAAAAAAAAAAAAAAAGACTATGCCTCTAAGGCCAAAGATGGGTGTGTCTTGAATTCTTGACTTCTCTACTCTGTTAGAATTCAGTGCTTGGTTATATTACTTTTATCTTTGTTAATTACAAATAGATGATGGCTCCCATATTTTACTGACTGGTTTTTAGACTAAATAACCTCTGGCTATAAAATGGCAAGCCAAACTTCCTTGAGAGGAAATGGTTTGTGTGTTTAGATATCTAAAAAGAGTAAAAAAAAAAAAAAAAAAAAGAGAGGGAGAGAGAGACTAAACAGCTGAGTCATACAGAAATAAATAACCATTTCTCGTAAGTAATATGGGCTGTAACACCTTTGTTTACTAATGTTTTGTAAAAACAATTCAAAGCCCTCTTTAAAGTAAAAGTTTTCCTCAAACATTTAACTAGAAACTAGTTTTGGCTTGGATTTTCACGATGGAATGGCTTAAAAAGGTATTTTAGAAAAATAAAAATAGGTTGATGTACTATACTGGGCTATAAAGACAAACAGGTATTCAAGTTTTCACTTTAAGACAGGCCAAGAGTATTTGTTTCTATGTTTCTGTGCATTATGCTTGACATTTAGTAGATTCTCAATAAAATGTCAACTCAGTGAGACAAGGGTGTCTATTAGTAAAAATTTTTATTTCATGTAGATTTGAGAAATGAAGGATTTGGAGTCTGAGTTATTTATTTTGAGGGAGAGAGGGGTTCTGATGGGTTACCTGGTCATCCTGGTGAAGAAGGTAGTCATGTAAGTACTGAATCTTATTTCTTTCTTTAAAGGAATGTGGTAAAATGGGTCAAATAGTAGTCATACTTAGTGGCACTTAAGCCATGAAATTTTTTCTCATCTATGCCATTTTAAATGGACTTAAAATATCTATATAAAAATAACCATTTATTATAACAAATGTCAGGTGGATAAGGTTTGTAAAGATATAATCTCTAGAAGATGTTTAATGATGAAGTATGGTCATTTGGTTTTTTAATCAGTGAATTTGAGATAACTGAAAATGTGGTCTAATGTGAATGTATGTAATATTAGTTGTTACGTGTGAGCTAAATCACAGGTAATTTGTTACTATTAATGAGGCAGTCATGTTTGTAAATGGCTTAACAAAATAAAGAGAACCAAGGCCATTCTTACAAGATCACTAGATGCCATCCTGAGTGGCTAAAAAGGTGATGGAGTTATGGTTACTCACTGATGGTTTGTATATAACCCTGGATACATCCCTGGGCAAGGAAAAGTTATCTATCATGTGATTGGCCATGGAGAACAATGTGTATTGTTGAGAGAATTGTTAGCTTGGGGGCTGGAATTTACCATATTAGAAATTAAAACTGAAATAATTTGAAATTATTTATTTTATTTCAAAATAACAAAAATGAACCCATAACATAAATGACATATTCCAGTATGAAAAATAACTATATTTTCCAAAACAAAACATTTTAGTGAGAAGAGTGGCATTGTTTTACGTATTTAAAAAAATTTTTTTTGGCTATTCTTACACATTAAAAAAAATTAATTAACTAGTTAATTAATTTATTTTTAGCTGCATTGGGTCTTTGTTGCTGCACGCGGGCTTTCTCTAGTTGAGAGCACAGGCTCAGTAGTTGTGGCACACAAGCTTAGTTGCTCCGTGGCATGTGGGATCTTCCTGGACCAGGGCTCAAACTCGTGTCTCCTGCATTGGCAGGCAGATTCTTAACCACTGCGCCACCAGGGAAGCCCAGTTTTATGTGTTTTTAAATGTCATAATGTCTAACTTATTAGAAGACAGCTGGATTCCTATATCTGCTTCTGTACTGAGTCTGTTGTGATATCACTTGCTTGTTGACCTCTGAAAAACTCTGCTTTATATCTGGAAGAGAATATGAGTGAAAAAAGAAAAGATAATATTTTAGTGTAATTGGGAAAACAGTTTTAACTATGTGAGCACCCCCTCCCAAAGGGTCTTGGGAACCTGGGGTCCTGGGACCAAAGTTTTCATACTACTGGTGTACAAAAGCATGAATGTTCTAATTGCTCCACTTAGAGTAGCATGGTGCTTTATTATTCTGAACATTTAGGCTGTTTGAGGTTGGAAAGTAAGCAGAAATTAAAGTAAAATGCAGCTGCTGAGACTTATGTAAGCTGATCTGTTTCTTTGATTACGTTTGTGGGAGAATTGCTCAACTTTTCTCTTTTTTTTCTCATATATTTTATTAAAAGCCTATAATTTTTTTCTATTTTTCATGAGATACAAATTTTCTCAACAATGCAGTCAGATTTTATTAAATTTGAAGATATTATCAAATTGTAAATTGGACTTATATCATTTTTATTATTTTTAAAAAATTTTATTTTATTTATTTATTTTTTATAGAGCTGGTTCTTATTAGTTATCTATTTTATACATATTAGTGTATATATGTCAATCCCAATCTCCCAGTTCATCTCACCACCCCCCTGCCCCTGCTTTCCCCCCTTGGTGTCCATACAGTTGTTCTGTACATCTGTGTCTCTATTTCTGCCTTGAAAACCGGTTCATTTGTACCATTTTTCTAGATTCCACGTATATGCGTTAATATACGATATTTGTTTTACTCTTTCTGACTGTACTTCACTCTAGGTACATCCACGTCTCTACAAATGACCCAATTTCGTTCCTTTTTATGGCTGAGTAATATTCCATTGTATATGTATACCACATCTTCTTTATCCATTCATCTGTCGATAGGCATTTAGGTTGCTTCCATGACCTGGCTATTGTAAATAGTGCTGCATTGAGCATTGGGGTGCATGTGTCTTTTTGAATTATGGTTTTCTCAGGGTATATGCCCAGTAGTGGGATTGCTGGGTCATATGGTAATTCTATTTTTAGTTTTTTAAGGGACCTCCATAATGTTCTCCATAGTGGCTGTATCAGTTTACATTCCCACCAACAGTGCAAGAGGATTGCCTTTTCTCCACACCCTCTCCAACATTCGTTGTATCTAGATTTTCTGATGATGCCCATTTTAACCGGTGTGAGGTGATACTTCATTGTAGTTTTGATTTGCATTTCTCTATTAATTAGTGATGTTGAGCAGCTTTTCATTTGCCTCTTGGCCATCTGTATGTCTTCTTTGGAAAAATGGCTATTTAGGTCTTCTGCCCAATTTTGGATTGGGTTGTTTGTTTTTTTGACATTGAGCTGCATGAGCTGTTTATATATTTTGGAGATTAATCCTTTGTCCGTTGATTCATTTGCAAATATTTTCTCCCATTCTGAGGGTTATCTTTTTGTCTTGTTTATATTTTCCATTGCTGTGCAAAAGATTTAAGTTTCATAAGGTCCCATTTGTTTATTTCCATTACTCTAGGAGGTGGGTCAAAAAAGATCTTGCTGTGATTTATGTCAAAGAGTGTTCTTCGTATTTTTTCCTCTAAGACTTTCATAGTGTCTGGTCTTACATTTGGTCTTTACTCCATTTTGAGTTTATTTTTGTGTATGGTGTTAGGGAGTGTTCTAATTTCATGTTTTTACATGTAGCCATCCAGTTTTCCCAGCACAATTTATTGAAGAGACTGTCTTTTTCCCATTGTATATCCTTGCCTCCTTTGTCATAGATTAGTAGACCATAGGTGCATGGGTTTACCTCTGGGCTTTCTATCCTGTTCCATTGATCTATATTTCTGTCTTTGTGCCAGTACCATATTGTCTTGATTACTGTAGCTTTATAGTGCAGTCTGAAGTCAGGGAGTCTGATTGCTCCAGCTCTGTTTTATTCCCTCAAGATTGCTTTGGCTATTCGTGGTCTTTTGTGTCTCCATATAAATTTTTAGATTTTTGTTCTAGTTCTGTAAAAAATGCCATTGGTAATCTGATAGGGATTGCATTGAATCTGTAGATTGCTTTGGGTAGTATAGTCATTTTCACAGTATTGATTCTTCCAATCCAAGAACATGGTATATCTCTCCATCTGTTGGTTTCATTTTTGATTTCTTTCATCAGTGTCATAATTTTCTGAGTGCAGTTCTTTTACCTTCTTAGGTAGATTTATGCCTAGGTATTTTGTTCTTTTTGTTGCAGTGGTGAATGGAATTGTTTCCTTAATTTCTCTTTCTGATCTTTCGTTGTTAGTGTGTAGAAATGCAAGAGATTTCTGTGTGTTAATTTTGTATCCTGCAACTTTACCAAATTCATTGATTACCTCTAGTAGTTTTCTGGTAGCATCTTTAGGATTCTCTATGTATAGTATCATGTCATCTGCAAAGAGTGACAGCTTTATTTCTTCTTTTCCAATTTGTATTCCTTTTATTTCTTTTTCTTCTCTGATTGTTGTGGCTAACACTTCCAAAACTATGTTGAATAATAGTGGCGAGAGTAGACATCCTTGTCTTGTTCCTGATCTAAGAGGAAATACTTTCAGTTTTTCACCATTGAGAATGATATTTACTGTGGGTTTGTCATATATGGACTTTATTATGTTGAGGTAGCTTCCCTCTATGTCCACTTTCTGGAGAGTTTTTATCATAAATGGTGTTGAAATTTTTCAAAACATTTTTCTGCGTCTATTGAGATGATCATATGGTTTTTATCCTTCAGTTTGTTAATATGGTACACATAATATGGTACACATATCACATTGATTGATTTGCATATATTGAAGAAACCTTGCATCCCTGGGATAAATCCCACTTGATCATGGTGTATGCTCCTTTTAATGTGTTGTTGGATACTGTCTGCTAGTATTTTGTTGAGGATTTTTGCATCTATAGTCATCAGTGATATTGGTCTGTAATTTTCTTTTTTTGTAATATCTTTGTCTGGTTTTGGTATCAGGGTGATGGTGGCCTCATAGAATGAGTTTGGGAGTGTTCCTTCCTCTGTAAATTTTTGGAAGAGTTTGAGATGGATGGGTGTTAGCTCTTCTCTAAATGTTTGATAGAATTCACCCCTGAAGCCATCTGATCCTGAACTTTTGTTTTTTGGAAGATTTTTAATCACAGTTTCAATTTCATTACTTGTGATTGGTCTGTTCATATTTTCTTTTTCTTCCTGGTTCAGTCATGGAAGGTTATACCTTTCTAAGAATTTGTCCATTTCTTCCAGGTTGTCCATTTTATTAGCATAGAGTTGCTTGTAGTAGTCTCTTATGATGCTTTGTATTTCTGCAGTGTCTGTTGTAACTTCTCCTTTTTCATTTCTAATTTTATTGATTTGAGTCCTCTCCAGTTTTTTCTTGAGTCTGGCTAAAGGTTTATCAATTTTGTTGATCTTCTCAAAGAACCAGCTTTTAGTTTTATTGATCTTTGCTATTGTTTTCTTTGTTTCTATTTCATTTCTGCTCTGATCTTTATAACTTCTTTCCTTCTACTAACTTTGGATTTTGTTTGTTCTTCTTTCTCTAGTTCCTTTAGGGGTAAGGTTAGATTGTTTATTTGAGATTTTTCTTGTTTCTTACAATCTAAGGTAGAATTATATTGCTATAAACTTCCCTCTGAGGACTTCTTTTGCTGCATCCCCTAGGTTTTGGGACGTCATGTTTTTGTTGTCATTTGTCTCTAGGTATTTTTTGATTTCCTCTTTGATTTCTTCAGTGATCTCTTGGTTATTTAGTAACGTATTGTTTACCCTCCATGTGTTTGCGTTTTTTATGTTTTTTTCCCCTGTAATTTATTTCTAATCTCATTGTGTTGTGGTCAGAAAAGATGCTTGATACGATTTCAATTTTCTTAAATTTACCGAGGCTTGATTTGTGACCCAAGATATGATCTATCCTGGAGAATGTTCCGTGTGCACTTGAGAAGAAAGTGTAATCTGCTGTTTTTGGATGGAATGTCTATAAATATCAATTAAATCTATCTGGTCTATTGTGACATTTAAAGCTTGTGTTTCCTTATTAATTTTCTGTCTGGATGATCTGTCCATTCATGTAAGTGAGGTGTTAAAGTCCCCCACTATTACTGTGTTACTGTCGATTTCTTCTTTTATAGCTGTTAGCATTTGCCTTATGCATTGAGGTGCTCCTATGTTGGGTACATATATTATATTCATAATTGTTATATCTTCTTCTTTTATTGATCCCTTGATCATTATGTAGTGTCCTTCCTTGTCTCTTGTAACATTTTTTAGTTTAAAGTCTATTTTATCTGATATGAGTATTGTTACTCCAGCTTTCTTTTGATTTCCATTTGCATGGAATATCTTTTCCATCCCCTCAGTTTCAGTCTGCATGTATCCGTTGGTCTGAAGTGGGTCCCTTGTAGACAGCATATATATGGGTCTTGTTTTTGTATCCATTCAGCAAGCCTGTGTCTTTTGGTTGGAGCATTTAATCCATTCACATTTAAGGTAATTATCAATATATATGTTCCTTTTACCATTTTCTTAATTGTTATGGGTTTGTTTTTGTAGCTCCTTTTCTTCTCTTGTGTTTCCCACTTAAAGAAGTTCCTTTAGCATTTGTTGTAAAGCTGGTTTGGTGGTGCTGAATTCTCTTAGCTTTTGGTTGTCTGTAAAGTTTTTGATTTCTCCGTCAAATGTGAATGAGATCCTTGCTGGATAGAGTAATCATGGTTGTAGGTTTTTCCCTTTCATCACTTTAAATATATCATGCCACTCCCCTCTGGCTTGTAGAGTTTCTGCTGAGAAATCAGCTGTTAACCTTATGGGAGTTCCCTTGTATGTTATTTGTCATTTTTCTCTTGTTGCTTTTAATAATTTTTCTTTGTCTTTAATTTTTGTCAATTTGATTACTATGTGTCTCGGTGTGTTTCTCCTTGGGTTTATCCTGTGTGGGACTTGCTGCACTTCCTGGACTTGGGTGGCTATTTCCTTTCCCATGTTAGGGAAGTTTTTGACTATAATCTCTTCAAATATTTTCTCGGGTCCTTTCTCTCTCTCTTCTCCTTCTGGGACCCCTATAGTGCGAATGTTGCTGTGTTTAATGTTGTCCCAGAGGTCTCTTAGGCTGTCTTCATTTCTTTTCATTCTGTTTTCTTTATTCTGTTCTGTGGCAGTGAATTCCACCATTCTGTCTTCCAGGTCAGTTATCTGTTATTCTTCTGCCTCAGTTATTCTGCTATTGATTCCTTCTAGTGTATTTTTCATTTCAGTTATTGTATTGTTCATCTCTGTTTGTTTGTTCTTTAATTCTTCTAGGTCTTTGTTAAACATTTCTTGCATCTTCTCGATCTTTGCCTCCATTGTTTTTCCGAGGTCCTGGATCATCTTCACTATCATTATTCTGAATTCTTTTTCCAGAAGGTTGCCTATGTCCACTTCATTTAGTTGTTTTTCTGGGGTTTTATCTTGTTCCTTCACCTGGTACATAGTCCTCTGCCTTTTCATTTTGTCTATCTTTCTGTGAATGTCTCAACTTTCTCTTTATTTTGCCTTTGTAAGCATGGTCTGAGATGTTAGAAATACATTCAGAAACATGAATTGTGAAATTTTGCTATTTTGCTTAGCAGTAGTGAAAATATTCCTTCCTGTTTTTATGATGTATTAAGATGTCCTTTATTTTTATTTTTTATTTATTAATTTTTATTGGTGTATAGTTGCTTTACAATGTTGTGTTAGCTTCTCCTCTACAGCAAAGAAGATGTCTTTTAAGTGTTATTTTTTTCTGCTTGGCCTGTGGTTCAATGAGCCTGGCCCAGCTTAAGAGAGTAACTTAAGGTCTGACCAACCCATTAGGATCATTGATACCAATTTCAGACAAACAGGATCAACAAGCCTGCCTCTGTCTAGGATGGGAGATGATTTTTTCCCTGTTCTCTGCTGTCTTAACATCCTAAAACCAAGACATTTTATAAAGAACCTCTAGTACTGAGCTAGAAAAATAATGTGAGTGGCATACATAATCTTATATAATTAAAAAATTTTTAGTAGCCACCTTAAAGAAAGTTAAAAAAACCAGAATTTAATTTTCATAACATATTTTATTTAACCCAGTATATCCAAAATGTAATCAACATGTTATTAATATAAAAGTTGATGAGATAGCTTACTTTAAAAAATATGTTGTCCCTGGAATCCAGTGTGTATTTTACACTTAGAACACATCTTAATTGAACCAGACATGTTTCACATGCTCAGCAGCCACCTGTGGCTACCAAATGTGACAGTGCAGCTCAGTAGGGCTCATTTTCTTTGCATTTCTCACAAGAGAGGTGACTTCAAACTGTGTTGTCCTCTGAATGGCTTTTAAAGTTGTTTCCCCACAAAGCAGGTCAGATTGGTCTGCTCAGTGGCAGAGACAGCTCTTGCAAGTGGATGGGTTTCAGAACGTGCCCAGAATTTGTAAGTTCAAGTTCAAAGTGTACAAGCATTACTGAGTCCAAGCTCATACTGCTCACCGCATGACAGGCCAATGAATTGAGAGACGAGGTGTTGGGGCAAGGAATAGCGACTTTGTTCGGAAAGCCAGTAGACCTAGAAGATGGTAGACTATTGTCCCAAGGAACCATCTTGCCTGGCTTTGAATGCTAGTTCCTTTTATAGAACAGAGAGAGGGAGGTGAGGAGGGAAAGTAAAAAAGGGGATAAGTTGTTGCAAATATTTCCTTGTTCCACCAGACTCCAGAGGGGTGTGTTAATTTCTTCTTTCCTGCAGCCATTCACAGGTGTGCCTGGTCAGGATGTTTCCCGTGAGCTAAACAAAGGTATTTGAGCTTAATGCTCAGGCATGGAGGCAGGTTTCCAGGAGATGGGCCATTATGTGTAGTTTAAGCTATGGGCAATATCCCTTTAGTGATTAACTTGTAGCAAAAGCAATAGAATACAAAGGTTATGTGACCAAAAGCAAGTCTGTTTGCCTGATGCACAGTGACACCAAACACTACCAAAACATCTGAGTTTGGAGAAGAGAAAGGTTTATTGAAGGGTCAAGCAAGGACATGGGTGGTTTATGACCTCCAAGCCCCAAACTCCCTGAAGGGTTTCAGCAAAGCATTAAAAAAAAAAAAAAAAAACTTTACTGTAGTATAATTGCTTTACAATGTTGTGTTAATTTCTGCTGTACAACAAAGTGAATCAGCTATATGTATACATATATCCCCATATCCCCTCCCTCTTGAGCCTCCCTCCCACCCTCCCTATCCCACCCCTCTAGGTTGTCACAAAGCATCAAGCTGATCTCCCTGTGCTATGCAGCAGCTTCCCACTAGTGATCCATTTTACCTTTGGTAGTGTGTATATGTCAATGCTACTCTCTCACTTCTTCCCAGCTTTCCCTCCCCTGTCTCATGTCCTCAAGTCTGTTCTCTATGTCTGCGTCTTTATTCCTGCCCAGCCACTAGGTTCATCAGTACCGTCAGCATGGCTTTTTTAAAGATCAGATGAGGGAGGGGCGTCCCAGGGTGTGTGATCAGCTCGTGCACAATATTCTGATTGGCTGATGGTGAGGTAACAGGGTGTTAGGTTAACATTATCTGTCCTTAGGCACCAGTAGGTCTGGGGGCTATACATGCTCATGATCATCAAGTACTTAATATTTTCCATTTGGTGGTGGTTTTAGCATCTGAAGAACTCAGGAAATATGCATCAGATACTATTATCTAGGTACTTCAGAGAGGAGCTACAGCAGAGGGTACGGGGGGAGGAGTCCGTCCCGGGAAGACCCAGTAGGGTCCTGCTTGGCTACAGTTACAGTAAAAGAAATGGATCTAATGTGGAGCCAGATTTGTTCTTCCCTGTTACACAAGGATAAGTAACCAACTCACGTTCCAGTTATCTAATTCCCCCACCTACCCCCAAAAACAACAACACCCTTGATGGTGTAAAACAACAGTCACAGACTCTGGGTGGGGAAACTGAAAAAGGAACTGTTTCCTGCTGTTTGCTGGGTTCCTGGGGTCTCCTCCCCACCCACCCCTCACCATCCCCAGCCTGGTGCTGGAGGACCCGCTGCTGAGGTGGCTTCCTCTCCATGTCTGGAGGGACTGGAATGTGGAAGGGCAGGCTGAGGTGGAGCTGCTTTCTAGAGTACATTGTGTTCACTTCTAAGTTTAAAAAGGTAAACCTCTTTTAAATTTGTTTAAGAAGTCTGTCATTGCAAATTTTACTTCCAGCTTCAAAAACCCATTGCCTTATTTTTCTTCTAAGAATATTTTTATGGTTTCCACCGTGTAATCACAAATTCTATTGTTTGTAAAAGTGATTGTTAAAAGTCTTGTTTCATGGTAGCTAACATGTGAAATTATGAGGTCTCACCCTCATATATAATAAATAATCTCTGTTAGATTTCTTTACCTCCTTTTATTTCCCCTTTTTAAACTGATCTGGTAGGTGACCTCCATAAACGTCCCATAAATACCTCAAATTAACTCCGACTGTGTGTCAATACTATGCTGTTTAAAGTTAAGTAATGGAGAGAGTCTTCCAAATACGAGAAACTTTGTAAAGACTTTGTGAAGATTCAAATTAGGAATACTCTTTTTTTCTGAGGACTAATTTTGAAAAAACACATAGTCATGTATGTACAGCAACTGAAACTTTAGAAACTGGAAATAGAAGTCATGGGAGTGGGGAGTTTTTTCCTTTGCAATTTTCCTTTTAATTTTTAACTGTGGTAAAATACACATAACATCAACTTTACCATCATCACCATTTTAAAGTGTACAGTTCAGTGATATTAAGTACATTCAGGTTGTTGTGCAACTATCCCCACCACCCATCTCCAGAACCCTTTCCATGTTGCAAACTGGAAATCTGTAAGCATTAAATGCTAACTCCCCATTCCCTGCTCCCCGCAACCCCAGGCAGCCACTATTCTACTCTCTGTCTCTATGAATTTGACTACCCTAGGTGCCTCATTAAATAGAATCATACAGTATTTGTCTTTTTGGCTTATTTCACTCGGCATAATTGTTACTGAATGCAAGTCTGTGTGCCCCACGCACAGTGAGGCCAAGCAAACCAAAATGGAGTTTGGAGTGGAGAAAGGTTTATTGCAGGGCCATGCAAGGAGACAGGTGGCTTGTGTCCCCAAAATCCCAAACTCCTCAAAGGGCTGGAGATGTACCCGAACCCACGTCTGTCTGAAGCCAGAATTTGTGCTTGTCTCATTAGCTCTTGCTGTCTGTTAGGTATAAAACACCTCATTTTCCACTCCATGTGATTTACAAAGTACTTTCAGTACAATATCTCATGTGTTCAGTGCAGCAATCCTATGAATGGTTAGAATGAGTATTATCCGGATTCATATTTTATCAGTGGAGGAAACTGTTACTTATAGAGTCATGTGCTCATAAAACAAGTTGGAAGCAGAACTAGTGTTACCGAGTCCAAGCTTACAGTGCTTGCCCCATGACAGGACAATAAATTGAGAGATGAGGTGTTGGGGCAAGGAATAAAGACTTTATTTGGAAAGCCGGCAGACCAAGAAGGTGGTGGACTCATGTCCCAAAGAATTGTCTTGCCTGAGGTAGAATTCAGGCTTCTTTTATACTGAAATGGGAGGAAGTAAAGTCAAACATTTCCTGGTTCCAGCCAGCCTCCAGAGGGGACGTGCTAATTTCTTCCTTCCTGCAGTCATTCACAGGTGGGCCTGGTCAGGATGTTTCCTGTGAGCTAAACAAAGGTATTTTAGCTTAATGCTCATTACCTGGGAGGCAGGGTTCCCAGAGATGAGCCATTATGTATACTTTAAACTTATAGGCAACATCCCTTTAGTGATTAACTTGTAATAGAATACAAAGTTTCTTCCCTATTACTCTAGGACGCAAACCCAGAGTACCTAGACCCAGAGTACCTCGTACTTTCCCATGTTCCCTTTTACTGTCCTGGGCAGCTTATGTAGGGAAGTTATCTGGCCTCATTAAGTCAAAGTTAGACGTTAACATTTGTAGACCCTCTTTTGATGAAAGCTCAGGGGATGTACAGTGCTTTCTAATTTATATTTAGTCAGCTTGGCAAAGGGCATGATGTCTATCATTCCCTTCCTTATCCAATACTAGATCAAAAGGTTATATTCGTTAATAGAATTCAGGAAGTCATTCTTCAAATCCTGATTGGATGATACTGTGTGCCAGGCACTGTGCTTAGGGCTGGAAACACTGAGATAAAGAAATGAGACATTGTCCTTGTCTCCAAGAAGTTCACACTATAGCAGAAATATAACAGAAAAACAGATAATAACATGCAATATAGCAGAAAAAGCTTCTCAGAAGAGGAGGTGACATATGATCTATATCTTAGGGATGGGCAGGATTTCACCTAGAAGAGGAAGAGTTAAATAATATGGTTTATCCTTTGTGGAACCACAAGGAAACTTTCATCCAGTTTTAGCTGCCTGAAGGAAATGTTTAGATACACCTTCTGGTTTGTTTGAATGCTTAAGTTTTGCCCATGTGGCTTGACTGAGTTGATCAAAAGTCTAGATAATTCAGATTTCTATGACTTGGAGTCATCAATATGGGCAGTTGATGGATGAGCATTCTGATTGCTCTTGCAGGTGATCCAATCATGTCTTTGAGGATGTGGAAGTAATCATAAGGACCGTGCCATATTTTAGTCATTCTGACAGTCGTTATCGCTGGTTGGAATTGATTGGGTGGTGGTTTAGATAGTTGCTGGACTGTCTCCATGTGTATCGTTATTCCACAGGGAGAAAGAGGCCCCTGAGGTCTTCCTGGACCCTGAGGTGAGGAAGGATGCTGGGGTACGAGAAGACCCAAGGTGAGTGTGACCTTGAGCTGTGGAATTCTTTCCCTATCTCTCTTTTATCCCTTGGGTTTGAGAGAAATCTTAATTCTTCAGCATAACTATGATGTTTTAGCTCTTTCTCAGATTGAGGGTTTCCCAGAAGTAGAGCCTGAGAAAAGGAATCAAGTGTAAATAATTTATTGGGAGGGTACCAAAGTAAACACTGGTAGGGGAGTAGAGAAGTTAGACAGGTGTCCTAAAAAGGGTGCCTTATCATTCGATTACCACTGTGGGTGGAGAAAGCTTAGTCCTGCTGGGGAACAGTAGGAGCCAGTGTGCACCTCTATGTTATTCCACTCGAGGGGTGAGGGAGTGGGGGTATTCATACACCAAATCCTGTCAGGCATTAGTTGAAGGCTGCTCCCAGGGGACATTAATTCCCCAGCACTTCTGGCCTATCCTGTGTGTGGACAGGCTCTGGTCCCAGGAAAACACCCTTAGGAGAAGAGTCACAAAACTGGCAGTTGGAAGTTGGGCTTGAGAATGATGAAATGTTAAAGGCTAAAGGGATAACGGGTGGGGCAGCTTTTTTTTAGTGTTTGCCTTAAATGTCCCTTAACCTTCCAGGATAAGAGAATCTCCTTTAGTAAGGCCAGAAAGTTTTGTCTACAACCTCAGAATCTTACAGAGTTTTTCTGATCACCATGACCATAGTCTGTATATTCTAACAAGTTTCTATTTCAATTAATTTGTCCTGTTGTTCTTGGAAGCCTTCTCATGCTTGTTAGCCAGTGTGTTCTCATTTTTGTTTGACAAAATATGATTGTTATAATAAGTGGCAGGTCACTACTGTTTCCAGCTCACCCCTACTGTGTGAGGAGATACAGGGTGCAATTTTCTTCACATCACAGGTGCAGGGGAATGGTAGTAATCAGAATGCTGTGATGTCCACTACGGTTTGCTGGAGGAGAAATCTTCATTTTGATCTAAAAATTACATTTTCTTGAAATTAAGGAACACATGGTTTCCTAAATGAAACAATGGTTTAAAAGTCTCATTCAAGCTCAGTTGCTTTTATTTCTTCTTAATTTTAGGGAGTGAGTGGATTTTCAGGAGAAAAGGTGAGTGACCTTCCTTACTCTTCTCAAACTGTAGAACAGATTCTTTGGGAACCGCAATACCAAGTTCACTTGTTTTTCCTTGCTTGAGTGAGGTGGGACTTAAAACTTTTAGAAAAGGGAATATGTCAGATGCTATTAATGGCCAAACTGCCACATTAATGAATGGCTATTTGTAAGGCATGTATTTCAGGTTTAAGGCAGAGATCTATATGATAATTTTCAAGGCTTGCTAACTCTATAATTACCGAGCCACCTGTTTACCATGTTTATTTGGAAGAGTTGGTCCTGAAATCAAGGTGTGGTCAGGAGGGTCTGTTCAAGCTGGGTGTCAAGTGGGAGAGGGATGCTAGGACAGGGCTGGTATAATAGGGAACGACTGTATATTCAGATTCAGAAGCAAAGTATCCACTTGCTCATTCATTCATTCAAAAAACATTTACTAGGTACCTTCTCTGTTCTCAATGTTATCCTTGGGAATGTTTACAAAGTGGTGAACAGGTCAGACAAGGGCTGATAGAACTCCTTTATTCAGGTCTCCTGGTACCACTGATTCACCCCTATGGCCTGTGCCAAACACAGCATGTAATTTTAGTCCAAGAGTTTCGTATGCTTACTTTCATACACTAACTCAGCTGTACTTTTGCTAAAGAAATGCCTGAAACTTGATTTCCTTGTGTGGCCAGTAGGAGTAAATCAACCAACCATCCCACACATGTGAAATGCATCTTATTCTGCTTGCAAAACTCCAAATATTTTTCTTCAAAAGATGCTTTATAATAAATATATTAACTGTCATTTTGAGATAGTTGGCAAAATGAAGGGTCCATAATTTGAAAGTGATGCAGTGCTTGATGAACTCTCACAACGCAGCTGCCAGTTTTTACTCTCATCACCAGTTAGCCTGTTTTTCAGTTCTTTTCTAAAGAAGTTTTTCTTTTAATTGTCTTTCAAAATGCACACACACACATACACACTCATTTAATTCCTACTTATTCTGCCATCTTCCAAGTTTCCATTATGCAGATTAATTCAGGCATATTTGCCAGTCTTTTTAAATTAAAAAAAAAAGTCAATGGCATATTCTCAGGCTACTTTTGTGTGCCTTAGCTTCAGAATAAAAGAATGTAAAACTATGAAAAAAAAGTCAGTGGCAAAAGGACCAAACGTTAGCATGTAGACACCCATGAGAAATGTTTCATTCAGTCCTGTGAGGGAGTTACAGTACTTGTCCCTGTGTAAAAGTTTAAAAGGAAGTCTTTTTGTCCATTCAAAATCCTCGTTCCTTTTTCTTCTTATCTTTTTCTTTAGCACCTGAAACTGTCAGAAAAAACAGTATATAATGCTACTATCCATTTCAGGAACAAAGTAACTATTGCTTTTTAATACTTGAATGCAGTGTATAAATGTTGTTTTGGAAGGTCTAGATTCTTCTACCAACTGAGAACGATATTAGCAAGGAAATTAACATCAAAGCAATAACCATGTAACCTGGTCCTCCTGTCCCTAACATTCTCGTCTTCCTTTGCTCCACAGGGCAATCCTGGTGAGGAAGGTCCTGATGGCTTGGATGGAGAACAGGTACAGAAAGTTTCTCATTTTTTGTCCCCAGCCCCTCCCCGCCCCCACTAGTTTGGCATTAATACTCTCTATATGTGTCATGATTAGTCTAGAAATTTAAATAAACATGCATGCTCAAAAATGTCTAAAGTTAATTTATATATTTACTAGTATCTTCAAAATACAAGGACCTTAGAAACTTAGCTCCCATGTCTCATATTATTGTCCAGTATTTTATTTCTATCTTTTCATTTTGTTAATTTACACTGATGAGACATTGTTATAATTATTGCTTTATTTATGCCAGATGCTTATCTGGCTTTACCCTCATTTTTATTACTATCACTGATGCCTTCAAAAGAGCATGAAAAGATGATGTTTCTTTTGCCTAAGGTACATCTTTTAGAGTTTTTCTTTAATGAAGGTTGTAAACTCCCTGGGTTTTTTTTTTCTCATGAAAAATCTCATGATCTCACCCTTTTTCTTGAGAGATTGTTCTTGGGTAAACCATTTTCTCTCAGCACTTTGGAAATGTAATTTTATATTCTCCTGTCTTCTGTCTTTCATTTTTGCTGTTAAGAAGTTATCCGTAAAATAATTGTTGTTCCTTTGTCAACAGTCTTTTAAAAAATATCAGGCTGCTTTACAAATTTCCTTTTGTTTCTAGTTTTCTGCTGTTTCAATATGTGTCCAGGTGTGGATTTCTTTCCATTTATCCTGTTTGGGACTTATTAGGCTTTTGAATCTGAGCATTTGTACCTTCTCTAAGTTTTGGAAAATCCTTAACAGATTATCATTTTGAAGTTTTTATTTTTCCCATTTTCTCTACAATCTCCTCATGGAAGTCTAATTAAACTTTTGCGGACCTTCTCATTTTATCATCAATATCTCTTAGCCTCTCTTTCAATATTTTCTATTTATTTATCTTTCTGTGTTGCATTCTGAATAATTTCTTCAGCTTCTAACTCATCAATTGGATTTTTAATTTAGGTTATTCTAATTTTCACTTCAAGAAATTCTATTAGATTCTCTCTCAAATCTGCTTGGTCCTTTTTTAAAAAAAATGTAGTGGCTTGTTTTTTTTTAACTCATTCTTTTTGGTTATTTAAATGTATTAAAGACACTAATTTTACATTATGATAATTCTGATATCTATAGTCACTCCAAGTCTGATTTGTTGTCTGTTGGTTCTGCTGGCTTCTCGCTCGTGGTGTCTCCCTCATGTATGTTGTGACTTGACTGAAGCTCATTTGTGATGGAACTTTATCTGCTAGAAGACACTGAGGCCTGAGTAGGGATTGTTTGCTTCTGCTATGTACTTGGTGATGCTACCTCCTGTGACCACTTTAAGATAAATGTGCTTTTTCACACCACACACTTACAGAGTGAACAGAAGTCCTTAAGGCAGCCAATGGCTATGACTTCCCTAGATTCCTGCTTTCTGTTTATTTTGAACTCTAAGGATTTCTCTTTTTCTTTATCAGCTCATGGATGTATGTAAGGTGTAATTTAATTTGTTATCTGGATTTTAAATTGTTTTTCAAAGGGAAGGTTGTTCAGAGCATCTAGTCTGTCGCACATTCAGATTTAGAACTTTCTGCTCTTGGCTAGATTGCGAAAGTACATGAAAGAAGTTTCTGGTGTGACTGATGTAACAAGGATTCTTTGCATGTTTATTTTTCTTTTTCCAGGGTGATCATGGAGTCCCAGGGTCATCTGGAGAAAAAGGAAATTGGGGAAATAGGGTAAAGTGTGAGGATATTCTTCTCTCCTTTTTCTCATATTCCTGCTGCGTAAACTGACCTTGACAGCTTATTTTTAAGCTCTGACAAAGAATCATCTAGTGGCTTTAGTACTAGATTGTGAGGTAAAGGGCAGTAAATATTAGACAAGTATTTGGAATCTTTACTGAAGGCCTGACTCTGCTGATAGTGAAACAAGTAATGTAAACCAAGTTACTTAACCTTTTGTGCTTTATTATGTGCATCATTCCCTATCATCTCAGAAGATTTTCGTGGCTCCCTGTCACCAATGATTTAGTCTGACATCCAAGGCCTTTCAACCACATCCTTCACTAATCTCAGTCAAGAACTGTCCTTCCAGCCAGACTGTACTTCTCACTGTGCCCTGCAGATTCCTTCTGCATGCCCACCTCTGTGTCTCAGTCTGTGCTAGGTACTCCATCCTGGAATGCCTTTTCCTGCCTCCACATTTTTAAAAAATTAAAAAAAATTTTTTTTGAAGTATAATTGATTTGCAATGTTGTGTTAATTTCTGCTGTACAGTGAAGTGATTCAGCTATACATATACATTCTTTTTCATATTCTTTTCCATTATGGTTTATCACAGGGCATTGCATATAGTTCTCTGTGCTATATAGTAGGACCTTGTTGTTTATCCATTCTATATATAATAGTTTGTATCTGCTAACCCAGACTCCCACTCCATCCCTCTCCTAATCCCTCCCTGCCTTCATCTTCAATGCTTATTTGAATATCACTTTTTCTTCAATTTCCATCTCCTCTTTTTCCTCCTTGTGATGCCCTCCTTGAGCATGTCAGTCTGAAGGAATCTCACCCTTCTCTACATCCTTCCAATGTACACTGTTTGCACTATCTGCTTGATGTTATCTTTCTGTGTAAGGGAAAGCAGATACCTGGCATATGTACTGCCACTCTCCCTTCCTGTGCCCATGGTAGACATTACTAATCAATTATGGAATCCAGCCTGAAGGATCCATCTCAACACAGCACTATAATCAGCTTCTGTTGATTAACTGGATTAGATAAAGGAGGTGAAATTTATTTACTTATGGTTTTTTTACCTCTCATGGAATTAGAGCAATGCTTTTACCCCAAGGTGTGCATTGATTTCTTGATAAGTAAAACAGAGACCCACAAGACATGGCTCTTTATTGAGGTTCAGTTTCCAACCTGCAGTTTGTGGATCAGATTTTGGAGAAGGTGGAGCACACCACACTTCCTTCAAGACTGGAGAGCCTTCATTTTCCACCAAATTTTGTTAAACTCAATAAAAACCTGTAAAGTGCTTCCTACTTGTAGGGCATTTTGGTAGACACAGAGGAGAGTTCAAAGGTAAATAAGTCATGGTTATGACCAACAAAGAGCTGGTTAACTGGTGCAGGAGATAAGATTTGTACAGGAAGAGCCCTAATACAAGATAGGATAAAATAAAATCTGTAAGAGAGAGACCTTCAAGATGGCAGAGGAGTAAGACATGGAGATCACCTTCCTCCCCACAAATACATCAGAAATATATCTACATGTGGAACAACTCCTACAGAACCCCTACTGAACGCTGGCAGACCTCAGACTTCCAAAAAGATATATATATATTTTTTTCCCTTTTTCTCTTTTTGTGAGTGTGTATGTGTATGCTTCTTGTGTGATTTGTCTGTATAGCTTATCTTTTGCCATTTGTCCTAGGGTTCTGTCTGTCCATTGTTTTTCTTTCTTTTTTTTTTAGTTTAGATTTTAGTGCTTGTTATCATTGGTGGATTTGCTTTTTGGTATGGTTGCTCTCTTCTTTGTTTCTTTCTTTTTTCTTTTTTTATTACCATTTAATTTTTTAATTTTTAATTTTAAAAACTTTATTTTATTTTATTTGTATTTTTCTTTCTTTCTTTTTTTCTCCTTTTCTTCTGAGCCATGTGGCTAACAGGGTCTTGGTGCTCTGGCCAGGTGTCAGGTCTGTGCCTCTGAGGTGGGAGAGCCGAGTTCAGGACATTGGCCCACCAGAGACCTCCCAGCTCCACGTAATATCAAATGGCAAAAGCTCTCCCAGAGATCTCCATCTCAATGCTAAGACCCAGCTCCACTCAATGACCAGCAAGCTACAGTGCTGGACATGGTATGCCAAACAACTAGCAAGATAGGAACACAAACCCACCCATTAGCAGAGAGGCAGCCTAAATTCAAAATAAGGTCACAGACACCGCAAAACACACCACCAGACATGGTCCTGCCTACCGGAAAGAGAAGATCCAGCCTCCTCAACCAGAACACAGGCACCAGTCCCCTCCACCAGGAAGCCTACACAACTGACTGAATGAACTTTAGCCACTGGGGGCAGACACCAAAAACAATGAGAACTATGAACCTGCAGCCTGCAAAAGGAGACCCCAAACAGAGTAAGTGAAGCAAAATGAAAAGACAGAGAAACACACAGCAGATCCCACCAGACCAAACAAATGAAGAAGAAATAGGCAGTCTACCTGGAAAAGAATTCAGAGTAATGATAGTAAAGATGATCCAACACCTTGGAAATAGAATGCAGATAATAAAAGCAACATTGAACAAGGACCTAGAAGAACTAAAGAGCAAACAAACAATGATGAACAACAAAATAAATTAAAAATTCTCTAGAAGGAATCAATAGCAGAATAACAGAGTCAGAAGAACGCATAAGTGACCTGGAAGATAAAATAGTGGAAATACCTACTGCAGAGCAGAATAAAGAAAAAAGAATGAAAAGAATTGAGGACAGTCTCAGAGACCTCTGGGAGAACATTAAATATACCAACATTCGAATTATAGGGGTCCAAGAAGAAGAAGAGAAAAAGAAAGGGACTGAGAAAATATTTGAAGAGACGATAGTTGAAAACTTCCCTAATATGGGAAAGGAAATAATCAGTCAAGTCCAGGAAGTGCAGAGAGTCCCATACAGGATAAATCCATGTAGAAACATGCCAAGACACATATTAATCAAACTATCAAAAATTAAATACAAAGAAAAAATATTAAAAGCAACAAGCGAAAAACAACCAATAGCAGACAAAGGAATCCCCATAAGGTTAACATCTGATCTTTCAGCAGAAACTGTGCAAGCCAGAAGGGAGTGGCAGGACATACTTAAAGTGATGAAAGGGAAAAAACTACAGACAAGATTACTCTACACAGTGAGGCTCTCATTCAGATTTGACAGAGAAATTAAAACATTTACAGACAAGCAAAAGCTAGGAGAATTCAACACCACCAAACCAGCTTTAAAACAACGGCTAAAGGAACTGCTCTAGGCAGGAAACACAAAAGAAGGAAAAGACCTACAATAACAAACCCAAAACAATTAAGAAAATGGTAATAGGAATATACATATCGATAACTACCTTAAATGTAAATGGATTAGATGATCCAATCAACAGACATAGACTGGCTGAATGGATACCAAAACAAGACCCATATATATGCTGTCTACAAGAGACGCACTTTAGACCTAGGGACACATACAGGCTGAAAGTGAGAGGATGGAAAAAGATATTCCATGCAAATGGAAATCAAAAGAAAGTTGGGGTAGCAACTCTCATATCAGACAAAATAGATTTTAAAATAAAGACTATTACAAGAGACAAAGAAGGACACTACATAATGATCAAGGGATCAATCAAAGAAGAAGATATAACAATGGTGAATATTTATGCACCCAGCATAGGAGCACCTCAATACATAAGGCAAATGCTAACAGCCATAAGAGGGGAAATCGACAGTAAGATAATCATAGTAGGGGGTTTTAACACCCCACTTTCACCAATGGACAGATCATCCAAAATGAAAATAGATAAGGAAACACAAGCTTTAAATGATACATTAAACAAGATGGACTTAATTGATATTTATAGGACATTCCACTCGAAAACAACAGAGTACACTTTCTTCTCAAGTGCTCATGGAATACTCTCCAGGACAGATCATATCTTGCATCACCAATCAAGCCCTGATAAATTTAAGAAAATTGAAATCATATCAAGTATCTTTTCTGAACACAGTGCTAGGAGACTAGATATCAATTATGGAAAAAATCTGTAAAAATTACAAACACATGGAGGCTAAACAATACACTACTAAATAACCAAGAGATCACTGAAGAAATCAAAGAGGAAATAAAAAATACCTAGAAAAAAATGACAATGAAAACACGACCACCCCAAACCTATGGGACGCAGCAAAAGCAGTTCTGAGAGGGAAGTTTATAGCAATACAATCCTACCTCAAGAAACAAGGAACATCTCAAATAAACAACCTAACCTTACACCTAAAGCAATTAGAGAAAGAGGAACAAAAATACCCCAAAGTTAGCAGAAGGAAAGAAATCATAAAGATCAGGTCAGAAATAAATGAAAAAGAAATTAAGGAAACAATAGCAAAGATCAGTAAAATTAAAGCTTGTTCATTGAGAAGAAAAAAAAATTGATAAACCATTAGCCAGACTCATCAAGAAAAAAAGGGAGAAGACTCAAATCAATAGAATTAGAAATGAAAAAGGAGACATAACAACTGACACTGCAGAAATACAAAGGATCATGAGAGATTACTACAAGCAACTATATGCCAATAAAATGGACAACCTGGAAGAATGGACAAATTCTTAGAAAAGCACAACCTTCCCAGACTGAACTAGGAAGAAATAGAAAATATAAACAGAACAATAAGAAGAACTGGTATTGAGACTGTGATTAAAAATCTTCCAACAAAGAAAGCCCAGGACCAGATGGCTTCACAGGTGAATTCTATCAAACATTTAGAGAAGAGCTAACACCTATCCTTCTCAAACTTTTCCAAAATATAGCAGAGGGAGGAACACTCCCAAACTCATTCTACGAGGCCACCATCACCCTGATACCAAAAGCAGACAAAGATATCACAAAGAAAGAATACTATAGGCCAATATCACTGATGAACATAGATGCAAAAATCCTCAACAAAATACTAGCAAACAGAATCCAACAGCACATAAAAGGATCATACACCATGATCAAGTGGGTTTTAACTCAGGAATGCAAGGATTCTTCAACATACACAAATCAATCAATGTGATACACCATATTAACAAACGGAAGGAGAAAAGCCATATGATCATCTCAATACATGCAGAAAAGGCTTTCGACAAAATTCAACACCCATGTATGATAAAAACCCTCCAGAAAGTAGGCATAGAGGGAACTTTCCTCAACATAATAAAGGCCATATATGACAAACCCACAGCCAACATTGTTCTCAATGGTGAAAAACTGAAAACATTTCTTCTAAGATCAGGGACAAGACAAGGTTGCCCACTCTCATGACTATTATTCAACATAGTTTTGGAAGTTTTAGCCACAGCAATCAGAGAAGAAAAAGAAATAAAAGGAATCCAAATTGGAAAAGAAGAAGTAAAGCTGTCACTGTTTGCAGATGACATGATACTATACATAGAGAATCCTAAAGATGCTACCAGAAAACTACTAGAGGTAATCAACATATTTGGTAAAGCAGCAGGATACAAAATTAATGCACAGAAATCACTTGCATTCCTATACACTAATGATGAAATATCTGAAAGAGAAATTAAGGAAACACTCCCATTACCACTGCAACAAAAAGGATAAAATACCTAGGAATAAACCTACCTAAGGAGACAAAAGACCTGTGAGCAGAAAACTATAAGACACTGATGAAAGAAATTGAAGATGATACAAACAGATGGAGAGATTTACCATGTTCTTGGACTGGAAGAATCAACATTGTGAAAATGACTATACTACCCAAAGCAGTCTACAGATTCAATACAATCCCTATCAAACTACCAATGGCATTTTTCACAGAACTACAAGAAGAAATTTCACAATTTGTATGGAAAGAGAAAAGACCCCGTATAGCCAATGCAATCTTGAGAAGGAAAAACTGAGCTGGAGGAATCAGGCTTCTGGACTTCGGACTATACTACAAAGCTAGAGTAATCAAGACAGTATGGCACTGGCACAAAAACAGAAATATAGATCAATGGAACAGGATAGAAAGCCCAGAGATATACCGCACACATGAGGTCACCTTATTTTTGATAAAGGAGGCAAGAATATACAATGGAGAAAAGACAGCCTCTTCAATAAGTGGTGCTGGGAAAACTGGACAGCTACATGTAAAAGAATGAAATTAGAACACTCCCTAACACCATACAAAAAAAATAAACTCAAAATGGCTTAAAGACCTAAATGTAAGGCCAGATACTATAAAACTCTTAGAGGAAAACATAGGCAGAACAATCTATGACATAAATCACAGCAAGATCCTTTTTGACCCACTGACTAGAGAAATGGAAATAAAAACAAAAATAAACAAATGGGACCTAATGAAACTTAAAAGTTTTTGCACAGCAAAGGAAAACATAAACAAGATGTGAAGACAACCCTCAGAATGGGAGAAAATATTTGCGAGTGAAGCAATTGACAAAGGACTAATCTCCAAAATATACAAGCAGTTCATGCAGCTCAATACCAAAAACCAAACAACCCAACCCCAAAATGGACAGAACTAAGAAGACATTTCTCCAAAGAAGATATACAGATTACCAACAAACACATGAAGGGATGCTCAACATCACTAATCATTAGAGAAATGAAAATCAAAACTACAATGAGGTATCATCTCACACCGGTCAGAATGGCCATCATCAAAAAATCTAGAAACAATAAATGCTGGAGAGGGTGTGGAGAAAAGGGAACCCTCTTGCACTGTTGGTGGGAATGTAAATTGTTACAGCCACTAGGGAGAACAGTATAGATGTTCCTTAAAAAACTAAAAACTACCATACGACCCAGAAATCCCACTACTGGGCATATACCCTGAGAAAACCATAATTCAAAAAGAGTCATGTACCACAATGTTCATTGCAGCTCTATTTACAATAGCCAGGACATGGAAGCAACCTAAGTGTCCATTGACAGATGAATGGATAAAGAAGATGTGACACATATATACAATGGAATATTACTCAGCCATAAAAAGAAATGAAATTGAGTTATTTGTAGTCAGGTGGATGGACCTAGAGTCTGTCATACAGAGTGAAGTAAGTCAGAAAGAGAAAAACAAATACCGTATGCTAACACATATATACGGAATCTAAAAAAAAAAAAAAAAAGGCTCTGAAGAACCTAGGGGCAGGACAGGAATAAAGATGCAGACGTAGAGAATGGACTTGAGGACATGGGGAGGGGGAAGGATAAGCTGGGACGAAGTGAGAGAGTGGCATGGACATATATACACTACCAAATGTAAAATAGATAGCTAGTGAGAAGCAGCTTCATAGCACAGGGAGATCACCTCGGTGCTTTGTGACCACCTAGAAGGGTGGGATAGGGAGGGTGGGAGGGAGACACAAGAGGGAAGAGATATGGGGATATATGTATATGTGTAGCTGATTCACTTTGTTATAAAGCAGAAAGTAACACACCATTGTAAAGCAATTATACTCCAATAAAGATGTTAAAAAAAATAATATCTGTAAGAATGGTGCACATAAAGAATCAGTGGGAGCACACAGTGACTTGGAGAGGAATCTAAAACAGAGTGGCCTTTCTCCATCCAGTCAATCATCAATATTTATTGAGCATCTGTTTTTATACAGGCGTGACTGGAACAGAACAGGCATGAGTTCTGTATCTCAGGACTGGCCTCTATGGGGAGAGACAGACATGAATGAAGTAATCATGGAAATAGATATAAGATTACTGGTGAGATAAGTACATGAAGGTGTGGTAAATGGCAGGGCGTTCTGATCCAGCCTGCGCAGTCAAGAAGGCTTCATTGAGGGAGTAAAGATGGGATGAAACAAAGCACGAGTAACAACCAGATTGTGAGGGAGGTCGAAGGGGGAAGAGACCAGCCTTCTCTACTGACGTCCTGTGGGCGTTTTAGAATGTACTGAGGGCGGACAGGACTTGGGCATTCCAGGGCACACAGGAAATCAAGACATTCTCCACACAGACCTCTGTGAGAGGCACACACAGGGTATTCCAGGTTAAGAAAAAGGAAAGGCTTAGAGTTAGAAGAACTCAGAGCTGGTTTGGACAAACAAGGATTCCAGTTTAACAGGAGTGGAGGGAGAGATAAAAAGTATAAAGAATGGGAGGAAAGTCTGGATGGGCAAGTTAGAGTCAACTTAATGCCATGTTTAAGGGTCTTGTTTTTTCCTACTGGGTAATCAGTTTGCCTAGAAATTACTGAAAGTTTCTAGGCAAGGAAGAACATGTTAAAGCTACAGGTTTGGAAGATTACTCTGGAAGCCAGTGTCTGGATCAGAAAAAGGAGGGACTAGATGTTGGGCAAAACATAATAAGAACCATATGCCAGGCTTTGTACTCAGCATTTTAATTTATTATTCCATTGACTCCCTATGACAGCCCTATAAGATAAATATATCAGTTTCACAAATGAGAAAATTGTCTTAGAGAAGTCAAATAAATTTGCCTTGCTAGTAAATTAAGCAGCAGGATGGGAATTTGGAATTAATGAACTTCCTCTTACCACTATTTCAGGCCAGGGAAGAGGTGAGGAGGGGTCTTCAGTAACATTAGGAGGTGGCTTCTTGTGGAGTCCAGAGAATATCCCATTCCCTGTGTGTCTGAGACCCAGATCTCAGAGGGGGGCCCTACTTCACTGTTTTCAGAGTATGCTGTGTACCCTCCAGAACCATGTACATAACATCCTCTGAGGAAGGTTCCTGTGGTGGGGGGGCTCTCTCCAATTCTGTGGCTCTGTAGGAGCTAGGACACAGAGATGGTACAATTAACAGCAGATTTTAAGAGAAGTAACCATTTGCTTATCATGTCATAGTCTCATGGCAAGTTGCTCCACCTCTCTGGTTCCCTGTCTACAGCAGTTAGGAGCCCTGCAAGTATTTTTCTCTTTTTTCTTCTCTTTTTTCATGAGATCTTGCTCTGCTAATGCTGTGCACATCTGTGATGAAGAAAGCCTTCTTCATTTTCTTACATGTGTTTTTGTGTGGGAGCATCAGGAAGTTGTGGAAAGATCCAGGGGTTTGGAGGTAGGGAGACGAGGTCCAACTTCCTCATATGCAAATGGGTTAATTCTTGAGTTGTGAGTGTTAAATGAGGTAATGCACATCTAGAGCCAAGCATATCACAGATTTCCAATAAAAGTATCTTTTTTTCTGTATCTCATTCTCACCTCTTTGGCAGCGAATGCTTTAAAGTTCAAGTACTAAATTGCTCTTTTAATTTGAGTCTCACTTCCCCTCTCCCTTTAGGCAATAGGTGATTTTAAAAAGCGACACCTTTTTTAAAATGTGATTTAAGGGCCTGACAGGGCCACCCGGAAAACCTGTAGAGCATGGAGAGCTGGGGCTGAGGGGAGATCCTGTGAGTGGTGGTTGAGGGATTTCTGCTGCTTTAATACAAGGATTGTGAACTGTTTGCTTGGGCACAATGGCAGAGGACAATGAATTATTCATTAATGAGGCATCTGTTCAGCCTATCTAAGTATTGCAACAAATAAGAGATTTGAGAGGAAACCCATCTTATAGAACAATTGGGCTCTCAAAGAGTTTGGAATTTTAATTGCATTGGGTATCTGGGATTACTGAGCAGATCCAGAAAATGAAAAGTCACCACTTTGTTACCTTTCTTTTTTTAAAAAAAACTGACTTCCTATATTTTCTTTTCCTGTCTTTCCTGTCCATTTGAGCTAAGCAAACTTTTATTTTCTCAGGGGGATCCTGGAATTGATACTTTCATCCAAGGCCCTAAGGGAGAAAAAGGAAGGCGTGGACACCAGGTAACATAGTCTCTGTTTGCTTGGGGATACTGGTACCCACGGGAGCAGATGCTAGCTGGTGCAGGAGACTTGGGCATTCCAGTTGGATCAACATAGAAAACCAGAGAGCAAACCTGTGGGACCCCGATATCCACGGAAACAGGAACTCTGAATGCGAATTCCCACTTGTATCCTTGCCTAGCATCCTTGTCTCTTAGTTTTTGTTTTTTTGTGTTTTTTTTGTACAAATCTTATTGCCCACAACATTAGTAATATAAGTTACTTTACCTTGTTTGTCCTTGGTTTCTTCATCTCCAGAATGAAATTGTCAGACTCAAAGATGCCTAAGATCTTTCCAGTTTTAAAAGTCTCCAATTTTATTTATTTTTAACATCTTTATTGGAGTATAATTGCTTTACAATGGTGTGTTAGTTTCTGCTTTATAACAAAGTGAATCAGCTATACATATACATATATCCCCATATCTCTTCCCTCTTGCGTCTCCCTCCCATCCTCCGTATCTCACCCCTCTAGGTGGTCACAAAGCACTGAGCTGACCTCCCTGTGCTATGTGGCTGCTTCCCACTAGCTATCTATTTTACATTGTGTAGTGTATATATGTCCATGCCACTCTCTCACTTCTTCCCAGCTTACCCTTCCCCCTCCCCATGTCCTCAAGTTCATTCTCTTCGTCTGCGTCTTTATTCCTGTCCTGCCCCTAGGTTCTTCAGAACCTTTCTTTTTTTTTTTTCTTTTAGATTCCATATATATGTGTTAGCATATGGTATTTGTTTTTCTCTTTCTGACTTACTTCACTCTGTATGACAGACTCTAGGTCCATCCACCTCACTACAAAGAACTCAATTTTGTTTCTTTTTATGGCTGAGTAATATTCCATTGTATATATGTGCCACATCTTCTTTATGCACTCATCTGTCAATGGACACTTAGGTTGCTTCCATGTCCTGGCTATTGTAAATAGTGCTGCAATGAACACTGTGGTACATGACTCTTTTTGAATTATGGTTTTCTCAGGATATATAGTAGTGGGATTGCTGGGTCATATGGCAGTTCTATTTTAAAATTTTTAAGGAACCTCCATACGGTTCTCCATAGTGGTTGTATCAATTTACATTCCGACCAACAGTGCAAGAGTCCCTTTTTCTCCACACCCTCTCCAGCATTTATTGTTTGTAGATTTTTTAATGATGGCCATTGTGAGCGGTGTGAGATGATACCTCATTGTAGTTTTGATTTTCATTTCTCTAATGATTAGTGATGTTGAGCATCCTTTCATGTGTTTGTTGACAATCTGTATATCCTCTTTGGAGAAATGTCTCTTTAGTTCTTCTGCCCATTTTGGGATTGGATTTTTTGTTTTTTTGATATTGAGCTGCATGAGCTGCATAAAAATTTTGGAGATTAATCCCTTGTCAGCTGCTTCATTTGAAAATATTTTCTCCCATTCTCAGGGTTGTCTTTGCATCTTGTTTATGTTTTCCTTTGCTGTGCAAAAGCTTTTAAGTTTCATTAGGTCCCATTTGTTTATTTTTGTTTTTATTTACGTTACTCTAGGAGGTGGGTCAAAAAAGATCTTGCTGTAATTTATGTCATAGTGTGTTCTGCCTATGTTTTCCTCTAAGAGTTTTATAGTGTCTGGCCTTACATTTAGGTCTTTAATCCATTTTGAGTTTATTTTTATGTATGGTGTTAGGGAATGTTCTAATTTCATTCTTTTACATGTAGCCGTCCAGTTTTCCCAGCACCACTTATTGAAGAGGCTGTCTTTTCTCCATTGTATGTTCTGCCTCCTTTATCAAAAATAAGGTGATGTGTGTGCATAGGTTTATCTCTGGGTTTTCTATCCTGTTCCATTGATCTATATTTCTGTTTTTGTGCCAGTATCATACTGTCTTGATTACTGTAGCTTTGTAGTACAGTCTGAAGCCAGGGAGCCTGATTCCCCCAGCTCCATTTTTCTTTCTCAAGATAGCTTTGGATGTTCAGGGTCGTTTGTGTTTCCATACAAATTGTGAAATTTTTTGTTCTAGTTCTGGGAAAAATGCCATTGGTAGTTTGATAGGGATTGCACTGAATTTGTAGAGTGTTTTGGGTAGTATAGTCATTTTCACAATGTTGATTCTTCCAGTCCAAGAACATGGTAAATCTCTCCATCTGTTTGTATCATCTTCAATTCTTTCATCAGTGTCTTTTAGTTTTCTGCATACAGGTCTTCTGTCTCCTTAGGTAGGTTTATTCCTAGGTATTTTATTCTTTTTGTTGCAATGGTAAATGGGAGTGTTTCCTTAATTTCTCTTTCAGATTTTTCAGCATTAGTGTATACGAATGCAAGAGATTTCTGTGCATTATCTTTGTATCCTGCTACTTTACCAAATTCATTAGTTCTAGTAGTTTTCTGGTGGCATCTTTAGGATTCTCTATATAGTATCATGTCATCTGCAAAGAGTTACAGCTTTACTTCTTCTTTTCTGATTTGGATTTCTTTATTTCTTTTCCTTCTCTGATTGCTGTGGCTAAGACTTCCAAAACTATGTTGAATAATAGTCATGAGAGTGGGCAACCTTGTCTTGTTCCTGATCTTAGAGGAAATGGTTTAAGGTTTTCACCATTGAGAACGATGTTGGCTGTGGGTTTGTCATATATGGCCTTTATTATGTTGCGGTAAGTTCCCTCTATGCCTACTTTCTGGAGGGTTTTTATCATACATGGGTGTTGAATTTTGTCGAAAGCCTTTTCTGCATGTATTGAGATGATCATATGGTTTTTCTCCTTCCGTTTGTTAATATGGTGTATCACATTGATTGATTTGTGTATGTTGAAGAATCCTTGCATTCCTGAGTTAAAACCCACTTGATCATGGTGTGTGATCCTTTTATGTGCTGTTGGATTCTGTTTGCTAGTATTTTGTTGAGGATTTTTGCATCTATGTTCATCAGTGATATTGGCCTATAGTATTCTTTCTTTGTGATATCTTTGTCTGCTTTTGGTACCAGGGTGATGGTGGCCTCGTAGAATGAGTTTGGGAGTGTTCCTCCCTCTGCTATATTTTGGAAAAGTTTGAGAAGGATAGGTGTTAGCTCTTCTCTAAATGTTTGATAGAATTCACCTGTGAAGCCATCTGGTCCTGGGCTTTTGTTTGTTGGAAGACTTTTAATCACAGTCTCAATTTCAGTGCTTGTGATTGGTCTGTTTATATTTTCTATTTCTTCCTGGTTCAGTTTGGGAAGGTTGTGCTTTTCTAAGAATTTGTCATTTCTTCCAGGTTGTCCATTTTATTGGCATATAGTTGCTTGTAGGATTTTCTCATGATCCTTTTATTTCTGCAGTGTCAGCTGTTACTTCTCCTTTTTCATTTCTAATTCTATTGATTTGAGTCTTCTCCCTTTTTTTCTTGATGAGTCTGGCTAATGGTTTATCAATTTTGTTTATCTTCTCAAAGAACCAGCTTTTAGTTTTATTGATCATTGCTATTGTTTCCTTCATTTCTTTTTCATTTGTTCCTGATGTGATCTTTATGATTTCCTTCCTTCTGCTAACTTTGGGGTTTTTTGGTTCTTCTTTCTCTAATTGCTTTAGGTGTAAGGTTAGGTTGCTTATTTGAGATGTTTCTTGTTTCTTGAAGCAGGATTGTATTGCTATAAACTTCCCTGTTAGAACTGCTTTTGCTGCATCCCATAGGTTTGGGGTCATCGTGTTTTCATTGTCATTTGTTTCTAGGTATTTTTTGATTTTCTCTTTGATTTCTTCAGTGATCTCCTGGTTATTTAGTAGTGTATTTTTTAGCCTCCATGTGTTTGTATTTTTTACAGATTTTTTCCTGTAATTGATATCTAGTCTCCTAGTGTTGTGGTCGGAAAAGATACTTGATATGATTTCAATTCTCTTAAATTTACCATGGCTTGATTTGTGACCAAAGATATGATCTATCCTGGAGAATGTTCCATGAGCATTTGAGAAGAGAGTGTATTCTGTTGTTTGGGGATGGAATGTCCTATAAATATCAATTAAGTCCATCTTTTTAATGTGTCTTTTAAAGCTTGTGTTTCCTTATTTATTTTCATATTGGATGATTTGTCCATTGGTGAAAGTGAGGTGTTAAAGTCCCCTACTATGATTGTGTTACTGTTGATTTCCCCTTTTATGGCTATTAGCATTTGCCTTATGTATTGAGGTGCTCCTGTGTTGGGTGCATAAATATTTACAATTGTTATATCTTTCTTGGATTGATCCCTTGATCATTATGTAGTGTCCTTCTTTGTCTCTTGTAATAGTCTTTATTTTAAAGTCTATTTTGTCTGATATGAGAATTGCTACTCCAGCTTTCTTTTGATTTCCATTTGCATGGAATATCTTTTTCCATCCCCTCACTTTCAGTCTGTATGTGTCCCTAGGTCTGAAGTGGGTCTCTTGTAGACAGCATATTACCAGTTTTGTTTTTGTATCCATGTAATGAGCATGTGTCTTTTGGTTGGATCATTTAATCCATTTACATTTAAGGTAGTTATCGATATGTATGTTCCTTTTACCAGTTTCTTAATTGTTTTCGGGGTTTTTTTGGTAGGTCTTTTCCTTCTTTTGTGTTTCCTGCCTAGAGAAGTTCCTTTAGCATTTGTTGCAGAGCTGGTTTGGTGGTTCTGAATTCTCTTAGCTTTTGCTTTTCTGTAAAGGTTTTAATTTCTCCATAGAATCTGAATGAGGTCCTTGCCAGGTAGAGTATTCTTGGTTGTAGGTTTTCCCCTTTCATCACTTTAAATTTGTCATGCCACTCTCTTCTGGCTTGTAGAGTTTCTGCTAAGAAATCAGCTGTTAACCTTATGGGAGTTCCCTTGTATGTTATTTGTCATTTTTCCCTTGCTGCTTTCAATAAGTTTTGTTTGTCTTTAATTTTTGCCCGTTTGTTTACTATGTGTCTCGGCGTGTTTCTCCTTGGGTTTATCCTGTTTGGGATTCTCTGTGCTTCCTGGACTAGGTGGCTATTTCCTTTCCCATGTTAGGGAAGTTTTCCACTATAATCTCTTCAAATATTTTCTCGGGTCCTTTCTCTCTCTCTTCTCATTCTGGGACCCCTATAATGCGAATGTTGTTGTGTTTAATGTTGTCCCAGAGGTCTCTTAGGCTGTGTTCATTTCTTTTCATTCTTTTTTCTTTATTCTGTTCTGCAGCAGTGAATTCCACCATCTGTCTTCCAGGTCACTTATTCGTTCTTCTGCCTCAGTTATTCTGCTATTGATTCCTTCTAGTGTATTTTTCATTTCAGTTATTGTATTGTTCATCTCTGTTTGTTCTTTTATTCTTCTAGGTCTTTGTTAAACATTTCTTGCATCTTCTCGATCTTTGCCTCCATTCTTTTTCCAAGATCCTGGATCATCTTTGCTATCATTATTCTGAATTCTTTTTCTGGAACGTTGCCTATCTCCACTTCATTTAGTTGTTTTTCTGGGATTATATCTTGTTCCTTCATCTGGTACATAGTCTTCTGCCTTTTCATCTTGTCTATCTTTTTATGAATGTGGTTTTTGTTCCACAGGCTGCAGGATTTTAGTTCTTCTTTTTTCTGCTTTCTGCCCTCTGGTGGATGAGGCTATCTAAGATGTTTGTGCAAGTTTCCTGATGGGAGAGACTGGTGGTGGGTAGAGCTGGGTGTTTCTCTGCTGGGCAGAGCTCAGTAAAACTTTAATCTGCTTGTCTGCTGATGGGTGGGGCTGGGTTCCCTCCGTGTTGGTTGTTTGGCCTGAGGTGACCCAACACTGGAGCCTACCTGGGCTCTTTTGTGGGGCTAATGGCTGTTTCTGGGAGGGCTCACGCCAAGGAGTACTTCCCAGAACTTCTGCTGCCAGTGTCCTTGTCCTCACTGTGAGACACAGCCACCCCCTGCCTCTGCAGGAGACCCTCCAACACTAGCTGGTCAGTCTGGTTCAGTCTCCCATGGGGTCACTGCTCCTTCCCCTGGGTCCCGATGTGCACCCTACTTTGTGTGTGCCTTCCAAGAGTGGAGTCTGTCTTTCCCACAATCCTGTCGAAGTCCTGCAATCAAATCCCGCTAGCCTTCAAAGTGTGATTCTCTAGGAATTCCTCCTCCCATTGCCGGATCCCCTGGTTGGGAAGCCTGATGTGGGGCTCAGAACCTTCACTGCAGTGGGTGGACATCTGTGGTATAAGTGTTCTCCAGTTTGTGATTCATACACCCAGCAGTTATGGGATTTGATTTTATTGTGATTGTGCCCCTCTTACCATCTCACTGTGACTTCTCCTTTGTCTTTGGATGTGGGGTATCTTTTTTGGTGAGTTCCAGTGTCTTTCTGTCGATGATTGTTCAGCAGTTAATTGTGATTCTGGTGCTCTCGCAAGAGGCAGTCAGAGCACATCCTTCTACTCAGCCATCTTGAACCAATCTATGCTCCTAACTTGTTGATGCCAAATTCTTCTCCCTGAGAAAGTCAGATGAAGATCTTATGAGCTTATTAAAAAATGTCCAATATAGAAAACAATATACATATAAAAAACAATATAAAACAATGTAGAAAAGTGAGGAATCATCATTTTGTCTTTCTCCTTATTTGGGATAATTATTTTTTCACAAAATCTAGCATACTTGAAAAGAAAGAGATGATAGCACAACTTTTTTCTACCTTATAAATTTTTGGTAAACATAATTTCAATAAGTGTTTCTACCATAATTAAATAACACTTCCCTAGTATTGTGGAATATTCAAATTGCTTCAGAATTTTATCTATTATAAATAACAGTTGGAAGAACAGCTTTGCCCAAAATGTTTTTGTTTCTGTATTTCATATTCTTTCCCAATTTATGTATTTTTATTGAGTTAACATGTGACTTCACTGAATAGTTATCTAAAATATTCCTACTTGTCATCCAAGGTGGTTTTCCATTTCTCCTGAAACTTGGACTCATATTTTCTCTGGACACCACTCATTTTCTGACCTTAAGTAAGTGAGAGCTCTAGAGAGTTCTCTTATCTGACTGTGTATAGCGTCCCCTGTGTACCCATTACTCCATGTGTGCAGAGACACACTATTTTGCCTCCTGTTTCCATTTTTCAGCTGTACCCTACATGATGCAGATAGAGAGGGAAGTGCCAGCATTGTCCAAGTATTAAGCACGGTTTGTTGGAGAACACCTATGACTACTGTCCCAGAATGGGGAACCCTGAGGTGTTGTCAAACAATCTTTGGGTAAAGAATGCTTATGACATGGATATTTTAAAACACCAGAATTAAATCCATTTGCTTCTAGAGGAGTGCTGACCAATAGAACTTTCTGAGATCATGGAAATTTTCTATATCCGTGCTGCCCAATATGGTAGCCACAAGCCACATGTGGTTATTGAACACTTGAAATGTACCTACTGTAACTGAGGAAACTAAAATTTTAAATTTAATTTACTTTAGATTAATTTAAACTTAGTAGCCACATGGGGCTAGTTAGTGGCTTCTGTATGGGGCAGCCCATGTCTAGAGAGTCAACTCAGAAGTGTGTAGACATCTAAACTGGTCTTTCCTTTACCTTTCTTTTCAGGGAATTTCTAGTATCGATGGACCTCAGGGGGAAATGGGAAATGTTGGCCCTCAGGTAGGTATAGCCACTCGTGGGATGTATTTCACCTGCTTTTGTGGAGGATAGAGGTAGGATGGGGTGAAAACTGGTTTGTTTCCTTCTGTAAGGTCTCTGCTTCCCTTCTCTCCTTAGGGTTCAAGAGGAAGACGAGGTCTGCCAGGGCTGAAGGTCAGTGCTTTCTGAGAAGAGTGGTTTCTTGTTCCACATATATGGCTACTTTATATAAGTTCTCTCATATAAAGGGGAGTGTTGGTTGGGTTGTTGGAGGCTGCATGATCCCTGGGAAATTTCCATGGAGACCTTTTCCATGAAGAAAGAGAAGTCTGTATGGTTCTTCTTTGTTCCCTCTCCAACCTGCTATAATATTTCATTTAGATGGAAAATAAGCTAACATCTTAAATAATTGCTTTTACCTCTGAAATAAAGATTTTTCCATTTAAAGATGTGGGACTTCCTGTGGGTGCATAAGGGGATCTCATAGTCACTAAATAAAGGTAAAAAATTGAACTTTTACTATTTCCAAAGAAGGAATGGTGTGATTTCAGGGTAGGATGGGATAGCTCTGTGCGGGAATCATATTTTACTGAACATTTACCCAGCACCAGTCACTGCACTAGACCTTTATTTATATGACCTCATGTAAACCTTTCTGCAACCCCAGGAGTTATGAGCATCATTAATTAATTTTTAGGGCTAAGAGAGGAAATAGAGGTTTAGCAAAGTGAAGTTGGTTGTTAGAGGCCACATAGCTTTGGATTCAAATCCAAAGATTAGGAAACTCTTCAAAATTTTTGTACAAAATGAGAGTTAAATTTGTTATGTAGATTCCTTTCTAACATATTCTGGTCATGCGCTGCTGGTATTTTTTTTCTAGCATTCTCATGATTTAGAGATGGAGGAAAAGTCAGAGACTGATTTATGTTATCTCTGAGCCTGGGAATGGGTGAGTGAATGAGTGCTTGTGTATGTGGCTTCAAACCAAACATGTTGGAAAGCATAGCTATTGAGAAATCCCAAGTCTCACAGATCCAAACAAGTTCTGTTGACACCAAGTAAAATCTTAATCTTTCTCATAAAATGTTAAGATTGAAATAAATTCTTAAATAGACCATTTCTTGTGCTTTGAATTCAGTTTTATAACACTTGTGACATAAATAATGTCTTGAACTATCATTTTAGCCTATTGTTTTTATCCCCCCAAAAGGCAGAAAGAAATAGTCTACAAGTTGACTAGGCTAAGTTTTAGAGAAATTCAGTAACTCTACACAGTGGAAGGAATTTCCTACTCTTAAATTATTTAATGCTTTTGCAATGCTATGTGAAGTTTATCTAAATAGCCATTGACAGTGGGCCCTCTGCTCACCTGGGTCTTGGTTATTTTTGGTTCCCTAAACTGAACTCCATCTCCTGTGTTTTTCCTTTTTATTTAATTGAAACCAGAGCTGAACTTGTGGTAAATTTAAAGTCAAATTGCACTTGCAAGCGTATAATGAAAAATGTTTCCCTGCCCATTGTTTCCCAGGTCTTCAGGAGCACTTATTTTTATCTCTTGGGGCTGTTCCTTCTAGTATTATTGCCATTTTTCTAAAGAACATACTTACTTTGCTATTTCTTGGTTTTCAGTTTTAGATGTTTTTCTATTGATTTCTTCCAGTGGGGGATAAAGATTTTTCTTAACCTGTCCATCTCCTCCATATGCTTCCCCCCAACTCATCCTTAAAGTACATTTATTTTCTCCACTTTTGTTCAAATCAATTCATTATTCAGATGTTGACTGGTAAATAGCAGTTACTGCTATCTAACTGTGATATTCCTTGAGTCACCCTCTATTTGCTTTGTGTTCTGTGTGCCTATTACTAGTTAATCATAAAGCTCTTTGACACAACTGATAACCTCCCAATATACTCAAACATGTGAGGTTTATTTTTCTTAGATTCCTCCTTCCTGGGCCATCTGTCCTCCTCCCCTCATCCAGGCTGATGGCTCTCTGGGCCTCTGCACTGTTGTCTTCTGGGGACAGCTTTGGGAACAGCAACTTCTCATTTTGGGAGCAAAGTGTGTGCACACTGCCATCTTTAATAGAAAGCCTCTCCCATTAATACCTCGTCATCTTGATGAATTCCTATAGTTTTGGCTCTTTTCCAACAATCCCTATAGTTCTTCACTCTTTTTTCTATTCAAGCTTTGATTTTTTAGTAAGAGATAAAATTCATAACTATTTGCAGACTCCAGGGTGAACTGGGTTTATGTAACAAGCCAATGGTTTACTAGTTAACCCAGTGTTGAAGCAGTGGTCATATAGACTGATTTATGTTTTGAGGCTATAACTTGCTAAAGAGCAGCCAGTACTGTTGGAAGAATATAGCTTACAGAGGTGCTGAACTCCAAATTACAGCATTCCTTTGACCTTGGGAAAATATGGCTTGTTATTGTCTCTAAAATTAGATATGTTGGCTTTTGCAAGATGCATAATAAAATGAAATTCTAACTAAGATTTTATTTATGGAAAAGATTGTACTATGGCAAATAAATCAATGCATAGATTGTTTTGACAATAAGGGAAAATTTTAATTTGTTAATTATGATAAAGTTAAGAATATCATTACCTTTTAAAATGTCCACTAACTCACCACTGTCCTGCAATTATTTTTATGTTTGTGTGTTTCCTTTACTTGCATAGATAATAAGGGGTTATTATAATGAATACACTATTTTATATCTGATTTTCTGTGTTTCCAAATCTTCCTATTATCACTTTAAAACATTATATCTTACTCTGCTGAAGAAAAATGACTTACTAAGCTACTTTTATGTTGAACATTTAGGTACTTCTATTTTTTTAGATGTCATGGTCAGTGATGTAAAGAAAAGCTGTATTACAAGGTTTTTGTTTTGTTCTTGCTTTTGCTTCGCTGACTATTTCCTTAATATAAATGTATAGGCATGGATAAATTAGGAGTTTGGGATTAACATATACACTCTACTATATATAAAATAGATAACCAACAAGGACCTACTGTATAGCACAGAGAATTATATTCGATACCTTGTAATAACCTATAAAGGAAAAGAACATGAAAAAGAATATAAATATGTGTGTGTGTATATATATAAATATAAATGTATATACACCTGAAACTAACACAAAATTGTAAATTAACTATACTTCAATTTTAAAAAAAGGTAAAAAATATATATAAGCATGGAGTTACAATAAAAGAGTCTGACCTTTGCTGTATAGAGCCATATTGTTTTCTGAAGTGTTACACCATGAATGTCACTAATGTGATGTGCAGATTAAACATTTCACAACCTGTTTCAAAATTTCTAGCTACATGCTTTTTAAGACTTGATTCACATTTATAAATCTAGATATTAACTCTTGAAGAACAGAATGATTTAACCGTAATGATCAATAGAAGTGCTTCTCATTTATCTGAATGGTCTAAAAAACTTAAGAAGCACTAGTATTTGATCCACAAATTGACTAATTCTTAGTTTAGGATTTCTTCTCCTTGCAAATCTATGAATAATCAGTAACCTAGTCAACATGTGAGCAACATGAGAAAGAAGGCAGCATGATTCACAGAGTGGGTATTACCCTCAATTTTAGAAAACACATCTCCTCTGTAGAAATAAAGATATTTGAGGGAGAAATTAAATCAGTTACCAGATGAGTCAGTTTAACAGCTCACCCCTTGCCTAGAAAACTAGCTTAATGCTGTAAGAATCTGTAGGGTTTTAAAGCCAGTTTTCTGCTATTTCTTTGTGTGCTTTTTGTGCTTTTGTTCCAAAATGTCACACTTGTCGCTGTGCTCAACATTCTGAGTTTCCTCACATGGGATAAGCATCCTTAACACCAGTGAGCATTTAGCCCACGTCCCTTAAAAGGAGTGGATGCACTTTTAGGAACCAGTTATTATGTAAAATGGGAGTTTCAGTTGTTTAAACGAAGTATTTTTGCTTCCATCACTAGCTTAGATATTGGAAGGAGACTGGGAAAGACAGTAAAAATGTGGTTTTGCATTTTCCTAACCAAATAAGTGGGAACCACACCCCAACCCCCGCAATTTCCTCTCCAACTCTGATCCTAAGGGGACTGAACGCAGACACGCAGATCTTTTTTGCCTTTTTCTTATGGCTTTCAAGTGACATCTTGCAGGGAAGGTTGCCTTCAATAGGGACACTGAAGGTGCCTGGCGAACTCACTAGGTTTTATTCGTTTTGACAGGGTGTGCGTGGAGAATCCGGTGAACGGGGTTACGAAGGAGAGCTTGGGTATCCAGGCTCACAGGTTGTATCAGGGAACTTGTTTTTAGTGCTGAAGACTACTTGTTTGAAATTTTAACTTAGATTCTTTGATAGGGATTTAACATATATCAGAATGGTCTAGGATGCCTCCCTCCCAGGGCCTCCCAAAGAAAATTGTATAGCCACTCTTCTGGGCAGGTTAAACCCTGGTAGCTAATATTTTTTGAGCAATTACTATGTCCTATGTATAACCCTTAGTGCTTGTATTAGCTCATTTAATCCTTCAATGGGGAGGTTTTATCATCCCCATTTTACAGGGGAGAAATGGAGTGGGGATGGAGAAGTTAGGTAAATTGGCCAAGCTTACATAGCTTTGTAGATGATAGATATGGGATTCAAACTCAGGCAGTCTAGTTATAAAATCTATGCTCTTAACTACTGCCTCTGAAGCTGTGTATGCAAATTACTCAAATAGTGTTTAATTCATTAAAATTGTATTCAATTTGGCAGGAAAAATCAGCAAAGTGTTTATTGAGTGTCAGGTATACAGAGGGCACTTTGCAAATATGCCTGGGTCATTCAGACCATTAAGGCAAGGGTCTTGCCCTGAAGGATTTCAGTCCAGTGGGGCATTGCAAGCTATTGATGATAACCAGAAATTAAACCTCCAGCCAGTTCTTCTGTAATCTTCTAAGCATAACCCAAATATGTCATTCTGTAAACCCTTCTGGAACACTTTCTGCATCTTTATTTTGAAAGCCAAATTGTTTCCAAGGATCCTCAAAAGGAGAACTTTAAAACAAAAAATTTTACTAACACATTGAATCATTCTCCACACTTTTGAAATTCCTATGAGTGTCAGATTGTCATTGAGAAGGTTTCTGCTGTTTTTTCTACTTGACAAAAGTACTAAAGAAAGAAGTGGGTTATCAAGTGTTATTAGAAATTATACTTAATTTATGATAGAAAATAGTATCTGAATCTAGGGGGAAACAACTGAGAGATATTTTTGGCTTTCCTTTTGATCACTGGCTTAATTCAAATGTGGACGCCCCCTGCCCCCCACCGATGTTGTGTCCTGGACTTCTTTAAGTTCACTTTATTATACAGCTGAATGTAAGGGGAGCAACCATGAGTAAGATAATCCATAAAAACTCCCCTTGATTCTCACCTTCCCACTGGGGTGTGGGTATGATGGTCTGTTTAAACAGATAATTACAATACCTCACCCAGGAGTATAGAAGCCAGGATCAATGCTTCTAATAGAAAGAATTTCTCAGAAAAGCTGTAGAAAAATTAAAGTGTCAAAATCGGTAAAGTCAAATAGATTGGGGAGAAAATGAACAACTCCCCAGCAATGTACCCAATGAGATTAGGCCATTTAAATGTGTTTGGGTTCTTGGTAATATCAGAATGCGAACGCTTGTCCTTAGTCCTTGTGTGGATAAGGGAAAGGTTGATTTTTCAAAGGAGATCAGTATCCCAGCAGCTCCTCTCATTTCCCTTTTAAGATGTAAAATTAGTTGGGTGAATTAAAATATAAAAGCAATTTTAAAACTTTAGTGTTCATCAGATTCAACTGGAGAGGTGGTTAAAAATATAGATACATCCTGCTTCAGATAGAGGGAGTTTGGAGTGAGTGAGTTGGGGTGCTTCAGAAGGCAGAGGCTGCTTGATTCAAGTGTGATACATGGGATAGTGATGGGTCAGAGCACCTTAATTTGTACTTCCATCAGCATCCAAGATGATTTTGTGGTTACATGGAAAATAAATAACTCTATAAAAATTGGTTGAATTTTAATTTCATCTGTGGACCAGAGACCAGGAGGAAGGAGAGGACCACCAGATATTTCTGGAGAAAAAGGCTTACTGGGTGCTCAGGTAGGTTTGACAAAGTAACAGCTCAACACAGCTGCTCATTACCAATGGTCAGTTCATAGTCCTGCGTGTCCCTGGACAGATAACGTAAAGCTACACTGTTTGTTCTAGGATCTGTGGGTATCAGGAATTCCTAGAAATAGCTAATTCGAGGCAGTAGACATTGATCACCAGCTATGTACCCCTTCTTCTCTAAGTATATTGTTGGAATATAGTGATGAATGAGATTGGTTTGAGCCACAGGGGTGTGTAACACATGCTCATGCTTACTTATAGTGAAAGAAAAAAATAGTAGTATCAAAGGACCATAAATGACTGATTCATTCCTTACAAACATATAAGGAAGCATTGCTTTAAATTATCCCAGTTTTATAGAGGAGAAAACTAAGGCTCAAAGGGATCAAATAACTTTTCATCTGGATAGTAGGTGGCTGAACTGGCCACCAGCTTGGGTCTTTCTAGTGCCTGTTTAGTGCCTCCCTCACTCGCTATCCTGTGGTTCATAGAAGGGTCAGATCAGGCTGAAGCAGGCAATCAGGAGTGGCTTCCTACAGAAGGAGCATTTGAGATAGCTTTAAAAACCCAAGCAGCATAATTTAAGCCAGGGATTAGTGTACCTGGAGATTCAGAATGGCCTAAGCCATCTCTCTCTTGGTTGGGAAAAGTCAAGCCCCATAACTGATCATATCATTTTCATTCTCATTTGATCATATTTTCTATTTGGAGTGGGTAAAAGTCCAGGCTTTTGTCTTCCCAGTCTCTTAATCAGATGGTGTTTTTCCCTCTAGTAGACAGGTAATTCCTCCAATTCTTGGTATGTGGAGGACGTGGCCTCTTGCACAGAACACCTTACTGCCCTACCTCTATTCCCAGCTCAGAGGTTAAATATGTCTATTATGCACTTTGGAGGATAAAATTAATTGTATCAAACATTAGAGATGATTTGGGTCATGGTCTTATTACAGGGGAATTCTGGGCCTCCAGGGCCAAATGGTTCAAAAGGAAAAGATGGACCAAGAGGAACGAAGGTAAATGTCAGAAAACACACTCTTCCTAGACTGCAACTTGGAATCTTTTATATGAATATCTCCTTATGTGATCATTTCCAACATGAGTGTCTGATGTGCTTGGTAATGATATATATATATAAATATATGTATATATATATTTATAAGTACTCTGCGATAATAGAGACTTCACATGGCTTTGGATTTTTTTTTTTTTTTTTTGGCTGCATTGGGTCTTCGTTGCTGCCCACGGGCTTTCTCTAGTTGCGGCGAGCGGGGGCTACTCTTCATTGAGATGCACGGGCTTCTCATTACGGTGGCTTCTCTTGTTGCGGAGCACGGGCTCTAGGCATGCAGGCTTCAGTAGTTGCAGCATGCGGGCTCAGTAGTTGTGGTGCGCGGGCTCAGTAGTTGTGGCTTGGGAACTCTAGAGCGCAGGCTCAGTAGTTGTGGCACATGAGCTTAGTTGTTCCGCGGCATGTGGGGTCTTCTAGGACCAGGGATCCAACCCGTGTCCCCCACATTGGCAGGTGGATTCTTAACCACTGTGCCACCAGGGAAGTCCCTTGGTGGTGATATTGACTGTCCATTATCTGGTAGCTGGATAGGTGTATACAGAGAAGGAAAGACATTTAGACAGACATATAGAAAGATGGATGGATAGATGGTCACATATATTAGTAGACAAAGATACATCAATAGATGGATAAACATATGGACTCAGCACAAATATAGATTCATACACTTACACCTAGAAAAAGCCATAGTAATATAAAATTTTTTAACTCGTGCTGCATACCTGGCTTGTTAATTTTCAGTACCAAAATCTTCACTATATTTGTTAGTTACCTGTATTTAACAAAGTCTAGAGGAAGATATTGACCTTAGACGGTAGGATGATGCCAAGAGGACTTGAAAGGAGTATAAAACCTCTAAGGAAAATGACATAAAATTGCATGAACTCATAGCAGAAAATTAATTTCATGTTTACCTTTTATTATAAAAGGGAGAGCTTGGTGATGCAGGAGACAGAGGACCGCCGGGTCTACAAGGACCAAGGGGTCAACCTGTAAGTCTAGTTTCTCTGTTTCAGACTCCTGATCGAATTTCTTGTTATTTGTTCTTGTTCCACACAAAATTCTAACATTCTTGATGAATATTTGGGGTTACAAGTATGATATGTTCATCAGTAGAGCTGTTGTGAATCTACATAGTTCAAAGACTCCCAAACTCCTAATATCAATAAAGAATCCAAAGGTGTCTCGGGGTTTATTTTGCCTTCTCACATGTTGTTGAAGAGGGAAGTTCCAAAGAGACTCTTCTGCTTGACAAAGATAGTTTACAAGCATTTGAGTCTTTAGGAATACAGAGATGTTCAATGAAACATTTTTTTTTCCAAAAAAACAAGTAAGACAGCCAATCAGAGTTGCAAACTTTTAAGGGTCTGTGTTTGATTATTCAGAGCACAACAATAATCTTTGGAGATTGCAGGGATGATCTGCAGGGCTGTGCATTTTTACCTTAGTCATCACTCTGAACATGAGAGCAAGTTAGTTATTTCATGACTATTTTCAATTCACTACCTCACTGGAATTAGCTTTATAATACAGAGTAATGCTGTCTTTCCAACTCATGTTTCTGAGATTTCTTTCATCAACAGTAGGAAGGACCTGCAGCTGTTTTGCACTCCGCACTGAACTTGCAGTTGTTAGCAAGGAAAGGAAACAAAAACAGGCCTAAGAAGCTTAAACTTAAATGTGGAAAGGGAAAAAAAATAGGATTACTATCAAATGCATCTACACTCAAGTCAGATGATGAAGTTAACACTGTTTAGCTTTAAAATATCTTGACTTAAAATAATGCAAAGCTTGTGCCTACTGACCTCTCTCTGGGACAGAAAAAGCTGGGGAGCAATGCCTTTCTTGAAGGTGTCACATCAGAGAGGGCATCTCCAAAATATACAGTTTGGGCCTCTGGGGTTGAAGATGCTGGAAGCCCTGCATGTCCTTAAGCAGAGAGAAGCTGGTGTAACAGCAACTGAACCTCATTTGCATCCTTTTTCCCCCTTAGTAATTTATTTCTGGAATTTTTTTTTTTACCTTCCTTTTTATTTTCTAATATTTCAAACTTTCCTCCTTAGGTCATAGCCATGATTCTTGTGGCTTAAAATTAAAAAAATTTTTCCTCAGTTGATCTACTTGATTTAGACACAGTCTTTGTCCATTCAGCAAAGAACAACTAAAAGGTTCTGAATTCATTCTTTATTATAGGATGCTCACTGTCTATATGTACAGATGCTAAGATCCCAGTAGCATCGTCCACATTTTCATAGTGACCATCATCATCAACACCATGTCGAATTCCACCACCACCACCTCCAACAACATCACCATCACCGTGACCACTACTACCATGAATCACCACCCCTCTACCACTACCGTCACCACCACCATTACACTCCTCTGCCAACATCACCAATACTCCAGCTGCCACCAGCAGCAGAATAATGGCCACTTATCAAGTACTTTCTCTGTGCCTGGCATCATGCTAAGTGCTTTCCATGCACAATCGCACTTAATCTTTCCAAAAACCATGCTTTGTAGATGATATTATTATCCCCATTTAAAAGATGAGGAGGCTGAAGCTTATAGAGGCTGAGTAACTTGGCCAAGGTCACTCATAGAACCAGTGCTGGAAGTGGTATAAAAATTCAAGTCTGTCTGGGTTTATATCATATGCACGACATTACCTCTATCCCAATCTTCCCCCCGCCCCCCAGATTTCTCTTTATCCCTAGAGATTTAGCAATTCTGGAACTTCTTCCATTGTTATTTTATCCTACAAAGAAAGCAAGGTTAGCCTAGGGGGAACTTTGTACAGTGACTTGGCTTCCTACAACCAAGGTAGCATCTTGCTGAGGTCAGAGGGTTAAAAATTAACACACGCACACACACACGCACACACACACACACACACAAACTTATCTCATAGTCTTTTAAAGTTTTATCTCATAGTCTTTTAAAATTTTAAACCCTTATCCCCTCCTTAGCCTATGAAGGTAGTTTAGTGTTTATCCTGTAAAGGTAGGGTAAATCTCCACCAAGCCCCTCCAACCCTCCACCAAGCTCCTTCTGCTTTACGCATCTCCTTGCACTGCTGATTTGTCCAAGAGTTCAGATAATCTTATCGACCAAGTGTTGTTGTGGATGACTCTACAATTCATTGAGTATCATTTTCTTAGGGTTTTTCTGGTCCAGATGGATATGGACGTCCAGGAAGAAAAGGAACAAAGGTGAGGGTTACCGTACAGATTTTTCTCAACTAAAGACTATAGTTTTTATTTTATTTCAATAGAATAAGTGTTATTACCCAAGTGGTATGCCAGGAATGATTTCTACATGTTGTTTATGACATATCGTAGCTGCCAGAGTTCCAGCCTTAAAAAATAAAAGCTGGGTTTGTTACTCCCTTATTTAAAAACCAAATTCCTTACCTCACCTTCCACTTGTGCCAGATGGCCCCACCCCAGCTCTAGGCATGCCAGACCCTTTCCCAACTCCTTGCCTTTGTGAACGCTCTTGCCTCTATTTGGGGTGTCCTACCCCATCTCCCTCTTTTGGACCATTTTTACTCCTTTTCTTAAACCAACTCAAATATCAGCTTCTCCTTGTGGATGCTCTATTGGGCTTCCCCAGAAAGAAATTGTTGTGTTATGCTCTGTGTTCCTAAAGCCCATTGTTCATATTTCTACAGTAGCCTTTCCCATCTAGGTTGTATTATAATTTATCCTGCGTCTACTTCCAGTTTGTGAACTTGACAGCAGGCTTGCATATTATTCATTTAAAATGTTCTTAAGTATTTAATTAATTAATTAATTAATTAAAATTAATTTATTTTTAAAAATTGCCATTGTGTTAGTTTCAGGTATATAGCAAAGTGATATATATATATAAATCTTTTTCAGATCCTTTTCCATTATAGGTTATTACAAGTTTTGGAGTACAGTACACTGTGCTATACAGTAGGTCTTTGTTGGTTATCTATTTTATATATAGTAGTGTGTATAGGTTACTCCCAAACTCCTAATTTATCCCTCCCAACCTTTCCCCTTTGGTAAGTTTGTTTTCTATGTCTGTGAGTCTATTTCTGTAAATAAGTTCATTTATATCATTTTTCTAGACATTTTATTCATTTTTGTATTGCTGGAGTAGAGCCTGGCAGAGAGTAGGTGTTCAGTAAGTATATTTGAATATTTCCACTCCTGTAAGAAGCTGGTATTTTAACACGTAGTTCATGGGTCACTGACAGAGGTTTTGAAGCATGGAAGCCACGTGAAGCTTGCTGAATGAATCAAGTGTCATTAGCTACAGTTATTCTTCAGTCTATGAGTTACATTTATTGCCTCACAAACTAGGAAATCACTGGAATGTGTAGTGGTGCTCAGCTATGGAACAGGACTCTGGGCTGACTTGTCTCAATTCTCTTGTTTCCCTTATGGCTGCAGGATGGCACCACTGCCATTTTATCAAGCAGGAAAGGGCCCCAAACACAGTAAGCTCTTGGTAAATATCTGTGGAATGATGGGACAATGGGGTGATCATCTAGATCAGTGATCATCTAGCTTAGCCTTGTCTATTTACAGATAAGAACATGGAGACTCAGAGAAGTGAAGTAACCTGCCTATGGTCACACAGCTAGAGACAGAGCTGAGCGTAGAAGCTAGCCACTGGAGCACCATCCTGGCAAATTAAGTCTTTCTTCTTTAGGAGAGAGTTTGCATAGCAGGGAATTCTGGGTAGAATACAAACGGGCACATTTTGAGCCACATGCCAGCTGTGAGCTAAGCACAAGGGCAGTCTGTGCTCACTGTGATACAGTTAACACTGTGGAACACAGAGATTCAGTCTACATTTGCAAGAATTTTTCCTGGCAACACATCATGGTCTCCCTTATGGCCCTACTGCTGCTTAGCCGACAACGTTTTCCTAGTCAGTTCACTCTTCTTCTCTCCAAGTTAACTATTTTATACCCTCTCCTCTCCCCTCAAACCTCCAAGACTTGCTTTCTCTTCTACATTTTCAGCAGATGACTGTGCTTCCTATTTCATTGATTAAATAGAATCATTGAGAAGAAAACCACTACATACATCCACCACAATGGAGGCCACCTGCTTGCCTCCTTGATTACATGTCCTGCCTTCCCTTCCACTACACTGGATGAGAGTCAGTGTCCTTATGTGTCTGTGTGTCTCATCTCTCCGCTTGTGGACTGGATTCCATTCTCTTTTTGCTTCCTTAAAGCCCTAGCTCTAGCAAGGGCCACCTTTCTCTTCTGCATCATCAAATTTTCTTCCCTCACCATAGACCATTCCCAGCAGTATACAAAGAGGTGGGAATATCTCCCATCTAAAAAAAAAACCAAAACCCTCATTTAATTACATACTCCCATCACCCCATTTCTCTCTGATAAAACTCTTTGAAGGAGTAGTCTGTACCAGTGGTTCTCAATAAGGGGTGATTTTACCCTCCAGGGGACATTGGGCAGTATCTAGAGATGTGCTGTGTGTCAGAACTGGGGCAAGAGGAGAGAGACCTTCAAGATGGCAGAAGAGTAAGACGTGGAGATCACGTTCCTCCCCACAAATACAACAGAAATACATATACATGTAGAACAACTCCTACAGAACACCTACGGAATGCTGGCAGAAGACCTCAGACTTCCCAAAAGGCAAGAAACTCCCCACGTACCTGGGTAGGGCAAAAGAAAAAAGAAAAAACAGAGACAAAAGAATAGGGATGGAACCTGCACCTCTGGGAGGGAGCTGTGAAGGAGGAAAAGTTTCCAACCCAGTGCAAAAATGGGCAGAAGACATAAATAGACAATTCTCCTAATAAGATATACAGATTGCCAACAAACACATGAAAGAATGCTCAACATCACTAATCATTAGAGAAATGCAAATCAAAAGTACATTGAGGTATCATCTCACAACAATCAGAATGGCCATCATGAAAACATCTACAAACCATAAATGCTGGAGAGGGTGTGGGGAAAATGGAACCCTCTTGCACTGTTGGTGGGAATGTAAATTGATACAGCCACTAAAAAGAACATTATGGAGGTTCCTTAAAAAACTAAAAATAGAACTACCATATGACCCAGCAATCCCACTACTGGGCATATACCCTGAGAAAACCATAATTTAAAAAGAGTCATGTACCACAATATTCATTGCAGCCCTATTTACAATAGCCAGGACATGGAAGCAACCTAAGTGTCCATCGACAGATGATGGATAAAGAACATGTGGCACATATATGCAATGGAATACTCAACCATAAAAAGAAATGAAATTGAGTTATTTGTAGTGAGGTGGATGGACCTAGGGTCTGTCATACAGAGTGAAGTAAGTCAGAAAGAGGAAAACAAATACCGTATGGTAACACATATATATGGAATCTAAAAAAAAAAGTTATGAAGAACCTAGGGGCAGGACAGGAATAGAGACACAGATGTCGAGCATGGACTTGAGGACACAGGGAGGGGGAAGGTAAACTGAGAAGTGAGAGAGTGGCATGGACTAATATATACTACCAAATGTAAAATATATAGCTAGTGGGAAGCAGCCACATAGCACAGGGAGATCAGCTCGGTGCTTGTGACCACCTAGAGGGGTGGGATGGGGAGGGTGGCAGGGAGATGCAAGAGGGAGGAGATATGGGGATATATGTATATGTATAGCTGATTCACTTTGTTATAAAGTGAAAACTATCACACCATTGTAAAGCAATTATACTCCAGTAAAGATGTAAAAAAAAAAAAAAAAAAAAGAACTGTGACAAAAGATGCTACTGGCATCTAGTATGTAGAGACCAGAGATGTTTTCATCTTGTGATACACAGCATAGCCCTTCACAGCAAAGAACCATGAGGTCCAAAATGTCAGTAATGTCAAGGTTTAGAAACACCACTTTCTTTCCTCTTGTTCTCTGTAACTGATGACAGTTGAGGCTTCACCCTTTGACCCTCCCTGCTCAACCATATCTGCTTTAGTCGAGGTAAAACCGATAGTGCTCCATGTTGCCGCAAATGGCATTGTTTCATTATTTTTAATGGCTGAGTAATGTTCCATTGTATATATGAACCACATCTTCTTATCCATTCATCTGTCAATGGACATTAGGTTGCTTCCATGTCTCGGCTATTGTAAACAGCGCTGCAGTGAACACTGGGGTGCCTGTATCCTTTCTAACCATGTTTCTCTCCGGATATATGCCCAGGAGTGGGATTGCAGGATCATACAGTAGCTCTATTTTTAGTTTTTTAAGGAACCTCCATACTGTCCTCCATAATGGCTGTACCAATTTACATTCCCACCAACAGCGTAGGTGGGTTCCCTTTTCTCCATAGCCTCTCCAGCGTTTATTGTTTGTAGATTTTTTGATGATGGCCATTCTGACTGGTGTGAGGTGATATCTCATTGTAGTTTTGATCTGCATTTTTCTAAAAATTAGTCATGTTGAGCGTCTTTTCATGTGCCTCTTGGCCATCTGTATGTCATGGATGGACCTGGAGATTATCATACTAAGTGAAGTAAGTCAGACAGAGAAAGACAAATATCATTTACTGCTTATATGAAGAATCAAAAAAAATGATACAAATGAACTTATTTACAAAACAGAAACAGACTCACAGACTTAGAGAAGAAACCTACGTTTACTGGTGTGGGGGGCGGGAAGGGGGGAAGGGACTGATTGGGAAGTTGGGATTGACATGTACACCCTACAGTATTTAAAATAGGTAACCAACAAGGACCTACTGTATAGGACAGGGGACTCTGCTCAATATTCTGTAATAACCTAACTGGACAAAGAATTTGAAAAAGAATACATACATGTATATATATAAATGAATCACTTTGCTGTACACCTGAAACTAACACAACACTGCTAATCAACTATGCTACAATATAAAATAAAAATTAAAAGAAAAAAACCCAGGGGCTTCCCTGGTGGCGCAATGGTTAAGAATCTGCCTGCCAAGGCAGGGTACAGGGGTTCGAGCCCTGGTCTGGGAAGACCCCACATGCCGCGGAGCAACTAAGCCCGTGCACCACAACTACTGAGCCTGCGCTCTAGAGCCCATGAGCCACAACTACTGAGCCCTCGTGCCACAACTACTGAAGCCCATGCACTTAGAGCCCGTGCTCCACAACAAGAGAAGCCACCCCAGTGGAAAGCCCATGCACCACAACGAAGAGTAACCCCCACTCACTGCATCTAGAGAAAGCCCACACGCAGCAACGAAGACACAACACAGCCGAAAATAAATACATAAAAAATTAAAAAATAAAATAAATTAGATCAAGATATTTAAAAAAAACCCAAAAAACAGAAAAACCCATGGTGCTACGTCCAGTGGTCAGTTCTCTGCCCTCATTGTGCTCCGTGTCTCAGCAGCATTTGACAGAGGCGATAATGGGCTTGTTCTTTAAACCTTTGCTCACTCAACTTCCAGCACATACCACTTCCTTGGTTTTCACTGGCTGCTCTTGGCTAGATCTTCTGAATGTTTTTGAGCTCTAAATGTTGAGGACTCAAGACTCTATCCTCATATTTCTCTCCCTCATTACTCACTCCTCAAATGACCTTATCCAGTCTCATGGCATCAAGTGCCATCCGTCCTCTGATCTCAGTTTACTTCTCTAGCCTGGACCAATCTCTTAAGCTCCAAATATGTTTCCACTTGCTTATCTCATAGGCACCTGAAAGTTGACATGTCCCCAAACCACTTTTTTCTTCTACTTTTGTTTTCTAATCTTTTATTATGGAAAAATTCAAACATATATAAAAGTGGAGAGACTAATATGATGACACCTCCTCCTGTGTACACATTACCTAGCTCAAACAATGAAAAACGCTTGGCCAATTTAGTTTTGTTTTATTTATAGTCCCACTCACTTTTTCCCACTCCCCCCAATTATTTTGAAGCAAATCCCAGATATCATATATTTCATGCATAAATATTTCAGCTTGCATCTCTAAAAGATTCTTTAAAAATATAACCACAAAACCATCATCACACCTAAGAATGAGCAATGATCCTTTAATATCATCAAACATCCAGTCAGCCAAAACTGATTCACCTGCCCTTCCTCCTGCCTTCCCCATTTCGGGAAGCGGAGACTCCATCCCGCCAGTTACTTAAAACAGATGCTTGTTTCATCTTTAATAAGTCTCTTTCTCTCACCCCTTACATTTAATCCATCAACACTTAAGGGTGAGTCTATCTTCAGAATATATCCAGCATGTCATTCTGTCTCACCACCACCACTGCTGCACTCTGGGCAAGCCGACATGATTTAGCACCTGGATTAGTGTCAGAGCCACCTAACTGTTCCCTCTGCTTCTGCCCTTCTAGTTAGCTTTCTTCGAAGGAACCAGAGCCATCTTTTAAACACAGAGGCAGATCATGTCACTTCTTTACTCAAAACTCAGCCATGGCTCCCGATGGCATTCAGAGTTAACCCCACTGTTATGTGGCCCACAAGATTTTACATAATCTGCCCCTCCCCATCCCCTTATACTGCTTCATTGTTGGCCAAACACGGCACACATTTATACCCTTGTTTATGGTTTTCACATACTCTTTCCTTGGCCTGGGATGCTCTACTTCCACACATCTGCTTGGCTTGCTTCCTGAATTCATGCTGGTCTTTACCCAAATGCTACCTTTACAAAAGGGTTTTGCCTGACCCCCTTATATAAAATAGCTAACCCCTCACCCTTACATTCTTTATTTCTTAATCCTTTTTCTGGAATAGCATTGATTTCACCCTGGCAGATTTTACGTCTCTTTCTCACTAGCAGGTAAGTTCCTTGATGGCAGGGTCTTTGTTCTGTTCACCATGGAATTCCCAACACCTAGAGACATGCCTGGCACACAGTAGGTGCTAAATAAATACTTCTTGAATGAATACTTGCTTGGTAGTATGTCTTTGGTCTGACAATGATCATCTGCTTCCCAGCAGTCAATTTGGTGGCCCTTCCCTTGGTTTCAATTGGATCATACCTCTGGTTATTTAAACCGATAGATAAATAAAAATGCACAAGAAGAAAGTTTCATTACACAATATATCAAGGAGGGAGGAAGAATTTGTAAAAATCACTTGCATGTTGCTTTGCATTGAATTATAGAAATAAAATATGGCCACTTGGGAGTAGCTTAAGATAACAGCCTTTGCGATAGTTGTTTTTTCTGGCACCTGTTTTGAGTCTGTTTTCTCAGAATTATAGTATCTTCTTTTTCCCGCAAGGAATGTCAAAGAAAGACTTAAATCACATGACACTAAACAAGACCTTATCTCATTTCTGACACTAGGAGGAACCCGGATTTCCTGGCTACCCTGGTGTACAAGTAAGAAGATATCTTTTTGGGCCTGACGTCTGGTATGCAGCATGTGTCATTTGTTTGTACTTAGTTTTCTTTACATTCATGGTTCTACTTTTGATTCTATTAAGGGAGAAGATGGTGACCTGGGCCACCAAGGAGAGAAGGGGGCAAAGGGAATCAGAGGGAAGAAGGTAAGAACCAAAGGAATTTCCCCAGATCTATAGAGGCCCACATCATGACACTCTACTCACAGGACTATACTTCCACTGGGTTAATGGACTTCTTAGCAGGAAGCCCATGTCCTCGTCAGAATATTCTACACCTTCCTGGTCATTCCCCACTTAGTCCCATTATCATTTATCTTCTGAATGCAAATACAGCTCACCAAACCATAACAACAGAAAATTCAAGTTGGAGTTTCAGTTATGCAGTATCAACCTTTTAAAGAACAAGTTTGGAGACACCTCTGTCTTTGGCAAATCTAGACATCATTTGAAAAAGTATTGGTTTAGCTGCAGGGCAAATATTACTGTTTCTTTAAGATTCTTCCAAGCCTTTACTTTCTCTTAGCTATTCTAGGACTAAACTCTCAAGAATGTGGCTGCCATCTTGGTGGACTTGGAGTCATGTTTTTCTCTGTGCTTTATAGGGTCTACCAATAAAACCCATTCCTTCAGGTTCGGAAGATTCAGTCTTGAAGAGCCACAATCACTGCCAGATCTTTTTGGAAAGAGTAACCCTGTGGATACCTAACAACTTGGTAGTGTTTAGCAGATATACATTAGAGAGCACGGCCTTCTGGGAAAAGAACATGGACTAGTGTTCAGCATAGAAGAGAGGAACGGAAAGAGAATGTATATTGTCTGGGCATCCAATAACTGGTATTTTCATAAACTGGCAAGGACATAAAGAAAAATTTGAACTATGCCTAACTTGGCTTGCTACTGGCTAATATTACCCTGCTCAGCTAAACTTCTCTCTCTTGTTTTAAAATTAAAAAAGATAAAGCATCAATTATATGCAGATAATGCTGTGTCAGTTCAAATCCCTGTCAGATAGCAGTGAGTCCATGGTCAGCATAGACCTTTTCTGAGACACTGAAGACCCGAAGGTAATAGGAAATATTCCTTTCTCCTGATGCCTGGCCTTCAATACACATTTCCTGCATTCATTTAATTATATGACCTGGAGCCTCAGCTGAATATCAAGACATACTTTAAGGCTCTGTTTGGAAGTGTTTGTGTGAATTTACACATGTTGGCTGGGGTTAGGTATGTATGGGGGGGACTTAGATGATTCCCACAAAGACCCCCCCCATCCCTCCACCCTGCCCAGTCTCCGTGTCTCACTCTACTGATGACGGTTCATGAACTAACTGGTCCATAGCAGACTCATTAGACTCAGATATAATGACAACTTGGAATCTCAAGGTGGGTCTGTTGGTTTTAATCAAGTCGTGTTCAAGGGGGAAGCTTATCCCTTTGGTTTGGTCATTTTTAGGGTAATGCTGGACTTCCCAGATTCGTTGGAACTCCAGGTGACCCAGGCCCTCCAGGGCCAGTGGTAACATGGATTTCTCCTTTCTTTTATTTTCAACCTTTGTGTAAAATTGAATAAGGATTTGATGAGACATCTCTAAGAAGAAATAAACATTTAAAATGCACAGGAGGAGCTATATAGGGAATGGGCCAAATTTACTTTAGAGGACATTAGCTTCAAGTTCTTACACAGTATAGTATTTATTAAATATAGATATTTTGACTTGAACATGGGGAAGATTTGGAGTGGCTGGAGATTGATGGATCTGTCTAAATACATAAAACAATACATAAAGCTCACTGGAGAGTGAGTTTATCAGTGTAAACAAGATGAGCAGCAACATTTATGTAAAAACCAGAAAGAAATCCTAACAAAATATGACATTTATATAATCTTACCCACACTGACAATGTTGCAAGCCCACAGATATTTGTAAAATTCCCTGGAAGGTCATTTGGTATGAAAGGAAAGACTAGAGGTGGTTGTCGTTTTGCCCCATGCCTGTCCTAAGAGACCAGGCCATCATCCGTGAAGGAAGGTGCAATGAGTCGGCTGTGGGTTGAACCAGGTGGTTTCACTGCAATTTAGGGTTTGCTGGAGAGGTGCACAAAAATCTTTAAAGAAGAAAGACCACCATGCCCATTTTACAGATAAAGAAACAAAGGCTGAGGAGATTATAGTGAGCTGCAGGAAGTCACAAATGACTACCTCGTAGAGTCCAAATAAGCACAAAGATCTCCAGATTCCCAGAGTGGCTGGAGTCAGGTGGATCTGTTGTGAAGGGCTCCAGGAAAGACTTGTGTAATGCTAGGGAATAGATAGGGTGGTGGTGGGTGGCCTGAGGAGAAGAGGTAGGGGAGGACAGGGGTCCACTTTAAAACTGCCTATAAGTGGTCCTGGGATCTTGAATGGCCTTTTCCTGAATTTGATCCTAAACTGTGGCTTGGGGCTTCCCTGGTGGCACAGTGGTTGAGAATCCACCTGCCAATTCAGTGTACATGGATTCGAGCCCTGGTCCAGGAAGATCCCACATGCTGTGGCGCAACTAAGCCCGTGTGCCACAACTACTGAGCCTGCACTCTAGAGCTCATGAGCCACAACTACTGAAGCCTGTGCACCTAGAGTCTGTGCTCTGCAACAAGAGAAGCCACTGCAATGAGAAGCCCCGGCACCGCAGTGAAGAGTAGCCCCCTCTCACTGCAACTAGAGAAAGCCTGTGTGCAGCAATGAAGACCCAATGCAGCCAAAAATAAAAAAATAAATAAGATAAATAAATTAAAAAAAAAAGTTCACACACAGCTGTAAAAAAAATAAAAAGAATCCGCCTGCCAATGCAGGGGGCACTGGTTTGAGCCCTGGTCCGGGAAGATCCCACATGCCGCAGAGCAACTAAGCCCATGTGCCACAACTACTGAGCTTGCGCTCTAGAGCCTGCGAGCCACAACTACTGAAGCCCATGCGACTAGAGTCTGTGCTCCGCAACAAGAGAAGCCACCGCAATGAGAAGCCTGCACACCACAATGAACAGTATCTCCTGCTCGCTGCAACTAGAGAAAGCCTGTGTGCAACAACGAAGACCCAACGTAGCCAAAAATAAAAAAAAAATTAATTAATTAAAATAAACAAAAATCCCCCAAAAACCAAAAACCAAAAAAAAAAAAAAAAAAAAACCTGTGGCTTACTCTCAAAATAACCTGGTCTCCTAACAGTCTTTCTGTAGCATCTCCCTGGGTACCCTGGACTCTGAGGTCTGGGATACATCTCCTAGACACTCTGACCTCCTTCCTTAAGGAGTCAGACAGAACTTCAGGCCCAGGAGCAAGGCAGAAGGTGGTCTCTGTAGCGTGGTGAACTTTCTCAAGCTCTCTTGCCAACTCTTCAGAATAATGTGTTGGACTTCCAGAATCTTGCATTTGAAACCCATTTCTGTTCTTTCCAGGGCATAAAGGGCCCCAAAGGTGTGGTAGATATGATGGTAGGTGAAGATTGTTTTTTAATATTTTCAAGGATATCTTTTATTTCTTCATACATACAAAACATAGTTATTTTATATTCTCTATCTGATTATTCCAATATCTGAAATGGTTACAGAATCTGTTGTTTCTGCTGGTGTGAAGATTTTAATTGTAAATTTTAAAACACAAAACTTTCCACTTTCACAAAATAGAAATCTGTAAAGATTCTTTAGTTTCTCCTCTTGTAAGTTCTCTTAGTACTTTAAGTTTATAGACTTTACTCTGGTAGGTTGTAACCAAATCAAATAAAAGGAGTAGAATAATATTTTAAATATTTAAACAATATTTTAAATATTTTAAAGAGTAGAATAATATTTTAAATCTGGATGTTTTTGAGAAATACTAGTTGGCATGAAAGGAAAGACTTTGAGGTTACTACCCCAGTGCAAAAAAAAAAAAAAGCCTTTTTGTAAAGTTCAAAAATTGCTTGTAAAGTATTCATAAGCCAACACATAGTATAGTACAGGCCACTGTGTCTTATGGCACACCTGAAAATGATCTCAGTCTTATGATGATTTTTTGTCACCCAAGTACAAAAATACTATTGAGGGGAGGGGAGGGAAGGACGTGGGGCAACTGAGGAGCAGGAAGTGATGGGGTTGAGGGGAGAACAGAACAGAGAGGAAGGGATCAAAGGAATGAAACAGAATTCTAGGGGAGGTTTTGGGGGTAGAATGTCTTGCCTGTCATTCTAAAGAAATGTTACAGAAATCGCTAAGGTAGAGATCCAAGAATTGAAGGCATTTTTCTGCCTTCTGTGCTGACATTCCTGGAATTAAACTTCTTCAAAATCATATCTGAGACAGGAGAGGAAGATGGCGGAAGAGTAAGACGCGGAGATCACCTTCCTCCCCACAGATACATCAGAAGTACATCTACATGTGGAACTGCTCCTATAGAACACCCACTGAATGCTGGCAGAAGACGTCAGACCGCCCAAAAGGCAAGAAACTCCCCACGTACCTGGGTAGGGTAAAAGAAAAAAGAAATAACAGAGACAAAAGAATAGGGACGGGACCTGCACCAGTGGGAGGGAGCTGTGAAGGAGGAAAGGTTTCCACACACTAGGAAGCCCCTTCGCGGGTGGAGACTGCGGGGGGCGGAGGGGGGAAGCTTCGGAGCCGCGGAGGAGAGCGCAGCAACAGGGCTGCGGAGGGCAAAGCGGAGAGATTCCCGCACAGAGGAGCGGTGCCGACCAGCACTCACCAGCCCGAGAGGCTTGTCTGCTCACCCGCCGGGGCGGGCGGGGGCTGGGAGCTGAGGCTCGGGCTTCGGTCGGATCGCAGGGAGAGGACTAGGGTTGGCGGTGTGAACACAGCCTGAAGGGGGCTAGTGAACCACAGCTAGCCGGGAGGGAGTCCGGGAAAAGATCTGGAGCTGCCGAAGAGGCAAGAGACTTTTTCTTGCCTCTTTGTTTCCTGGTGCGCGAGGAGAGGGGATTCAGAGCACCGCTTAAACGAGCTCCAGAGACGGGCGCGCGCCGTGGCTATCAGCGCGGACCCCAGAGACGGGCATGAAACATTAAGGCTGCTGCTGCCGCAACCAAGAAGCCTGTGAGCAAGCACAGGTCACTATCCACACACCCCCCCCCCCCGGGACCCTGCGCAGCCCGCCACTGCCAGGGTCCTGTGATCCAGGGACAACTTCCCCGGGAGAACGCACGGCGTGCCTCAGGCTGCTGCAACGTCACGCCGGCCGCTGCCACCGAAGGTTCACCCCGCATCCGTACCCCTCCCTTCCCCCGGCCTGAGTGACCCAGAGCCCCCGAAGCAGCTGCTCCTTTAACCCCGTCCTGTCTGAGTGAAGAACAGACGCCCTCAGGCGACCTACTGGCAGAGGCGGGTCCAAATCCAAGGCTGAAACCCAGGAGCTGTGCGAACAAAGAAGAGAAAGGGAAATCTCTCCCAGCAGCCTCAGAAGCAGCGGATTAAAGCTCCACAAACAACTTGATGCTCCTGCATCTGTGGAATACCTGAATAGACAACGAATCATCCCAAATTCAGGAGGTGGACTTTGGGAGCAAGATAGATTATTTTTTCCGCTTTTCCTCTTTTTGTGAGTATGTATGTGTATGCTTCTGTGTGAGATTTTTTCTGTATAGCTTTGCTTTCACCATTTGTCCTAGGGTTCTGTCCGCCTGTTTTTTTTTTTTTTTTTAATTTTTTTCTTAACAATTATTTTTTATTTTTGCATTTTAATAACTTTATTTTATTTTATCTTACTTTATTTTATTTTATCCTCTTTCTTTTTTTTCTTTCTATTATTTCTCCCTTTTATTCTGACCCGTGTGGACTAAAGGCTCTTGGTGCTCCAGCCAGGCATCAGGGCTGTGCCTCTGAGGTGGGAGAGCCAAATTCAGTACACTGGTCCACAAGAGACCTCCCAGCTCCACGTAATACCAAATGACGAAAATCTCCCAGAGATCTCCATCTCAACACCAAGACCCAGCTTCACTCAACGACCAGCAGGCTATAGTGCTGGACACCCTATGCCAAACAACTAGCAAGACAGGAACACAGCCCCATCCATTAGCAGAGAGGCTGCCTAAAATCATAGTAAGGCCACAGACACCCCAAAACACACCACCAGACGTGGACCTGCCCACCGGAAAGACAAGATCCAGCCTCATCCACCAGAGCACAGGCACTAGTCCCCTCCACCAGGAAGCCTACACAACCCACTGAACCAACCTTAGTCACTGGGGACAGATACCAAAAACAAAAGGAACTATGAACTTGCAGCCTGCAAAAAGGAGACCCCAAACACAGTAAGATAAGCAAAATGAGACGACAGAAAAACAAACAGCAGATGAAGGAACAGGGTCAAAACACACCAGACCTAACAAATAAAGACGAAATAGGCAGTCTACCTGAAAAAGAATTCAGAATAATGATAGTAAAGATGATCCAAAATCATGGATATAGAATAGACAAAATGCCAGAAACATTTAAAGAGGACCTAGAAGAACTAAAGAGGAAGCAAGCAACGATGAAAAACAATAAATAAAATTAAAAATACTCTAGAAGGGATCAATAGCAGAATAACTGAGGCAGAAGAACAGATAAGTGACCTGGAAGATAAAATAGTGGAAATAACTACTGCAGAGCAGAATAAAGAAAAAAGAATGAAAAGAACTGAGGACAGTCTCAGAGACCTCTGGGACACATTAAATGCACCAACATTTGAATTATAGGGGTCCCAGAAGAAGAAGAGAAAAAGAAAGGGACTGAGAAAATATTTGAAGAGATTAGAGTTGAAAACTTCCCTAATATGGGAAAGGAAATAGTTAATCAAGTCCTGGAAGCACAGAGAGTCCCATACAGAATAAATCCAAAGAGAAACACGCCAAGACACATATTAATCAAACTATCAAAAATTAAATATAAAGAAAACATATTAAAAGCAGCGAGGAAAAAACAACAAATAACACACAAGGGAATCCCCATAAGGTTAACAGCTGATCTTTCAGCAGAAACTCTGCAGGCCAGAAGGGAGTGGCAGAACATATTTAACGTGATGAAGGAGAAAAACCTACAACCAAGATTACTCTACCCAGCAAGGATCTCATTCAGATTTGATGGAGAAATTAAAACCTTTACAGACAAGCAAAAGCTGAGAGAGTACAACACCACCAAACCAGCTTTACAACAAATGCTAAAGGAACTTCTCTAGTCAAGAAACACAAGAGAAGGAAAACACCTACAATAACAAACCCAAAACATTTAAGAAAATGGGAATAGCAACATACATATCGATAACTACCTTAAATGTAAATGGATTAAATGCTCCCACCAAAAGACACAGACTGGCTGAATGGATACAAAAACAAGACCCATATATATGCTGTCTACAAGAGACCCACTTCAGACCTAGGGACACATACAGACTGAAAGTGAGGGGATGGAAAAAGATATTCAATGCAAATGGAAATCAGAAGAAAACTGGAGTAGCAATTCTCATATCAGACAAAATAGACTTTAAAATATAGACTATTACAAGAGACAAAGAAGGACACCACATAATAATCAAGGGATCAATCAAAGAAGATCTAACAATTGTAAATATTTATGCACCCAACAGAGGAGCACCTCAATACATAAGGCAAATGCTAACAGCCATAAAATGGGAAATAGACAGTAACACAATCATAGTAGGGGACTTTAACACCCCACTTGCACCAATAGATCATCCAAAATGAAATTAAATAAGGAAACACAAGCTTTAAATGATACATTAAACAAGATACACTTAATTGATAATTATAGGACATTCCACCCCCAAACAACAGAATACACATTTTTCTCAAGTGCTCAGGAACATTCTCCAGGATAGATCATATCTTCAGTCACAAATCAAGGCTTGGTAAATTTAAGAAAATTGAAATTGTATCAAGTATCTTTTCTGACCACAACGCTATGAGACTAGATATCAATTACAGGAAAAGATCTGTAAAAAATACAAACACATGGAGGCTACACAATACACTACTTAATAATGAAATGATCACTGAAGAAATCAAAGGGGAAATTAAAAATACCTAGAAACAATGACAATGGAGACATGACGACCCAAAACCTATGGGATGCAGCAAAAGCAGTTCTAAGAGGGAAGTTTATAGCAATACAAGCCTACCTCAAGAAACAGGAAACATCTCAAATAAACAACCTAACCTTGAACCTAAAGCAGTTAGAGAAAGAAGAACAAAAAAACCCCAAAGTTAGCAGAAGGAAAGAAATCATAAAAATCAGATCAGAAATAAATGAAAAAGAAATGAAGGAAACAATAGCAAAGATCAACAAAATTGATAAACCATTAGCCAGACTCATCAGAAAAAAAGGGAGAAGACTCAAATCAATAGAATTAGAAATGAAAAAGGAGAAGTAACCACTGACACGGCAGAAATACAAACGATCATGAGAGATTACTACAAGCAACTCTATGCCAATAAAATGGACAACCTGGAAGAAATGGACAGATTCTTAGAAATGCACAACCTGCCGAGACTGAACCAGGAAGAAATAGAAAATATGAACAGACCAATCACAAGCACTGAAATTGAAACTGTGATTAAAAATCTTCCAACACACAAAAGCCCAGGACCAGATGGCTTCACAGGTGAATTCTATCAAACATTTAGAGAAGAGCTGACACCTATCCTTGTCAAACTCTTCCAAAATATTGCAGAGGGAGGAACACTCCCCAACTCATTCTATGAGGCCACCATCACCCTGATACCAAAACCAGACAAAAATGTCACAAAGAAAGAAAACTACAGGCCAATATCACTGATGAACATAGATGCAAAAATCCTCAACAAAATACTAGCAAACAGAATCCAACAGCACATTAAAAGGATCATACACCATGATCAAGTGGGGTTTATTCCAGGAATGCAAGGATTCTTCAATATACGCAAATCAATCAACGTGATACACCATATTAACAAATTGAAGGAGAAAAACCATATGATCATCTCAATAGATGCAGAGAAAGCTTTCAACAAAATTCAACACCCATTTATGATAAAAACCCTGCAGAAAGTAGGCATAGAGGGAACTTTCCTCAACATAATAAAGGCTATATATGACAAACCCACAGCCAACATCATCCTCAATGGTGAAAAACTGAAAACATTTCTTCTAAGATCAGGGACAAGACAAGGTTGCCCACTCTCACCACTATTATTCAACATTGTTTTGGAGGTTTTAGCCACAGCAATCAGAGAAGAAAAAGAAATAAAAGGAATCCAAATCGGAAAAGAAGTAAAGCTGTCACTGTTTGCAGATGATATGATACTATACATAGAGAATCCTAAAGATGCTACCAGAAAACTACTAGAGCTAATCAATGAATTTGGTAAAGTGGCAAGATACAAAATGAATGCACAGAAATCTCTTGCATTCCTATACACTAATGATGAAAAATCTGAAAGTGAAATCAAGAAAACACTCCCATTTACCACTGCAACAAAAAGCATAAAATATCTAGGAATAAACCTACCTAAGGAGACAAAAGACCTGTATGCAGAAAATTATAAGACACTGATGAAAGAAATTAAAGATGATACAAATAGATGGAGAGATATACCATGTTCTTGGATTGGAAGAATCAACATTGTGAAAATGACTCTACTACCCAAAGCAATCTACAGATTCAATGCAATCCCTATCAAACTACCACTGGCATTTTTCACAGAACTAGAACAAAAAATTTCACAATTTGTATGGAAACACAAAAGACCCCGAATAGCCAAAGCAACCTTGAGAACAAAAAATGGAGCTGGAGGAATCAGGCTCCATGACTTCAGACTATACTACAAAGCTACAGAAATGAAGACAGTTTGGTACTGGCACAAAAACAGAAACATAGATCAATGGAACAGGATAGAAAGCCCAGAGATAAACCCACGCATGTATGGTCATCTTATCTTTTATAAAGGAGGCAAGCATATACAGTGGAGAAAAGACAGCCTCTTCAATAAGTGGTGCTGGGAAAACTGGACAGCTACATGTAAAAGTATGAAATTAGAAAACTCCCTAACACCGTACACAAAAATAAACTCAAAATGGATTAAAGACCTAAATGTAAGGCCAGACACTATCAAACTCTTAGAGGAAAACATAGGCAGAACACTTTATGACATAAATCACAGCAAGATCCTTTTTGACCCAGCTCCTAGAGAAATGGAAATAAAAACACAAATAAACAAATGGGACCTAATGAAACTTAAAAGCTTTTGCACAGCAAAGGAAACCATAAACAAGACCAAAAGACAACCCTCAGAATGGGAGAAAATGTTTGCAAATGAAGCAACTGACAAAGGATTAATCTCCAAGATTTACAGGCAGCTCATGCAGCTCAATAACAAAAAAACAAACAACCCAATCCAAAAATGGGCAGAAGGCCTAAATAGACATTTCTCCAAAGAAGATATACAGATTGCCAAGAAACACAGGAAAGAATGCTCAACATCATTAATCAATAGAGAAATGCAAATCAAAACTACAATGAGATATCATCTCACACCAGTCAGAATGGCCATCATCAAAAAATCTAGAAACAATAAATGCTGGAGAGGTGTGGAGAATAGGGAACACTCTTGCACTGTTGGTGGGAATGTAAATTGATATAGCCTCTATGGAGAACAGTATGGAGGTTCCTTAAAAAACTACAAATAGAACTACCATACGACCCAGCAATCCCACTACTGGGCATATACCCTGAGAAAACCATAATTCAAAGAGAGTCTTGTACCAAAATGTTCATTGCAGCTCTATTTACAATAGCCAGGACATGGAAGCAACCTAAGTGTACATCATCGGATGAATGGATAAAGAAGATGTGGCACATATATACAATGGAATATTACTCAGCCATAAAAAGAAGTGAAATGGAGTTATTTGTAGTGAGGTGGATGGAGTTAGAGTCTGTCATACAGAGTGAAGTAAGTCAGAAAGAGAAAAACAAATACAGTATGCTAACACATATATATGGAATCTAAGGGGAAAAAAAAGGTTATGAAGAACATAGTGGCAAAACGGGAATAAAGACACAGACCTACTAGAGAATGGACTTGAGGATATGGGGAGGGGGAAGGGTAAGATGTGACAAAGTGAGAGAGTGGCATGGACATATATACACTACCAAACGTAAAATAGATAACTAGTGGTAAGCAGCCGCATAGCACAGGGAGATCAGCTCCGTGCTTTGTGACCACCTAGACGTGTGGGAGAGGGAGAGTGGGAGGAAGGGAGATGCAAGAGGGAAGATATATGGGAACATATGTATATGTATAACTCATTCACTTTGTTATAAAGCAGAAACTAACACACCATAAAGCAATTATACTCCAATAAAGATGTTAAAAAAAAATCAGATTTGATTCCATTCCTTTGTGAGGCAGATTTGTTTTAAAAAAGAAGGGTTCCCCTTATCTACCTATCTCTAATAATATGGGCAGTATATTGTATATAACATAGTTTTAAAACATCCACTGGATCCAGAAATATAACTCCTGGAAAGTTCCATCTGTTGTAACAACTTTTGGGTTTTCTGTTGTGGATTAAAAAGCTTCAGATAGGCACTGATAACATCCATACGACATTTGTAAGTCATGACAGTGAGGAGGAATATGCTTCAAATTAAATACTCTTTCCTTTCTTTCTCCATCTTTCTAACAGCCTTGTGAAATCATCAATTTTGCTTGCGAAAATTGCTGTAAGTTGTTGGGAAAGGCTAGAAGGGAGCCAGGGGTGTGAAGTGGGAATGGATCATGCATTGAGAACATAAGTCACCTGGGGTTTGGTGGTGCCATGGTCCATCATGGGAGGCTCTTATAATTTAACATATTCGGCTCAGTACCCGCTTGGGTAAGTAATCTTCCCCAACGTGGTCTCAGAAGTGAAGTGGATGATATGGAAAACAGTATGGAGGTGCCTCAAAAAACTAAAAACAGAGCTACCATACGATCCTGCAATCCCTCCCCTGGGGCATACATCTGGAGAAAACCATAATTTAAAAAGATACATGCACCACAATGTTCATTGCAGCACTATTTACAATAGCCAAGACATGGAAGCAAACTAAATGTCCATCGACAGATGAATGGACAAAGATGTGGTACATATATACAATGGGATACTAGTCAGCCATTAAAAAAAAATGAAATAATGCCATTTGCAGCAACATAGAGGGACGTAGAGATTACCATACTAAGTGAAGTAAGTCAGATAGAGAAAGACAAATCTCATATGATATCACTTATATGTGGAATCTAAAAAAAGTTACAAATGAACTTATTTACAAAATAGAAATAGACCCACAGACATAGAAGACAAACTTATTGTTACCAAAGGGGAAAGGGGGGAGGAACAAATTAGGAGTTTGGGATTAACATATACACACTACTATACATAAAATAGATAACCAACAAGGACCTACTGTATAGCACAGGGAACTATACTCAATATTTTGTAATAACCTATAAGGGAAAAAAATCTGTAAAAGAATATATAATACATATATGTGTATAACTAATCACTTTGCTGTACACGTGAAACTAACACGATATTATAAATCAACCATACTTCAATAAAATAAAATTAAATTAAAAGAAATGAAGTGGATGAAAGGCATGCCATCTCACCAGTGAAGAAAAAGTCCTCTACAATTGGCATCTCATGCAATGCAATGATAATTGCACACCTGCACATCTTGGTGCTTCTTATCACAAAACAGGCAAAGAGAAGCTCTGTTCTTTTATTTCATCCATTTAAACAAGAGGAATCAACAGTGAGCCTTCAGTAAGAAATGGGTCTTTTTAAAATAACATTTGTGTTTTAAAAATGGACCTGTGAATCATCAAATCTTAAGTAATGCTTTGTCACATTCCCAGATTGGAATTCTTTGTCTTCAATGTACTCCAGGATATTTGCATCCTATAATATACACATTTCTCCACTTACTGGCAATAGGGAGTGAACATTGACTTGGCAAATTGCTTAGGTTGGGTTTTCTCCACAATCATCCCACCCCTATTATGCTGACTCTCCCATATTCTGTCCATTCCCATCCAGTTGCTGTTCAGGGAGATTCTGGATTTTATTTTCCTAAAAATCATAAAGAATAATACCATCACCTTGACCACAAAGGAAAAGAGTTTCAGAGTTAAAAGTTAAACCCCTTTTACATTCAGGAGCACTGTAAAGTCAAAAACAAACAGAAAAATGGGGAAAATATATGCAATATAAGCAATGAACCCAGGGAAAGGCGCTAACTTCTTTACTCTATCATGTTGAAATATATAAAATCACTGCTACTCAATCATTTTCATCTACAAACACAGATATTTCATATTTGCTATACCTAAGTGTAAAAAACTCTTTAGATTGAAAATGGGCCAAAAACATGAATGGAGGATTCAGAAAAGAAAAAATACAATAAACCTGTAAAAATGTTTGACCTCACAAGAAGTCAAAGAATACAAATTAAAATAAGAATTTTTTTGTTTCAAATTGGAAATTTTTTTAAGATGAGGAAAAAAATCCCTATCCAGAGTTGAGAAATGTAGGCATGTCAATTGGCACAACTTTTCCGAAGAGCCATTGGACAATACATATCAAAAGCCATAACTGTAGACCTATTTGGAGCTGTAATTGGACAGAAATGCACAGATACAAGTTCAAGTATTCTCATCACAAAGGGATGTTGGCAGAAGAAATCATGAGACATCATAGGAGACCAGATGATACTGCTCTAAATTTATTGATGGAAAGAATATCATAAAGTGAAAAAAGATTCAGAATAGAGCATATCCTAAGCTCCACGTCTTATAAAATAAAATAAAACAAATGATAGATATGCATATATATGCATATCTATGATAAATTAAGGGTAATTTAAATTTTTTTTCTAGTATTTTCCATGAAAATATATTGCTTGTATATATACACTTATACATAATATATGCAGTATGCAATTAATATTAATTATTGCTAACATTAATAAACAATATATTAATAACCAACAATACAATAATTAATATTAATCATATTAATAATTAATTACTAATATGACTATATTTTATTATATAGAATTTAAGATATGTGTGTGTGTTTGTGTATATATAGTTTCTGAGTAGCTAAGCGTATTAGATTTAAGTTCAGTACAGTGTGACTCAGTGCGCAAATGCAGGGACACCAACATAGTCCTCAAATCAGCCTGGAGGTAGCCAGTTCCGGGATGATGGAGCATCATGGTGCCTAGGGATGAGTGCCCAGGGATGCAACCTCTTTATATTTTCCTGCACTGCCACTGGGGTGGGGATGCTGTTTCCCAAATTACCTCACGGTCCAAGATGTCTATCAAGCTTCAGCCGGCAGGTAAAGGAAAGGAGGATACTTTTTCAAGGTTGTACCTCCCATGGTTCTAATTCTGTTATCCAGAGCTTAGTAAAATGCTACCCTACTGGGAAATGTACTCTTTGTTCCAGGCAGCCATATACCCAGCCAGAGACTGGGTTTCTGTTACCATGGAAAAAAGGGAGAGCGGATATTGGGGGGCAAGGTGAGGTCTCTCTGCCACACTCAGGCAGAACTCGGAGAAGCTTGAATTTCTCAGAAGAGATGGTTTTCATACTGAAGCTGGCAAACGTGGCTTCGCCTATGTCAACTAACAACCTCTTCTTTTCTCTCCAAAACCGTTTCCCTTCCAGCCTGTTCAACAGGTAAATAACATTTCTTCTTATTCACTCCAACCTTCACCCATTTACAGACATTAGAGACAATCCTAAATCTGTGTATCCACGTGTCTAGGTGTTTCCAAATGCCCAGTGTTCCCGACCGAGGTGGTCTTCGCCTTGGACGTGTCAAATGACGTCTCCCAGTTGGATTTCGAGAGGATGAGAGGCATTTTACTATCTCTGCTGATGAAGATGAAAATCAGTGGGAGTAACTGCCCCACGGGTGCCCGGGTGGCCATTGTTTCCTACGACAGCAAAACAGATTACTTGGTTCGCTTCTCCGACCATAAGGGGAAGCCCGCGCTCCTGCAGGAGGTCCGGGGACTCGCCCTGGCAGGGTCCTCTAGCAGCAGGAACCTTGGGGACTCCATGAGGTTTGTGGTGAGACATGTAGTCAAGCGCGTGCGCGCGGGCTGCCTCCTGAGGAAGGTGGCCGTGTTCTTCCAGGCGGGCTGGACCCAGGATGCAGGTTCCATCAGCACAGCCACACTGGAGCTCAGTGCGCTGGACATCACCTCTGCAGTCATCACCTTCACGGAGGACCACAACCTCCCAGACGCCCTACTGGTAAGTGGGGGGACCGCGGCTGCGCCGGATTCTGGGGGTTAGTGCCTGGTTCCTGCCCCTCCACCAAGGAGCACATGAGGAGTGAGAGCTGGTCAGGGGAAGAATTCTCCAGAAACTGATGTATATGCGTGGGAGGGGGCAGGTGCGGGGTTGGGGGGATGTCTCATTACAGACTCTGCTACCAGTGCTACTGCTGGTACCTACTGGCCATCCTTGAGCCTCTGTGCCATGTGCCTTTTAAACACTGTCTTATTGAATTATTCCCCAAACTCTATAAGGTAAATGTCATTGTGATCTCCATTTCAGAGATAAGAATACTGAGGCTTAGAGAGGTTAAGTATATCATCAAAGATCAAATATCTGTTGGGGGCAGACCGATTTTATCTGCCTTCACAGCCTGTGCTTAACCACTCTAGGCTAACCTGTATCATGGGGGTCCATAGACTGTAATTTTCTCTCTTCTTTTTTATTTGGGGTATAAAATCCAAATCCATATACAAAGTGGGTAAGAAGCACTGATTTTAAGGATACAGCTAGATGGATTTTTGTATATATTTAAAGCCCTGTGACCTAGACATGGTTTGAGATATTGAATACTTTTGGCATTCTATACGTTTTCTAGTACGACCTTTCTGGCTTCTGTCACCTGTTCTGAGCCTTGGTGCAAACTGAATCCTACAGAATGTACTCTTTATATCTGGCTTCTTTCACTCAACTTAATGTCTGTTCTTTTGTTCATCCATGCTGTTTATATGAGTAATTCGTGTTTTTTTTTTAAAACTGCTTTTCTGAAGTATTCTAGTGTGTGTATATACCACAATTTATTTTTATTTTTTAAAATTGAAGTATAGTTGATTTACAATTTTGTGTTAGTTTCAGGTATACAGCACAGTGATTCAGATATATATATACTCTTTTTCAGATTCTTTTCCATTATAGGTTATTACAAGATATTGAATATAGTTCCCTGTGCTATACAGTAGATCTTTGTTGGTTACCTATTTTATATATAGTAGTATGTATCTGTTAATCCCAAACTCCTAATTTATCCCTCCCTCCCCTTTTCCCTTTGGTAACCATAAGTTTGTTTTCTATGTGTACCACAATGTATTTATTGATCTATTCTCTAGACTTTACTTTTCTAACTGAAACCCATGTAACACATGCTCATGGAACATCTGGGATGATTTATCAGAATGAAAGGCGATTTCCTTTTTAAGTGATTTCAGGATGCTGATGAATATCAGATTGAGCTACATTCCATTGCCAATATTCAACCGTTTCTGATCTGCGAAAACGGAAATGTCATATGGTTCAACCTAAGAGCTAAGGAATTCAGCTGTGCTAGGCCATTTAATTTTCTCTGAAAGTTGGGTGTGCAGCGCAAGTGTTAGGTGAGAGATTTTATTGACACAGCTGTGAATATGCTTCTAAGAATCAATAGGTAAAATCATGACAGTTTGAGAACTGTTGGGAAGGATGGACAAAATATCTTGAGTTTTCAGAAATAAAGTTAAGATGCAGAAGGTGAGTCCCTTGTTCCCTGTTAATCCCTCTTGCCTCCCAGGGTGTCTGGACAGGGACGGGTTGGGGGATGGTGGCAACTCTTAGTGGATTAGTAAAGGCAGGGTGAAACAAGTCACACTTTATTAGTTTTATTTTTATTGAAATATAATTGACTTATTTTATTAGTTTCAGGTGTGTACAACATAGTGATTTGATATTTTTATACATTACAAAATGATCACCATAATAAGTCTAGTTATGATATGTCACCATACAAAAATATTACATAGTTATTGACTATATTCCCCACACTGTACATTTTATAGCTGCAACAGGAATTTTGTACCTCTTTTTTTATTTTTATAAATCTATTTGTTTTATTTATTTATTTTTGGCTGCGTTGGGTCTTCTTTGCTGTGCGCGGACTTTCTCTAGTTGTGGTGAGTGGGGGCTACTCTTCGTTGCGGTCGCGGACTTCTCATTGCAGTGGCTTCTCTTGTTGAGGAGCACAGGCTCTAGGCGTGCGGGTTTCAGTAGTTGTGGCTCACAGGCTCTAGAGCGCAGGCTCAGTAGTTGTAGCACAGGAACTTAGTTGCTCCGCAGCATGTGGGATCTTCCCGGACCAGGGCTCGAACCCATGTCCCCTATATTGGCAGGCGGATTCTTAACCACTGCACCACCAGTGAAACCCGGAATTTTGTACCTCTTAACCTCCCTCACCTATTTCTCTCATCCCTCCTACCCACCTCCCTCTGGCAACCACCAGTTTGTTCTCTGTATCTATGAGTCTGTTTCTGTTTTGTTATGTTTGTTCATTTGTTTTGTTTCTTAGATTCCACACATGAGTGAAATCATATGGTATTTTTCTTTCTCCATTCTGACTTATTTCACTTAGCATAATACCCTCTAGGTCCATCCATGTTGTCACAAATGGCAAGACTTCATTTTTTTTGTGGCTAAATAATATCCCATTGTGTGTGTGTGTATACACATCTCTATATATGTATATGTATATATTTATGTGTGTGTGTGTATATACATATATAAATAAAACATCTTCTTTATCCATTCATCTGTTGAAGGACACTTAGTTTGCTTCCATTTCGTAGCTGTTGTAAATAATCCTGACATGAACATAAGTGTGCATATATCTTTTTGAATCTGTGTTTTGTTTTCTTTGGGTAAATACCCAGAAGTGCAATTGCTGGATCATATGGTAGTTCTATTTTTAATTTTTGAGGAACTGCTATACTGTTTTCCACAGTGGCTGCCCCAATTTACATTCCCACCAACAGTGCATGAGGGTTCCCTTTTCTCCACATTCTCACCAACACTTGTTATTTGTTCTTTTTTTGATGATAGACATTCTGACAGGTATGAGGTGATATCTCATTGTGGTTTTGATTTCCCTGATGGTTAGTGAGGTTGCGCATCTTTTCGTGTATCCAATGGCATCTGTATGTCTTTGGAAAAATATTCAGGTCCTCTGCCCATTTTGTAATTGGGTTGTTTGTTTTTTGATGTTGAATTGTATGAGTTCTTTCTATACTTCCTGGATATATGGTTTGCAAATATCTTCTCCCATTCAGTAGGCTGCCTTTTCTTTTTGTTGATGGTTTCTTTCCTTCACTGTGCAAAAGCTTTTTAGTTTGATGTAGTCCCATTTGTTTATTTTTGCTTTTGTTTCAGATATGTGACAGTTTAAATTAGAGATGGAGCTTTTGTCTTTGGCTCTTTCATCAATAACAGGGTGCTGTAGGAAAAGTCTCTTTGTCTTTCTGAGTCTCATTTTGCTCAGCTCTAAAATGGAGAGAGGGTCACAACTTGATGTTATTTAAGGCTCCTATCCAGGTGTAATTACCTACTTTGTAAAAGGCATTTCCCTAACATTTGGAGAGTGATACTCAGGGTACAATTACAATTAACCCCCACCCCATTGTTCATCTGTGCTGCTCTCTGAGGGGGGATCCTGGGCAGACAGCATCTGGATGGTCCTTTGTCAAGATGTTCTGGCCCTCTCAGCTGCTTTAGGTGCGAGTGAAAGAATGACATAGTGTGTGAGAAGAACCTGCCAGCTTAAAGGTACTTGCATCTCAGTTCTGTCCTTTCTGTCTGCTCTTCTCTTCATTTCTTAGACATATTCTTGCCCCAGGATGCTGGGGCATGAGTCTGTTTCTTCAATTTAACAATTTAGAAAGGATGTTAAATGGTACTTGCCAGCTCAGATGTAGTGAATGACCTCAGTTCTGGTGACATTGGCAAGGAGAGAAACCATAAAAAAGACAACCCCATACTCAGAGACTTTCAGCAAATCCTCATTTCTTTACAACTGGGCGTATTGCATCTCATAACCTTCCCTACTCTGTGCTTTATCCTTAGCGAATCCAGTTAGGAGAGTGGGAATGTCCTGTAATTTTCCTTCTGAATTATCCGCTTGAGGACTCCCTTTGACAACCTGTGGGGCTTTTGTCTTTCACCTCTGTTATTTTATTTTTCAGAACAACACCCCCATACTTCTAGAAAAATGATAGTTGTTCAATTTGAAATGATTGTATAAACAGATGCCTAATTTCTCGTCCATTTAAACATGCTTGGAAGTTGTGGGGCATATTGGAAAGATTTCTTAAACCATCCATTGAATCAACCTCAGCCCTAAATAAAGCAATATTATAGCATTTGGACAATTCTTGCCTAATCCCATTAAGAACTGTCTAATTGCCTTATGTCTCAAAACATAAGACTTAATGTGCCCCCCTTTTTTAAAGTCAAAAAGTGGAGGATTACAGGGAAAATGTAATTTGTGTGCCTCATTTCAAATTTCATTTTTCTTTATAAAAAATCTAGCATTTGTTCCTTTGAAACAATAGCTAGGAAAATAGCTCACATTTATTGATCCAGGTGCTATTCTGAGATTTTCCCACTTATTGATTCATTTAATCCTTACAACTCAAAGAGATAACTATTATTATGGGCACATTTTTCAGATGATGAAACTGAGACCCAGAGAAGTTAAATAACTTGCTCAAGGTCTGGAATCCCCATTCACAATGAGATTTTAATTCAAAGTCAAAAACAGGAAAAGAAGATAGTTGAGAAGTTCTAAGCTTTTTCCACGTATTAATTAATTTTATCTATACAAGAATACTATGAGAGAGATTTATGAACTGGCCCTATTTCTATTTCCGTGTACTGCTCTTAAAAAAAAAAAATCCCAAGAATGGAATACTGGCTATCATGCAGAACAAAACAATTAGCTTTAGCAGATGAAAATATTAAGAGGAAGGCCAAAGGGATTTAAGGAGGAGTAATTAAAAAAAATTTAGCATAATTTTAGAATTCAGAAAAGTTGCAGGAGGACATTCTTTTTTTTTTTTTGAAGAAAGTGTTGGGTTGTCCAGATACCCCTTTCAGAGGCCATGGATGACTCACTGCTGAGGCCTTGTGGGCTGCTGTTTTCGATTAGATTGTTACCACCCTAGAGTGAGGATTAGTAGCTGAGGGAAGGAATTAGGCAATGAGGCTTCAAACTCTAGCTTTGTCCATTGTGTAATCTGGACATGTCATTTGGCACTGGCGCCTCAATTTAGTCACCTGTAAAATGGGGATAAACTCACAGGTTTGCTGTGAGAGCTGTCGGAGGTAGTGTCTACAGGGACATCTGACACTTTCTGTGTATACACGATGCAGGCCATGGTTATTGCCATCTCCTCAAGGTCATCAGGAATGTGCATTTTCCCAGTAACTGTATATTAAATCAGAAAGCTTCCATGTATTTATAGCGCCTGTGAAGTTCCAGCCACCATGCTATGTGCTTTTCATGCCTTGTCATCTTCACCTCTCACTCCTCAAAATGTGGTCCTGGGACCAGGAGCATATCAGCCTCACCCAGGTTTGTGACAAATGCCAACTCTTAAGCTTTCTCCCTGATCTAATCCATCAGGCTCTGCATTTTTAATAAGATCCCCAGAAGGTTTCCATGTATGTTAAATTCTGAGGAATTTGGGGCTGATTCTCATACAAATCCTACAAGTTAACCACAATAATACATTTCCCAGAGAAAGTGAGGGAAGCTCTGAGGTGAAGTGACTTGTTCTAAATGACACAGTCCTGAATCAGCACTCCCCCGTGTCTGGTTCCCTGGTCCCTCCAATGTCGACCCCCAGTGTTCACTGGGGAGTCCAGGAAGAGTCAGCAGCTTCATGGCATTCCTGATGGGCCCATGCCACCTGGCAGGAGCCAAAACTGGACACCAGATGGTATCTAACTCTCTCTCCTTAGGGTCCGGTCAGCCCTTCCTCAGTCCAAGGCAAATCCTCCTTCTCAGCACTTGCTTCCTTCCCCTCTCCCCCATTTGCCTGAGCCAAGGGCCTTCTCAGTGCAGTCCCAGGAATAAGCATTGTTCCCTGGCCTCTGGCAGCTCAGCCCAGAAGCAGTCAAGCATTGACTTGAACCCTGTGGGCTTCTCCAGCTCAGGGCCCACAGGGCGTTCTTTAATATTGGGGGCTGAGGTTTGAGGGCTGTCTGTATCCTTTGAGAACATACCTTTCTATTAAACAAAAGAGGATGTCCATGCAAATCCCTGTGCTGTATCCTCTCTCGCCCCTTCCCCATACACTCTTGTCCTTAGTGCCCAACTAGTCTCATCAGAGCACAACTGGATATTCAGAAGCAAAGTTGGTTGAGCGAATCATGAAAAATGCTCATTCAAACTATAGTAAAGCTTTGAGCCTCAAGCAGATCACTTGGCTTGTGTTTCAGGTACTCTGTGAGATTTCCTTCTCTGGGGGTGATGGGTGTCTGCAGTAGGCATCATAGAGCCAGTTTATTCTTCTCATGCTGGGGTCCCTTACCACATGAACTCTCAACTAAAGCCTTCTCCAGAATCATTTTGTCTACTTTATCAGTGACTAGGACTGTGCTGGCAAGTCCAAAGTCAAAGTAATGAAATGTTAATTAATAACAGCTAGGTGCAGATAAGTTTAAACTGAATCAGAGTTCCCCATGGACTTCCATTGTGTCTTTGTGTACTTGTTCTCACAATTTTATTTTTGCAAGAATGGTAAAAAATTTAACCATTATCATAAAAGTATTCTTCCTCAGAAGAGCTTAAAAAAAGATGCAAGAGAGGACCTTCAAGATAGCGGAGGAGTAAGATGTGGAGATCACCTTCCTCCCCACAATTACATCAAAAATACTTCTACATGTGGAACAACTCCTACAGAACACCTATTGAATGCTGGCAGAAGACCTGAGACTTCCCAAAAGACAAGAAACTCCCCACGTACCTGGGTAGGGCAAAAGAAAATAGAATAAACAGAGACAAAACAATAGGGACAGGACCTGCATCTTAGGGTGGGAGCTGTGAAGGAGGAAAAGTTTCCACAAACTAGAAAGACTGTTCACTGGTGGAGACGGGGGGTGGGCAGGAGTGGGGGGAAGCTTAGGACCCACAGAGGACAGCACAGCAACAGGGGTGCAGAGGGCAAAGCAGAGATATTTCTGCACAGAGGATCAGTGCCAGCCAGCACTCACCAGCCTGAGAGGCTTGTCTGCTCACCCGCCGGGGCGGGTTGGGGCTGGGAGCTGAGACTCGGGCTTCAGAGGTCAGACCCCAGGGAGAGGACTGGGGTTGGCTGCGTGAACACAGCCTGAAGGGGACTAGTGCACCACAGCTAGCCGGGAGAGAGTCTGGGGAAAGTCTGGACCTGCTTAAGAGTCAAGAAACCATTGTTTCAGGGAGCGTGAGGAGAGGGGATTCAGAGCACTGCCTAAAGGAGCTCCAGAGACGGGCGTGAGCTGCAACTACCAGCACAGACACCAGAGATGGGCATGAAACACTAAGGCTGCTGCTGCAGCCACCAAGAACCCTGTGTGCAAGCACAGGTCACTATCCACACCTCCCCTGCTGGGAGCCTGTGCAGCCCGCCACTGCCAGGGTCCCGTGATCGAGGGACAACTTCCCTAGGAGAACACATGGTGCACCTAAGGCAGTTGCAATGTCACGCCGGCCTCTGCAGCTAGAGGCTCACCCCTCATTCCGTACCCCTCCCTCCCCCTGGCCTGAGTGAGCCAGAGCCCCCTAATCAGCCGCTCCTTTAACCGTCTCCTGTCTGGGCAAAGAACAGATGCCACAGGGTGACCTACATGCAGAGGCAGGGCGAAATCCAAAGCTGAACCCCAGGAGCTGTGCAAAAAAAGAAGAGAAAGGGAAATTTCTATGTGCAGCCTCAGGAGCAGTGGATTAAATCTCCACAATCAACTTGATGTACCCTGCCTCTGTGGAATACCTGAAGAGACAACTAATCATCCCAAAATTGAAGCAGTGGACTTTGGGAGCACTATAGACTTGGGGTTTGCTGTATGCGACTGACCAGTTCTGATTTCTATGTTAATCTTATTTTAATTTTTAGCACTTGTTATCATTGGTGGATTTGTTTATTGGTTTGGTTGCTCTCTTCCTTTTTTTTCCTCTTCTTTTTTATTTTACTTTTAATAATTAAAAAAAATTTTTATTTTAATAACATTATTTCATTTTATGTTACTTTCTTTCTTTTTCTCTCCCTTTTCTTCTGAGCCCTGTGGCTCACAGGGTCTTGGTGCTCTGGCCGGCTGTCAGGCCTGAGCCTCTGAGGTGGGAGAGCTGAGTTCAGAACATTGGACCACCAGAGACCTCCCAGCCCCAAGTAATATAAATTGGTGAGAGCTCTCTCAGATATCTATGGCTCAACAATAAGACCTAGCTCCACTCAACAACCAGCAGGCTCCAGTGTTGGACACCCCATGCCAAACAACTAGTAAGATGGGAACACAAACCCACCCATTAGCAGAGAGGCTGCCTAAAATCATACTAAGTTCACAGACACCCCCAAACACACCACCAGATATGGTCCTGCCCACGAGAAAGACAAGATCCAGCCTCATCCACCAGAACACAGGCACCAGTCTCCTCCACCAGGAAGACTACACAACCCACTGCAACAATCTTACCCACCAGAGGCATTCACCAAAAACAACGGGAACCACGAACCTGCAGCCTGTGAAAAGGAGACCCCAAACACAGTAAGTTAAGCAAAATGAGAAGACAGAGAAATATGCAGAATATGAAGGAACAAGGTAAAAACCCACCAGACCAAACAAATGAAGAGGAAATAGGCAGTCAACCTGAAAAAGAATTCAGAGTAATGATAGTAAAGATGATCCAAAATCTTGGAAATAGAATGGAGAAAATACACGATACATTTAACAAGGACCTAGAAGAACTAAAGAGCAAACAAACAATGATGAACAACATGATAAATGAAATTAAAAATTCTCTAGAAGGAATCAATAGCAGAATAACTGAGGTAGAAGAACAGATAAGTGACCTGGAATATAAAAGAGTGGAAATAATTTCCTCAGAGCAGAATAAAGAAAAAAGAACGAAAAGAATTGAGGACAGTCTCAGAGACCTCTGGGACAACATTAAATGCACCAACATGGGAATTATAGGAGTCCCAGAAGAAGAAGAGAATAAAAAGGGGCTGAGAAAATATTTGAAGAGTTTAGAGTGGAAAACTTCCCTAATATGGGAAAGGAAATAGTCAATCAAGTCCAGGAAGCGCAGAGAGTCCCATACAGTATAAATCCAAGGAGAAACACACCAAGACACATATTAATCAAACTATCAAAAATTAAATACAAAGAAAAAATATTAAAAGCAGCAAGGGAAAAACAACAAATAACATACAAGGGAATCCCCATAAGGTTAAAGCTGATCTTTCAGCAGAAACTCTGCAAGCCAGAAGGGAGTGGAAGGACATATTTAAAGTGATGAATGGGAAAAACCTACAACCAAGATTACTCTACCCAGCAAGGATCTCATTCGGATTTGACGCAGATTTTAAAACCTTTATATACAAGCAAAAGCTAAGAGAATTCAGCACCACCAAACCAGCTTTACAACAAATGCTAAAGAAGCTTCTCTAGGCAGGAAACACAAGAGAAGGAAAAGACCTACAACAACAAATCCAAAACAATTAAGAAAATGGTAACAGGAACATACATATCGATAACTAGCTTAAATGTAAATGGATTAAATGATCCAACCAAAAGACATAGACTGGATGAATGGATACCAAATCAAGACCTGTATATATGCTGTCTACAAGAGACCCACTTTAGACCTAGGGATACATACAGACTGAAAGTGAGGGGATGGAAAAAGATATTCCATGCAAAGGGAAATCAAAAGAAAGCTGGAGTAACAATTCTCATAACAGAGAAAATAGATTTTAAAATAGACTATTACAAGAGACAAAGAAGAACACTACATAATGATCAAGGGATCAATCCAAGAAGAAGATCTAACAATTGTAAATATTTATGCACCCAACATAGGAGCACCTCAATACATAAGGCAAATGCTAGCAGCCATACAAGTGGAAATTGACAGTAACACAATAATAGTAGGGGACTTTAACACCCCATTTGCACCAATGGAAAGATCATCCAAAATGAAAATAAATAAGGAAACACAAGCTTTAAATGATACATAAAAGAAGATGGATTTAATTGATATTTATAGGACAGTCCATCCAAAAACAACAAAATACACTTTCTTCTCAAGTACTCATGGAATATTCTCCAGGATAGATCATATCTTGGGTCACAAATCAAGCCTTGGTAAATTTAAGAAAATTGAAATCGTATCAAGTATCTTTTCCGACTACAATGTTATGAGACTAGATATCAATTACAGGAAAAAACTGTAAAAAATATGAACCCATGGAGACTAAACAATACGCTACTAAATAACCAAGAGATCACTGAAGAAATCAAAGAGGATATCAAAAAATACCTAGAGACTAATGACAATGAAAACACAATGATGCAAAAACTAGGGGATGCAGCAAAAGCAGTTCTAAGACAGAAGTTTATGGCAATACAATCCTACCTCAAGAAACAAGAAAAATCTCAAAGAAACAACTAACTTTACACTTAAAGCAATTAGAGAAAGAAGGACAAAAAACCCCCAAATTTAGCAGAAGGAAAGATATCGTAAAGATCAGGTCAGAAATACATAAGAAAGAAATGAAGTAAATGATAGCAAAGATCAATAAAACTAAAAACTTGTTCTTCGAGAAGATAAACAAAATTGATAAACCATTAACCAGACTCATCAAGAAAAAAAGGGAGAAGATTCAACTCAGAATTAGAAATGAAAAAGGAGAAGTAACAACTGACACTGCAGAAATACAGAGGATCTTGAGAGATTACTACAAGCAACTCTATGCCAATAAAATGGACAACCTGGAAGAAATGGAAAAATTCTTAGAAAAGCACAACCTTCCAAGACTGAACCAGGAAGAAATAGAAAACATGAACGGACCAATCACAAGCACTGAAATTGAAATTGTGATTAAAAATCTTCCAACCAACAAAAGCCCAGGACCAGATGGCTTCACAGGTGAATTCTATCAAACAATTACAGAAGAGCTAACACCTATCCTTCTCAAACTCTTCCAAAATACAGCAGAGGGAAGAACACTCCCAAACTGATTCTGTGAGGCCACCATCACCCTGATACCAAAACCAGACAAAGATGTCACAAAAAAAAGAAAACTACAGGCCAGTATCACTGATGAACATAGATGCAAAAATCCTCAACAAAATACTAGCAAACAGAATCCAACAGCACATTAAAAGGATCATACACCACAATCAAGTGGGGTTTATCCCAGGGATGCAAGTATTCTTCAATATATGCAAATCAATCAATGTGATACACCTTATTAACAAATTGAAGGAGAAAAACTATATGATAATCTCAATAGATACAGAAAAAGTTTTTGACAAAATTCAACACCCATTTATGATAAAAACTCTCCAGAAAGTAGGTATTGAGGGAATTACTTCAACATAATAAAGGCCATATATGAAAATCCCACAGCCAAAATGGTTCTCAGTGGTGAAAAACTGAAAACCATTTCCACTAAGAGGAGGAAGAAGACAAGGTTGCCCACTCTCACCACTATTATTCAACATAGTTTTGGAAGTTTTAACCACATCAATCAGAGAAGAAAAAGAAATAAAAGGAATCCAGATCAGAAAAGAAGAGTAAAACTGTTACTCTTGGCAGATGACATGATACTATACATAGAGAATCCTAAAGATGCTACCAGAAAACTACTAGAGGTAATCAATGTATTTGGTAAAGTAGCAGGATACAAAATTAATGCACAGAAATCTCTGGCATTCCTATACAATAATGATGAACAATCTGAAAGAGAAATTAAGGAAACACTCCCATTTACCATTGCAACAAAAAGAATAAAACACCTAGGAATAAACCTACCTAAGGAGACAAAAGACCTGTGGGCAGAAAACTATAAGACACTGATGAAAGAAATTAAAGATGATACAAACAGAGGGAGAGATATACCATGTTCTTGGACTGGAAGAATCAACATTGTGAAAATGACTATACTACCCAAAGCACTGTACAAATTCAATGCAATCCCTATCCAACTACCAATGGCATTTTTCACAGAACTAGAACAAAATATTTCACAATTTGTATGGAAACACAGAAGACCCCAAATAGCCAAAGCAATCTTGAGAAAGAAAAATGGAGGTGGAAGAATCAGGCTCCTGGACTTCAGACTATACTACAAAGCTACAGTAAACAAGACAGTATGGTACTAGCACAAAAACAGAAATATAGATCGATGGAACAGGATAGAAAGCTCAGAGATAAACCCACGCACATATGGTCACCTTATCTTTGATAAAGGAGGCAAGAACATACAATGGAGAAAAGACAGCCTCTTCAATAAGTGGTGCTGGGAAAATTGGACAGCTGCATGTAAAAGAATGATATTAGAACACTCCTTAACACCATACACAAAAATAAACTCAAAATGAATTAAAGACCTAAATGTAAGGCCAGACACTATAAAACTCTTAGAGGAAAACATAGGCAGAACAATCTATGACATAAATCACAGCAAGATCCTTTTTGACCCAGCTCCTAGAGAAATGGAAATAAAAACAAAAATAAACAAATGGGACCTAATGAAACTTAAAAGCTTTTGCACAGCAAAGGAAACCATAAACAAGACAAAAAAGACAACCCTCAGAATGGGAGAAAATATTTGCAAATGAAGCAACTGACAAAGGATTAATCTCCAAGATTTACAAGCAGCTCATGCAGCTCAATAACAAAAAAACAAACAACCCAATCCAAAAATGGGCAGAAGACCTAAATAGACATTTCTCCAAAAAAGATATACAGATTGTCAACAAACATATGAAAGGATGCTCAACATGACTAATTATTAGAGAAATGCAAATCAAAACTACAATGAGGTATCACCTCACACCAGTCAGAATAGCCATCATCAAAACATCTACAAACAGTAAATGCTGGAGAGGGTGAGGAGAAAAAGGAACCCTCTTGCACTGTTGGTGGGAATGTAATTGATACAGCCACTATGGAGAACAGTATGGAGGTTCCTTAAAAAACTAAAAATGGAACTACCATATGACCCAGCAATCCCACTACTGGGCATATACCCTGAGAAAACCATAATTAAAAAAGAGCCATGTACCACAATGTTCATTGCAGCTCTATTTACAATAGCCAGGACATGGAAGCAACCTAAGTGTCCATCATCGGATGAATGGATAAAGAAGATGTGGCACATATATACAATGGAATATTACTCAGCCATAAAAAGAAACGAAATAGTTATTTGTAGTGAGGTGGATGGACCTAGAGACTGTCATACAGAGTGAAGTAAGTCAGAAAGAGAAAAACAAATACTGTGTACTAACACATATATATGGAATCTAAAAAAAAAAAAAGGTTTTGAAGAACCTAGGGGCAGGACAAGAATAAAGACGGAGACGTAGAGAATGGAGTTGAGGACATGGGGAGGGGGAAGGGTAAGCTGGGACGAAGTGAGAGTGGCATGGACATATATACACTACCAAATGTAAAATAGATAGCTAGTGGGAAGCAGCCGCATAACACGGGGAGATCAGCTCGGTGCTCTGTGACCACGTAGAGGGGTGGGATAGGGAGGGTGGAGGGAGACGCAAGAGGGAGGAGATATGGGGATATATGTATCCGTATAGCTGATTCACTTTGTTATACAGCAGAAACTAACACAATAATGTAAAGCAATTATACTCCAATAAAGATGTTAAAAAAAAGTTGCAAGTTTTGTAGCTATTCCAATTAAGTTGAATTAGGTTGTTTTCCAACCAGCAGAATAGCAGATGGAAGAGCTGAGCTGAGTAGAAAAGTCAACATAGTGTCCTGAACACGAGGCAAATACAGAGGGCAGTAATGGGGGACCAGGCCGTGTTGAAATAGGAAGAAAGCTCAGCAGCATTGACTCCTACCCTAAACTCTGTTGTTGAGGAAATAGGCCAGAGGCTTGTCCAAGGCCACACAGCCAATTCTGGCAGACCAAGGACTAGGACCCGAGTTCCCGACACCTAGTCTGTTAGTGCTGCATAGAACTTTTCCTGTGAACCAATCCTTTGTACAAACTTGGGGGTATGTTTGAATTTATTTGAAGTCTTTCATACTACCTTTAAAATTCTCATCAATTCTTCATTAGATAACACACCTCAGCCATGCTTCCTGTGGTTTAAAAATAATGTACACCTTAGCCTCTTAGCCTCTCCCCACAACTCTTGGAGTAAAGTCGATGTTCCTGTGTTACTCCAGTCTTCTCCCGTCTCCTGGAGCACTGCTGTGGATCCTGGTTTCAGAAGCCTTCCAGATTGCCTCATGTGATTTCCAGTAAAGCTCTTAATGTGTCATATCCATGCTGACATTGTTCTCTCTAATCCTCGGTGATTTATTAGGTCCATTTTGTTTAGTTGATACTCAGATCTGATGACCGTGTGGAGTGGATCTGAATGTTGGATGTTGGCAACTCTCCACTCACTGTTCTTGTCAGCCTCCTCCATCTGTCAGGGAGTTCCAGGGTTTCAGATACGCTGCCCACTGGAATGCATTTTCTCCAGTGTCTGGGGGGTAGGGGCGTTGAGAAGAATTCATAAATAACCACTGCCTACCTCTGGGCGTTTATCTTGCTGTTCCTCCACACCGTAACGCCTTTCCCTGCTTCTTTGCCAGGTAAGGATCCTACTCATTCTCTCAAAAGTGCCAGATGCCATTATCTTCATCACGTTCCTTTTATTCATTCCTTTTGAAATGAATCTCCTCTTCCTGTGTTCCCAAAATATATTACTGGTCTCTTTCTTTCTTGAACATTATTTGTCTATCCTTCCGCTTAGGTTTTTAAGCTCTTTGAAGGTGTGGCTGTGTCATTTTTGCGTCTCCAAATGGCTTAAGATTTTTACCTAGTAGCCATTTCATCGGTCTTTGTTGATTTGAATTTCTAAGTCAGAAAAAAGCCTAAATTTAGATGGCTTTTGGCATGGAAGACTTAGGAATGTTCCCATGTTTGTTTCATGTTACATTAGCATAAATGAAAGTTCCACTCTTTATATTTCTTTCCCCACAAGGGTTTTTCCATCAAGGAGGCTCAGGTGAGGGACCATGTTTGGGATGTGCTGCAATCCTAAACAGGAAGAGTGAATGATCTGTAAGGAGTGTATGTTACAGAATGTTCTTTTCCAGAGTAGACCCTGCCCGTTCTCTGTCCCCAAGGGTGGGCACGACATCTTCATATCCTGAGCACCTTGTTACCAGAGGACGGTCCAGGTAGGCTTGGCCCTGGCCACAGCAATGCAGGAGGTGGGGCTGACCCTCAGGGAGGCACTGTCCTACATGCTTGACAGAGTGGACAACGAGATGGCCATGACTAAACTTAGATATCCAACTCTTTGCAAACCACACCTCAACTCCTGAGAGAAATCATCTGAAAGCTTTCCTAATCTCATTATGAGGTGGAAACCTTGCAAATAGTCTGTGTTAGCCAGGGCAGGTTGACTGTGAAACCATTCATGCCCAAGTCTCAGGAGCTCAACACCAGAAAGTGTTATTTCTGCATCTGTCACCAGCGATGTGGGTCCTTGGGTGTGTGGGTGAAGGAAAGGGGTGCTTTGCTGCATTCAGGACCTGAGCTCCTTCTGTCAGTGGCCCCAACATGGCCGAGGGCCTCAAGACCTTTTCTGGATTCTCTACATCTGGCTGGCAGAGGAGGCAGTGGAGCTTAGTGCATGCCCTGGAAATGGCATTCATCACTTCCATCTACACATTGTTGGCTAGATCCCGGTCATATGGTCCAACTAACTGCAAGGGAGGGTGGGAAATGTAGTCTAGTCATGACCCTCAGAAAAAGAGAGAATGGGTTTGTTGATTATCTAGCCAGTTATCACATGGATCTTGTTGGATTTATTACTGTTAATATTATTTGTCTTTTAAACCTGATATCAGTTATTAAATTAATCATAATTGGAAAGGTTTGGTGAAGGAGATAAACAGATTTGCCATCCCTACAAAGCCTTCCCTGATTCCCCCTCACTCTTCCCAGCTCTGAACACCAGGAATACTCTAGAGAGCCTCCCTGGTGGTCTCTGCCTCTCTCTATCCTCATGGTTTAGGGCCTAGATCTATGACCGCATCCTTGAAGGGTCTGCATGTTCATGGTTAATAACTCCCATCACATGGCATCACATACCATGGACAATCACTAAAGATTTACAGAATTTATAAACGACTGAAGCCTCAACTCCCTAACCCTCATTCCAACACAACCTGATGTTTGTTGAGTTTTACACACATTGGGAGTCTGAAGACCCACAGCTCCTGTGCCCACACCAATGGTAGTCCAGCCACCAGGTTAGGACCAGAGAACTAAGTGACTATAATAACTGGAATAGAAGTCCCAAATTATTTAGACATAGAGAATTATATGTATTCTTTAAAAATAGCATATTAGTGGGAAGCAGCCGCATAGCACAGGGAGATCAGCTCGGTGCTTTGTGACCACCTGGGGGGGGGATAGGGAGGGTGGGAGGGAGGGAGATGCAAGAGGGAAGAGATATGGGAACATATGTATATGTATAACTGATTCACTTTGTTATAAAGCAGAAACTAACACACCATTGTAAAGCAATTATACTCCAATAAAGATGTTTAAAAAAAATAGCATATTAATATTTTTCTCATCTGAATTGGGAGATGCATGAAAAACATGGCCTGAGATTTAGTTCAGCTAACAATAACCTTGTGTACGTGTTGGCACTAGATGGATGGAACCAACAAATTTCATCTGTATGTCTGGGACACAGAGAACCAGCAGGACGTGGAGCACATGGCCCACTGCACTCTCTGCTATGGTAAGCCTGGATGGCATTGCTGATCAGACCGATGTCTTCAGAACAGGATGAATTAACTGGTGACCACAGGCCATTTCTGCTGCTCAGATGTGTATTTGTTTGGTATGTGAAGAACTTTAGAATTTGGGAATTTCCTATTAAGTCTGGATTTCTAGTTTTTCTTAGGAAGTCAGAATAATCTGGAGAACCCCAGACACTGCATTCCCTTGTGGCCACAGTCAGCCAGAGATGAGTGGTGCCAGCCCCCTTTGGAGGGGCGGGTGTCTGCTAGTGCCCCGCCCTCCCCTCCCCGCCCCTTCCCTATCTTCTCAGCTCTGGCCTGCTCTGCTTACTTACCTGTACTGCCAGGCTCCTGTGGATGGCTGGGCTTGTGTTCCTTCCTCAGTGGCACCTTAGCGTAAAGGGAAGACCACTGAGCGAAGGTCAAGAGTCCTGGTTTCTTGGCCTGGAACTTCCTTTGGCCATCATCGGGGTATTGGCAAGTTGTTCCCTGTCTCAGAGTCCCTGCTTCCATCACTGTACCCCACACTGGCCTGGGCCAGAAAGAACATGATGCTGAAACCCACACATGCCCACGTGTGAAGAGCTCTCATCCACACCCACATCACCCGGGGCCAGAGTGAGTCCTGTAGGTGAAAGCAAAAGGGGACTTAATATTTCCCTTTACTGGATCCACACTAAGTCCTAACACTGCCATGAGAGATTTGGCTCTGAAAACTTGGTTGGGTCAAATACAGGAACTGCCATTTGTAGAGTATATTACAGCCAATGAACTGCTTTCCCGTCCATCGTCTTGTTTGACATGTGGTTTCTCTGGGCCTCCATCCCCCTCCTGCGGAAGCAAAAATCTAGCTGGGGTTTTTCGAGCCTGAGTTTTTACTACACACCAGGAGCTGTTCTGAGCCCTTACATATACTAACTCATTTTAAAGTTACACTTCACAAACAACCTCATAAGGGAGGTACTATTATTATTATTATCATTATCACCATCTGACATGAGGAAACTGAGGCTGTGGGAAAGCTGAGTAATCTGCCCCAGGTCACACACTCCCATAAGAGGTCGGGCCTGATTGAACCAGGCAGGGGTCTGTGAACCTAGTGATTAGGAAGCCGTATGGCCTAGTGGTTAGAAACATTAACCGAGGAATCAGATACTCTCAACTTTTCCTTCTGGGAAACAGGCACATTTATTTACAGTGCCCGTCTACTGGCAGAGTCAACCCCATGCAGGCAGCCCTCAGCAGCGGCTTTCCCTACTGAGCGCCTGGAATTGTGTGTCCATGGGAAGGAAAGGGACGCGTGGTAACCCCGCCTCTCCCCGCCTCTCCTCTGCAGATCAGTGCAGCCCGGCCCCGGAGTGCAGGCTGGGCGTGCCCAGGCTGCTGGCGGTGGACGCAGACGTGGCCTTCGTGGTGGACATCTCCATCGGCGTGGGCACCGACCTCTACCACACAGCCTTGACTCTGGTGGACGCCGCGCTCGACGACCTGGAGGTGGCTGCGCAGCCCAGCGCATCCCCCCGCGGGGCCCGCATGGCCCTGGTGACACACACGACCCCCCGCTTCTGGCCGGGCGCGGGGCAGCCACCTGTGCGTGAGGGCTTCCACCTGACCTCGTACGGCCGCCGGACGTAGATGCAGAGGCATGTCCACGAGGCCGTGGACCACCCCCTTTGGGGAGCCCCGGCCCTGGGCCACGCCCTGGAGTGGACGCTGGAGAAGGTGCTCCTGGTGGCCCCGCTGTGCAGGAAAGAGCAGGTCCTCTTTACCATCGTGGCCAGTGAGACCAGCAGCTGGGACCGGGAGAAGCTAAGGACTCTGTTCCTGGAGGCCAAGTGCAAGGGCATCACTCTGTTTGTGCTGGCCTTGGGCCTGGGCGTGGGGACCCGCGAGCTGGAGGAGCTGGCCCGCGTGGCCAGCACCCCCTCCAAACAGCACCTGCTGCACCTTGAGGGGCTCTCGGACGCGGAGGTGGCCTATGCCAGGGGCGTCACGCGGGCCTTCCTGAACCTCCTAAAAAGTGAGCAGTCGGGGAGCCCTGGGGATGCCGGGTAGGGAGAGGAACATACAGAGCCTGGCATATGGGCAAATGGGTGCCCATTGCACCTTCAATCTTGCTGAGGTGTAGGCAGCCCCGAATTCTCTGGGGCATCCCCCAGGAAGCACACCACTTCCTGAAAACCCTGAGCTATGTTGCCCCGACACTGTGCCAAGCCTAGCGTTGGCTTCTTGTCTGGTGGCTGGGAGGCCTCAGGTTTCCACCAAACCTTTTGATTTTCTCATTTACCAGAATGAGGATTACAGTCTCTTCTCTATTTGTGAAGCCTACGTTCAAATACCTGCATGAAAGCACCACTGCTGTACACACATAAGGCATTGTTACTGTTGTTGCTGTATCCAGTGATTCAGAATCCAGTGCTATAGAACAGTGCTTCTCAGATTTTAACATGCACATGCATTTCCTGGGGATCTAGTTAAAATTTGTATTCTGACTCAGTGGGTCTGAGCTAGGGCCTGAGAGTCTGCATTTTAAAAAAATTTTATTGAAGTGCAGTTGATTTACAATGTTGTGTTTAATTTCTGTTGCAGGAAAGTGGAGAGTCTGCATTTTTAACAGGCTCCTGGTTGATGCTGATTACCACACCTTGAGTAGCAAGAGTCTTCAGGGGCTTGCCAGGAAGTGAGGGAGACAGGACAGAAGTCCGGGGTCTCCCACTTCAGGTTGGCTAGATGAAGCCACCAGTGAAGGGCACTGTGACAGTGCATCTTGGCCAAAATTCTTCCCTGCATCCTGTTCTAGTAGCCTCACTTCCAGCTGAACCAAGTTCATGGGCAACTGGTACCAAATGTGTATCCCTAGCATGATAATGGAGATGGTTAGGATTGGGGGTGGGTATTATCCTGGTCACAGTTGCAGGAGTTTGTCTTGGGCTTTGTCCAGCTGTGCATAGTCCACAACAACTCATGTGCGGGGTGCCTCCTTGTGACATGGGAGGCCTTCTTGCCCTCCTTGCTGGGAGACATTAGTTTCTCAGTTTCTCAGTTTATAAGCGGGTGTGACAACCCTGTTGGGATCCTTGAGGAACATCTGTCCGTTTGTCACTGAAGGAATAAAGGGAGTCTGATGGACATCTTAGAAGTAGAGACATAGCATTTGTGCTTCTGTAATTTGAGAGGTATGGACGTTAATGAATTGGTTCTAGTGTGAGCTTTGCCACTAATGAGCTGTGTGATTCTAGAAAGATCAGTGGACCACTCTGAACTTTAGATTCCTTACCTTTGCAAAAGATGGAGGGGAGAATTGTAATAGATGGCTGATGGCCTAGTGATTCTTTGAGGGAGATGGAGGCTAAAGGATTAGTTTTTTAGTCTGTTTTAATTTCACTTTATTTTTTATGTTTTATTACATTAGGTTGTGTTTCATACTGTTCTATTCTTTTATCTTATTTTATTTTATATTGCTTATACAATAGGATGCATTTTATTCTCTTATTTTGCTTGTATTTTATTTGCTTTTATTTTTGTATTTATTTATTTATTTATTTTTTTTTTTTAAAGGAATTCCTTTATTTTTATTATTTATTTATTTATTTATTTATTTTTGGCTGTGTTGGGTCTTCGTTTCTGTGCGAGGGCTTTCTCTAGTTGCGGCAAGCGGGGGCCACTCTTCATCGCGGTGCGCCAGCCTCTCATTATCGCGGCCTCTCTTGTTGCGGAGCACAGGCTCCAGACGCGCGGGCTCAGTTATTGTGGCTCACGGGCCCAGTTGCTCCGCGGCATGTGGGATCTTCCCAGACCAGGGCTCGAACCCATGTCCCCTGCATTGGCAGGCAGATTCTCAACCACTGCGCCACCAGGGAAGCCCTATTTTTGTATTTATTTTATGCTTTGTTTGAATTTACATATTTTTGATTTTATGTCAATGGATTTTTTTTGTTTTTGTATTTTATTTTGTTACTCTTTATTTTGTTTTACTGTATATTTTACTTTATTTTATGCTTTACTTGATTTTATTTTGTGTCTTAAGTTTTATTCTTAATGGTCTTTATGCTTTATTTTGCTTCATTTTTTCACTTCATTTTATTGTTGAGTTTCATATTATTTTATGCTTTATTTGATTTGATTTGATATTTTATTTTATTTTTAGGTGGAACAAACCAGTACCCACCCCCAGAGCTCATTGAAGAATGTGGAGGCCTGAGCCGAGGGGACACCTTGCTGCAACCCATCCTGTCTGTCAAGAGGTAGGCTGAGGGCAGGGCTGGGCTCTGTCCCCTGCGGGGAACTGTCTCCCTCAGGTCACAGGCAAGCCAATCCTTGACTTGACTCCAACCATTGGGACCCAGATGCTCCTGTGTTTGACAACTCTGATATGGTTTGGTTTTTCTTTTTTTATTTTTCAATATTAAGAGTAATACAGGACCAATAAAAAAATTCAAAGAGCACGTAAGTGTATAAGAGCAAACAATAACGATTTTCCATTCCACTGCATTCCCTATCCTCTAAACCCATATCCCAGCAGTAAAATTGATAATGCTAAACATATTATTCTGATACCTGTCCCAACACCTCTGCAAACCTAGGACAACAGCTGATGTGGTAACGAAGTCATCAGGAAATACCCAAGCCTGAAGCTCCCGTGCCCAGTGGCACCAGGTGGGACTCGCCCCCTCGTTCTCATGGTTTTTTGTTTCCATGCAGGTTGCCCAAGCGCCAGTTTGGCAAATCTGGCCTTGCTGATGATTTGGAAGCACTCGAAGCAATAGGCTCTTTTCTAGAGGAGAATAGAAAAGCCACGATGACATCTTTCACTCAGCAAGAAGCACTCGAAAACTATGAAAAGAGTGGCTACGATGCTGAAGAAAATGAACAAGAAAAGCCCACAAAACCAAAAGAAATGGGAAAAGAAAGAAATTTAGGCACTGCCTTTGGTAAAAACCCAACTACTCCTTGCTTCTTGGGTTGTATTTACTTTTTAAAATCTTTAGCATAAAAAAAATTCCTGTGCACTGTGTTAGCCTGCAGACTTTGGCTTTTTACAAGCTTTCCTTGCAAATGCACAGATTCATGTATGCAGCTAAAGAAACTAGTTTAAGGAAACATATGAAGACTGACTTTTATCTGAGTGTAAAACTGGAGCTAATGGAAGCTGTCTCAGGGAGTGTTACAGAGTCTCACCCCATGCAGTGTCTGTACTTCCTTGTGGAGAAGCAATGACCTATTGTGGAAGTGGTGAACGTACTTCTGACCCTGAGGGAAAATGCTCTAGCTTGTAGAAGGCTCCTTCATCTGTGAATGGCCACGTGTGTTCTGACCAAGTTTAAGAAACATTTTGGATCCATCTAAAACAACTGTAGCATCGATTTTGGATTACAGCCAATGCCATTGCCACCTCTTATGTGTGATTAACAAATTAAGCCAAACAGTAAACACATTAGAAAGAGATATGGCAGGATTTGATGCTGAAGTTTCTAAAAGGCAGAGAAAAGATAGCTGAGAGACTTTCTAGTGAGTGGCGTGGTCAGTCCTGCTTAGATTAAATGGGAGGTCACCGCCCAGAGGTTTTGAATGTGCCTATATGGTTCTCTCTCTCGTGCTCTATCTAGGTGGCTATGGAACAGTTATTTTAATCTCTCTGTGGCTCAGTTTTCTAATCTGTAAATTGGGGATTATGTGACTGCCTACCTCATGGGGTTGTTCTGAGAATAAAACTTGATAATTCTTATGTTTGCCACACAGTAAACATACAAGTTAGCTGTTAAGATGCTGATATGTCCTATCTCTTAGATTCCAAAGGAAAGAAAAAAACCAGACAGACACAGGAATAGGCACTCCCAGCAGGGACAGTAACATTTCACTTTCTTAGGCTAAACAGTAAACACAGAAAATCTTGTCTTGTTGACTGTTATGTTTCTGGTGTATAATGTATGCCAAGTATACTAAGGATTACTTTGGCTATAAATTAGAATCATCTGGGAATCTTTAAACATTCTCAATGCCCAGACCTCATCCCAGACCAATTCAATCAGAATCTCCGAGTGTGGGACTGATCCAGTGATTCCACTGAGCAACTGAGAGTGAGAAGCACGGCCTGAAGGAATCTTTTCCCTCAAAATCAAGGCCAGTGGGATGGAAGAGAACTTCCTGGTGGTCGAATCCAATCATGCTCAAGGGGGCTTGAAGGTTTCCAGCATTTCCCACATGCTCTGCTCCTCAGATCTGGCTGGCTCCCTCTCCAGTCACATCCCGAAGCCGTCCTCAGCCTTCACTACCTCCTCACCCTCCTTCCCTCACGTCTCCTCCTCTAGCACTTTTTTTTTTCAGAAATAAAGGTAGCCAAGTGCAAGCTCCTGCAACTCCCTGTGTTGCCCACAGCCTTCCTCCCTGCCCTCCAGTCAGAGGAAGGAGCTGTCTCTTGTCTTCAAGGGTGTACTGAATGCCAAGAAGGACCACAGAGCTCTGTCAGACCTCGCTGACTGGAGTGCCTCGGGCCTGGGCCACTGTTGCCCACTGCCTTCCTCTTCAAGCTCTCTTCTGTCTTGGCTTCAGAGACAACATTCTTTTTAAAATTTATTTTTTATTTATTTTATTGAAGTATAGTTGATTTACAATGTTCTGTTAATTTCTGCTGTACAGCAATGTGACTCAGTTATATGTATATATATAGGGTTGGCTAAAAAGTTCATTCAGGTTTTCCAAAACAGCTTATGGAAAACCTGAACGAACTTTCTGGCCAACCCAATACACACACACACACACACACACACACACACACACACACACACACATACATACACAAAGAATGTGTATATATACACACCATAATGGAAAAGAATATGAAAAACAATGTGTATATATATATGTGTGTATATATATATATAATGTGTATATAAATATATATATATTTTTTCATATTCTTTTCCATTATGATTTATCACAGGATATTGAATATAGTTCCCTGTGCTATACAGTAGGACCTTGTTGTTTATCCATTCTATATATAACAGTTTGCATCTACTAACCCTAAACTCACAATCCATCCCTCCCCCACACCCCACCCCCAGCCTTGGCAACCACACATCTGTTCTCTACGTCTGTGAGTCTGTTTCTGTTTTGTAGATAAGTTCATTTGTGTCATATTTTAGATTCCACATATAAGTGATATCATGTGGTATTTGTCTTTGTCTGACTGACTTCACTTAGCATGATAATCTCTAGGTCCATCCATGTTGCTGCAAATGGCATTATTTCATTCTTTTTTTTGGCTGGGTAACATTCCATTGTATATATGTACCACATCTTCTTTATCCATTCATCTGTTGATGGATATTTAGGTTACTTCCATGTCTTGGCTATTATAAATAGTGCTGCTATGAACATTGGGGTGCATGTATCTCTTTGAATTATATTTTTGCCCAGATATATGCCCAGGAGTGGGATTGCAGAATCAAATGGCAACTCTATTTTTAGTTTTTTGAGGAACATCCATACTGTTCTCCATAGTGGCTGCATCAATTTCCATTCCCATCAACAGTGTAGGAGGGTTCCCTTTTCTCCACACCCTCTCCAGCATTTGTTATTTGTAGACTTTTTAATGATGGCTATTCTGACCAGTGTGAGGTGGTACCTCACTGTAGTTTCGATTTGCATTTCAGAGACAACATCATTATCTTCCACTTCTGACCAGCCCATCTTTGTGAGCTCCTCTCCCCAGGTCCATCCTCATAGGGGGATCCAGCTTTTATGGAGCCTGAAGTTTATACAACTTAGGGGGCCCTCTGTAAGCAAAAGAATACAAAATCATTGAAATTAAGGATGAAAGTAAATATTTATTTAGAAGAGGTATATGCACATAAGGGGCCCTGAAGCTTAGGCTTCATTAATTTCATGGTAAATCCGCAATGCCTTCCCTAGGTCCTGTCTTCAGACCTCAAAGCCGTCTACACACACTACCAGGCAACTTTTCCTACTGTGACTTCAACTATCCCCTCTGTATAAACAACTCGAAATCCATGTCTTCTACCTTTAACTCTCTCCTGAGCTGCAGACCAGAATGTTCCACTATCCTCCAGACTACATCATTGGACATGCCCACAGTCATCTCAAACCTAGTTAAGCAGACTGACCTTGACTTTCCCATGGAACCTTCTCTCCTTTTATTCCTTTACTGGAAGGAACTACACTGGCCCAGAAATGGAAAGCCAAGCCCACACATCACTAGTTGTTCTCTGCTCCCCACCTGCGCCCCCAACTGGAAACCAGATCTTGGCATGGCACCCTCCTCAGCACCCCTCAGACCCCTCCCCTTCTCCACATCTTCTCTCTTCATACCCTGCCATCCACCTCAAATGTAATTGCAGTGCCTTCTAACTGGTCTTGTTTCTTCCAGTTTGTCCTTTTCCCAATTGCGTTCTGAAGACCATATTGTTTTTTCTAAAATGCAGATCTGGCCATGTGATTTCTCTTCTTCTGTGGCTCCCCCATTGTCACGAGATCATGTTTGGGTGCTTGGGTAGAGCACGAGGGCTTCTGCGTGGTCCTGAGGGTCTCACTGGCCACCACTGACCTGCATACACTTTTCATGCTATTGCAGTAGCCTTTCTACCCTGGTATTTACCCCATGTCCCCATGCCATCGTTCCCCTCACCTGCCTGTGTCTGCATCCTCTCCGCAGCGTCCATCTGGACCACATCTGCTCATCTTTTACTGCTCAGGCTGGTGTTACCCGGACTTGGAGCCCTCTCTGGCCCCAAGTAGTGTTGAGCTCCCACAGCCTCCCCGTGCCCTTGCATCTCAGGCCGAGTTCTGCTGGAGCTCTGGCACATTTTGCTGCATCTATTTGTGAAGAATTAAATGAATGTCCTCTCTCTTCCCAGCAGCCAGGCTGATCTTGATATATTTTCAATTTCAGTGTATCTCCAGAGTGCACAGATCTATTTTGTGGTTTTCTCCTCCCAATAGGGCTATGTTATAAGACGTACATCAGGAGAGAGAACCGGCCTCGGCAAAACAGCAGTTTCCCTGTCGCTGCTCTCCATACCTTTCCAGCTCTCTTCTCTCTCTCCCCCCTTTTCTTTCCTTCCTTCCTGGATTCCATGGACTTGTTTCAGTAAAACTGACCCTGCTGCAGCGTTCTTCCGAAAAGGCAAAAGTTAATACTCATGGTAAAAATAACACCAAATGTAAAATTGGAGGCTATCAATAATTGTGTGGGTGAAATGGCCCCTGATACCATATCATACTGATAAAAAAATTAAGAGTCTGAGGCTTCCTGAGTGTTAGGTTACAAAGAACACCTTAGAGATAATTAGTTCAAAGCAGTAAGGATTTACTCACCTATAGCTGCACCACACTGGCTATTTCCATTTCAATTTCAATAATTTGAAATGGAATCAAATGAAAAATTTAGTTCCTTGGTTGCAGTAGCCACATTTCAAATGCCCAGCAGCCACATGGGCAGTGGCTACTGTATTGGACAGGGCAGATATAGAAAATTTCCCTCATGGCAGCAAGTTCTACTGGACAGTGCTGCCCTAAAAAGTATAATCTAGAAGAAGCAAGCCCTGTTTGATTATCTCCCAGACTAAAGGCAAGGGTGGGGCTTCTAAAGACCAAAGCCATAAAGTGTCACTAGGAAAAGTGAGTGCTTTGTTTAAACTAGTCCTTGGCTTGTCCATTTGGAATCAGTTTGTAATGGTAGAGGTTGGTGCCAGCTGATTGCTGAGCCCCAAATCCATTTGTTGAACATACAGAGTAGAGTCAAAAGGTCACCGCTGGAGCGTTTTTCTGTTGACACACCCCTACTCCCGCCACGTTTTTGGAGAAGCATTTGCTCTGGCTTCTTCTCCTGGGCCCTCACTACTTGCTGTCTTACACCCTCCATGGAGTCATGAAACAGGCCAGTTCTGATGTGCTTGTTCAAGGCAGAAGACAATTCCCATGAATGTATCTCATTCTCTGAGGTCCAGCACATCTGGTCAACCCTTCAAGAAAACTGGTCTGTGCTGATTATACTAATGGGAGATGGGTAGGCAACTTCCTGCGAATGGACCATGAATTGCTTTCTGAAGACAATATCCTCTTTATTTGGGAGTGCTTAGAAGGCCCAGGGGAAACTATTTGGAAGATATCATCATTCTGTGCTGTAGGGCCGACCCAAGACAAGAATATTTTTCTCCGATATAGAGTGTGCCCAAGGAAATCTGTTCTCCATAGAAGACAGAGGTTACAGACCTGGGTAAATTCGTGTCTGATTTACAATTTAAAATAGGCATTCCAGATCTTGCTCTTGTTGTAACTTGTTGATTCTCAATGCTATTTTCCAGGAACATCATGTTTTTCTTTTAATAGATAGCTTAACTTCTTGGGCTAGTGTCAGGGTACAGTAAGTAATAAATTAGCTGGATTTGCTTAGACCATTAGAAGCCTGGAACATTTGGGGATTAGGCAAGGGATTGAGACAGTTTGAAAAAAAGAGGGAAATAAGCATAATAAGCAAGTGAGTAGTTCTCTTGAATTTTGTCAAATGCTTTTTCTTCATCTACTGAGATGATCATATGATTTTTATCCTTCATTCTGTTAATGCGGTGATCATGTTTATTGATTTGTATATGTTGGACCATCCTTGTATCCCAGGGAGAAATCCCACTTGATCATGGTATATGGTGATTTTAATGTGCTGTTGAATTTGGTTTGCTAGCATTTTATTGAGGAAAGCTTTATTGTTTCATTCATTCACTCATTACACATTGTCTGGTCTATGTGCCATATACTAGACACTGTGCAAAATAATAGCTCTAACTGTATTGCCCCTTTCACATGTGTTTTGTGACACCTTACAACAAACTTGTGATGTAGCTTTTTTTTTTTTAATATTTCTTTTATGATGGAGGAAATTGAGGCTCAGAGAGGGTAAGTTACTTGCTGAAAGTCACAGAGCCAGTTTTTGGTGAGGTTAGGATTCATTTTTAGGTCTGGAATGCCAAACCATTGCTTCTTTTCTGTCATGCTCATGCAGGAAACTCAGCTCTCTCTGCATTCATTTTCTTGCAGGTCCTTGTTCCCTGGATCCAGTGGAAGGTGAGTGCCAGGATTATGTCCTGAAATGGTCCTATAATGAAAAGGCTTGCCGACAGTTCTGGTACGGTGGCTGCGGGGGCAATGCCAACCGGTTTGAGACCAAGGGAGAATGTGAGGCTCGGTGTGTTCCAACTCCCCTATAGAGGCAGGCAGAGCATCAGTGCTGCTGCCTCTGTTTTAATAATTCATGAAATGGAGATAAACTTTCCTGAGACAGTGCCATTCAACTCATAAGCAATGAAGCCCATGCCACAACCTCAGAAGTAGGATTCCTCACCCTGTGAAGTTTTTCCTGCCAGCGAGAGCTTGGCCAGATGATTTGTAAAAGACTGCATTCTAGTAGTTTCAAAAAGGAACCAAAACGTTCCTGGAAGTTCTTTCAATGATTTAAAACTGAATGAAAAAGAAACTTGAACTTGACCTTACCTAAAAATTTTCTTGGCATTATGGCAAAAAGGAAATTTTCTTGACATTGTAAGTAAAACCTAATTTGGAAATGAGTTGAAACTTGATTTCCTTTTTTATCATTAAGAGAACGTGGAAGCATTAGTCAAGTAGGGGTCTAGAAAAGGGGACATCTAATGTGAAGTTCATCCTTACAACCTAGCGTAAAAATAAAGGCATTCTAGATTAAATCACTTGGTGTGAGACCATGTATGATACCACTCACTGCGATCTGTGTTATACTTTGTGAAGTAGCAGTTGATGGAGAGGAAACAGCAGTGAGTTTGCTATGGGATGGATCATTTGACATCAACTACAGTGACTCTTATCCTCCAAAACTTGGTGATTCAACAAGTCAGGCTGATCTTGTCAACACATATATGGAACTAAGGGTCTAGGTTCACCCTGGATAAAATATTTTGCGATATCGCATTGGCCAAAAAATTCGTTCGGGTTTTTCCATAACATCGTCTGGAAAAGCCTGAACGAACTTCTTGGCCAACCCAATAGATAGTGAGGATGATTGTAATTTTGCAAGAGCTTCTTCTGGCTCACAGCTCAGTTCTCCAGGCCTCTGAACTTGGGTTCAGCTTCAGGGCAGAACTGAACTACATTGAATTCTAGAGCTACCGGGTATTGAGGGTGCCTTGTGCAGGGCCTCTGGAGCATTCATGTATTAGCTCAGGCTGCCATGACAAGATACATAGACTGGGTGGCTTAAACGACAGAAATTTATTTCTCACAGTTCTGGAGACTGCAAGTTCTAGATCAAGCTGTTGGCCATTTGGTTCCTGGTGAGAGCTCTCTTCCTCGGCTGCAGACAATTGCCTTCTCACTATGTCCTCAAATAGCCTTCCCTGTGCGGAGAGAGAAACAGAGACACAGGTAGAGGTCATTGTCTGATGACTCTTCTTATAAGGAGACTAATCCTATAGGATTAGGGCCCTGCCATTATGGCCTCATTTAACCTTAATTACCTCCTAAAGGCCATATCTCCAAGTACAAATACAGTCACATTGGAGGTTAGGGCTTCAACATACAAATTTTGGGGGGACACAAACATCCGGTCCATGACACATCACCAGCAGCTTGTGGTTGCCCCTAGGTACCCAGAATGGAGCTTGCTTTCTGGCAAGTTCCTGGTTTAGTAATGAAAGCTGTGATTTCTAGAATCTCTTTTTTCCTCCTTTCAGCCCATTGACACTGCAAATGGAGTGGGAACAAACTTGATCATAGAAATATGAGAATTTTAATCTATTGTTATGACAATTATTTTATCTGATCACAAAAGGATAGCTGTGTGTTTATGGTAATAAATTCATAAAACACAGAAATGCACATGGAAGAAATAACTATCACCTGTCATCTTTTCTCCCAAAGGTAACCATTTTGGTATAACCCAGGTTTTTTTCTAATGTCTAGGATACTGTTTTTTTTTCTTCCTTAACATACTACATGGTAACCAGTTTTGGCTAAAACATCTGTGTGATGGGAAAGAAACAGCAGGTGTTCTCTTTAGCCCAGCAGAGCTGCTCATCTGCCGGGGTGTGTATGCATTTCTGTTTTAGGCATGGCCTCAGCTGTCTGGGCATAAAGGGACCAAACTTATCCATCCTGAGGATGGAATGTAACTTGAGCTGGGATCTATTTTCCACTTCTCACTTCTACCCTGCCCTTCCTGTGTCCTGGGGTTGGGGATTGGGGATGCAAAGGCAAAACTTCAATAGTAAGAGGACACGTTCAAGGGTGTTGGTTGTTCCCATCCTTGGCGTGCTTACAGGGGCCACTGCAGTTCTCCCAACGTTGACAAGGCGGTGGTATACCCTTCCATGGAGCTCCTCTGACCCCCACAGAAAGTTTACCTGAAAAACCCTGAGGCACAGGCACAATCTGACCAAGGGACAGAAACAATTATCAGATGTTTTAGATAGTTTTCATTGAAATGATGAATATACAGTTTATGAAGCACTTTCCCATATTATCTCATGAATTTGCTCACTTCCACCACTAAATCTCAGATGTTTGTCTTATTCTTCCCAATTTTTCCTCTTGTTCTTCCCATTCTCAGAGGGGTGAAGTGGCTTGACCCAGACCTATAATAGAAACCGGTCTTGAACTCCTTTTGACCCCAACACTGGGGCTCCTTTCGCTTTATTCCATTCGTTCCCAAACATGAGCTTCCACCAGATAATCCTGAAGGTCAGAGCTACAGGGAAGGAGGGTGGGCTGAGACAGAAGGATGGAATTTCCTTCCTTGCCTCCCCCACCCCCAACCCCTGGGGATTCTGGTCTGGCCCTAAGGCTGGGAGAGAAAGAGGGAAGTTGGGCTGTGATGCAGGACAATCCTCATGACAGCCTGGCCAACTCCACAGAGAGCAGCTGCCCCAAGGTGGAATGGTTGGGCCTGTATCCCCTGCCCCCTTGGCCATTGGATGTGGGCTGCCCCAGGAAGGGCATGCTCATGGGTGAGGCAGCTCTGCAGCTGTGGCAGACCCTGCAGGGGCCCAGCTGAAGGCTGTCTGCCAACAGCACTCCCAGTGTTGCAGGAAAGAGAGTGGGGCGCCAGAAGATAGTCATGTCCTGGGTCTCAGGCGGGTCCCTGGGACAGCCGTGAAGTGTGGGTTCTTGGCTTTGTGCAGGAACGAATCCAAGAGTGAGCCATAGTAAAGTGAAAGAAGATTTATTCAGGGAGATACACAACCCACAGACAGAGTGTGGGCCATCTCAGAAGGTGAGAGGCGCCAGGGTATGGGGTTTTCAGTTTTTAATAGGGGTGGATAATTTCATAGGCTAATGAGTGGGAGGAGTATTCCAGCTATTTTGGGGAAGGGGTGGGGATTTCCAGGAATTGGGCCACCACCCACTTTTTGACCTTTTATGGTCAGCCTTGGAACTGTCATGGTGCCTTTGGGTGTGTCATGTAGTGTGCTGATGTGTTACCATGAGCGTATACTGAGGCTCAAAATCTAGCAGAAGTCACTCATCTGCCATCTTGGACCTAGTTGGTTCTAACCAGTTTATGTCGTATCCTCAACGGCTATCATTCTTTTAAAGGTTGTGCCCTGCCCCCTTCCTCTGTCACCAGCAGCTGGTACAACGAGTCCTTCATTGAAGGGGGATCTGGGTGGTGCATCTCCATGCCCATCACAGTGCCTCCACTTGAAATGTCCTTTTGCATTCAGTTTCCAGATTTCCACAGCTGACCAAATCCAACAGGACACACTCAAAAACTTGAGTATGTCATGAAAGCCCTCAGAGATCTGGGCTTTGCATCCATCTCCAGTCTCACCAATGATAGAAATTGTTCTTTCCCTCCAGATTTTCACTTGAGCAATAATACTAAATAAATCACTTGTAGTTTCCTGGAAATTCCATATTCCATCCATCCATGCTCTTGCCCTTGGTGGCACTCCTGTGGGTAATGGCTTTAATTCATTTATTTGAAAAATATTTAATAGGCATCTACTATGTACCAGGTCCCTTATATGTGTCAAAATCTAGCTCAGCACTCATTGCCTCTGTGAAAACTTCTCTGATTATCCCTCCAAGAAAGAATTAGTCATTGTATCCTATAGGCTTCCTGTACACACTTTTTTCCCCTTTCCCATCATTTTTATACTATCTGCCCATTCATCTCCTTAGACCGTAAGGCTTTTCACCCTGGAATTGCCTGCCATGTACAGGGCTGACACATTTCCTTTTGGTTTTTGTATGATCAGGCCACTCAAGATGGCTGTTCTCTTGCTCTCTGTACATCCCCTGCTCGACCAGTGCCTGCTTCACCTACACCTACTCACATGACTGACCTTCTTACATACTTACCCCTGCCCCAGCTAGTGGTGAATCTAATCTTTAGACCAGAACATCTCCACTATGATAGCTTATCAAAGAGGTGGTGAGAGGCGTGCCCCTCTGCTAGTTTCCCTGGTAACTGATGAGCCAACCTGACGTCAACTCCCCCTATAACTGGCAACCTCCCCCTCCCCCAGGGAGTGAAGACTGCAGCCATGTCCTGCCCGCCTTCAGCACACAAGGTGGGGATGTGGCTCCAGGACCTTGGAGCGTCAGACATGTAAGTTCCCCCACCCATGAAACCATTGACGTCTCTGTTATTGACTCTGGGCTCTTTCTTAGGTCTCGAGGCTGGGCAAGTACAGGGTTTGTAGGCCTGTGGGGTAGAGCCCAACAGTTCTGATTTTTTAACTCTCTGCCTGTCTTCAAAGAGTGTTAGAAATGCTCCCCCAACAATACTTGATATTTTCTTCCCTTCCGTATCTCTTGCTCTAGAAAAACTCTCTGCTTTTTAGATGTTTATTTCAGACACCAGGGCAACAGTACCTAATCAGCCAAGTGGAAGAAGTTTCACGTGTTTTAAATTTCTCACTTAGATCTGTCAGTTCATTAATTATTATCATGCATTGCTTCGGGTTTATTCATTTTTCTGATGAAGGTATTAAGACAGAAAGGTCAAGTGACATCAAATCTCATGCAATGAATCAGTTGGTGGCCTAAAACTAGAATTAAAATGTGTTTGGAAGTGATTTGGCATCTGCTTGGTTCACTCTGCTGTTTAAGGGTTTAATCATTGTGTGAATTGACTGCTTTGTACTTTTTTTTAAATTGGGGTGTAGTTGTTTTACAATGTTGTGTTAGTTTCTACTGTACAGTGAAGTGGAGTTCCCTGTGCTTTACAGCAGGTTCTTATTAGTTATCTATTTTATACATATCAATCCCAACCTTCCAGTTCATCCCACCCCCCCACCCCCCATGCCCCGCTTTCCCACCTTGGTGTCCATACATTTGTTCTCTACATCTGTGTCTCTATTTCTGCCTTGCAAACTGGTTCATCTGTATCATTTTTCTAGATTCCACATACATATGTTAATATATGATATTAGTTTTTCTCTTTCTGACTTACTTCACTCTGTATGACAGTCTCTAGGTCCATCCACATCTCTACAAATGACCCAATTTCATTCCTTTATATGGCAGAGTAATATTCCATTGTACATATATACCACATCTTCTTTATCCATTCATCTGTTGATGGACATTTAGGTTGCTTCCATGTCCTGGCTATTGTAAATAGTGCTGCAATGAACATTGGGGTGCATGTGTCTTTTTGAATTATGGCTTTCTCTGGTATATGCCTAGTAGTGAGATTGCTGGGTCATATGGTAATTCTATTTTTAGTTTTTTAAGGAACCTCCATACTGTTCTCCATAGTGGCTGTATCAATTTACATTCCTACCAACAGTGCAAGAGGGTTCCCTTTTCTCCACATCCTCTCCAGCATTTATTGTTTGCAGATTTTCTGATGATGCCCATTCTAACCAGTGTGAAGTGATGCCTCATTGTAGTTTTGATTTGCATTTCTCTAATAATTAGTGATGTTGAGCAGCTTACCATGTGCCTGTTGGCCATCTCTATGTCTTCTTTGGAGAAATGTCTATTTAGGTCTGTCCATTTATGGATTGGGTTGTTTGTTTTTTTTGATATTGAGTGGCATGAGCTATTTATATATTTTGGAGATTAATCCTTTGTCCATTGATTCGTTTGCAAATATTTTCTCCCCTTCTGAGGGTTGTCTTTTCATCTTGTTTATGGTTTCCTTTCCTGTGCAAAAGCTTTTAAGTTTCATTAGGTCCCATTTGTTTATATTTGTTTGCATTTCCATTACTCTAGGAGGTGGGTCAAAAAGGATCTTGCTGTGATTTATGTCATAGAGCGCTCTGCCTATGTTTTCCTCAAGAGTTTTATAGTGTCTGGCCTTAAATTTAGGTCTTTAGTCCATTTTGAGTTTATTTTTGTGTATGGTGTTAGGGAGTGTTCTAATTTCATTCTTTTACATGTAGCTGTCCAGTTTTCCCAGCACCACTTATTGAAGATGCTGTCTTTTCTCCACTGTATATGCTTGCCTCCTTTATCAAAGATAAGGCGACCATATGTGCGTGGGTTTATCTCTGGGCTTTCTATCCTGTTCCATTGATCTATATTTCAGTTTTTGTGCTGGTAACATACTGTTTTTTTTTTTAATTTGGTAGCATTTATTGTGCCACAAAGCCCTCATGATGGAAGCTGTGCCACTTATATAGTCTTGATTACTGTAGTTTTGTAGTATAGTCTGAAGTCAGGGAGCCTGATTCCTCCAGCTCTGTTTTTTTTTTTCCCTCAATATTGCTTTGGCTATTTAGGATCTTTTGTGTCTCCATACAAATTTTAAGATTTTTTTGTTCTAGTTCTGTAAAAATTGCCATTGGTAATTTGATAGGGATTGCATTGAATCTGTCGATTGCTTTGGGTAGTATAGTCATTTTCACAATATTGATTCTTCCAATCAAAGAACATGGTATATCTCTCCATCTGTTTGTGTCATCTTTGATTTCTTTCATCAGTGTCTTATAGTTTTCTGCATACAGGTCTTTTACCTCCTTAGGTAGGTTTATTCCTAGGTATTTTATTCTTTTGTTTGCAATGGTGAATGAGTTTGTTTCCTTAATTTCCCTTTCTGATCTTTCATTGTTAGTGTATAGGAATGCAAGAGATTTCTGTGCATCAATTTTGTATCCTGCAACTTTACCAAATACATTGATTAACTCTAGTAGTTTTCTGGTAGCATCTTTAGGATTCTCTATGTATAGTACCATGTCATCTGCAAGCAGTGACAGTTTTACTTCTTCATTTCCAATTTGTATTCCTTTTATTTCCTTTTCTTCTCTGATTGCCATGGCTAGGACTTCCAAAACTATGTTGAATAATAGTGGCGAGAGTGGATATCTTTGTCTTGTTCCTGATCTAAGAGGAAATGTTTTCAGTTTTTCACCATTGAGAATGATGTTTGCTGTGGGTTTGTCATAGATGGCCTTTATTATGTTGAGGTAGTTTCCCTCTATGCCCACTTTCTGGAGAGTTTCTTTTTTTATCATAAATGGGTGTTGAATTTTGTCAAAAGTGTTTTCTGCATCTATTGAGATGATCATATGGTTTTTATTCTTCAATTTGTTAATATGGTGTATCATATTGATAAATCCTTGCATTCCTGGGATAAACTCCACTTGATCATGGTGTATGATCCTTTTAATGTGTTATTGGATTCCGTTTGCTAGTATTTTGTTGAGGATTTTTGCATTTATGTTCATCAGTGATATTGGCCTGTAGTTTTCTTTCTTTGTGACATCTTTGTCTGGTTTTGGTATCAGGGTGATTTTGGCCGTGTAGAATGAGTTTGGGAGTGTTCCTTCCTCTGCAAATTTTTGGAAGAGTTTGAGAAGGATGGGTGTTACCCCTTCTCTAAATGTTTGGTAGAATTTACCTGTGAAGCCATCTGGACCAGGACTTTTGTTTTGTTGGAAGATTTTTAATCACAGTTTCAATTTCATTACTTGTGATTGGTCTGTTCATATTTTCTATTTCTTCCTGTTTCAGTCTTGGAAGGTTGTACCTTTCTAAGAATTTGTCCATTTCTTCCAGGTTGTCCATTTTTTTGTCATAGAGTTGCTTGTAGTAGTCTCTTATGATGCTTTGTATTTCTGCGGTGTCCATTGTAACTACTTCTTTTTCATTTCTAATTTTATTGATTTGATTCCTCTCCCTCTTTTTCTTGATGAGCCTGGCTAAAGGTTGTTGATCTTCTCAAAGAACCAGCTTTTAGTTTTATTGATCTTTGCTATTGTTTTCTTTGTTTGTATTTCATTTATTTCTGCTCTGATCGTCATGATTTCTTTCCTTCTACTGACTTTGTGTTTTCTTTGTTCTTTTTCTCTAGTTGCTTTAGGTATAGGGTTAGATTGTTTATTTGAAAATTTTCTTGTTTCTTGAGCTAGGATTTTATTGCTATAAACTTCTCTCTTAGAACTGCTTTTGCTGCATCCCATAGGTTTTGGATTGTCGTGTTTTCATTGTCATTTGTCTCTAGGTATTTTTTGATTTCCTCAGTGATCTCTGGTTATTTAGTAGTGTATCGTCTAGCCTCCATATGTTTGTGTTTTTTACAGTTTTTTCCCTGTAATTGATATCTAGTCTCATAGCATTGTGGTTGGAAAAGATGCTTGATACAATTTCAGTTTTCTTAAATTTACCAAGGCTTGATTTTTGACCCAAGATGTGATCTATCCTGGAGAATGTTCCGTGTGCACTTGAGAAGAAAGTGTAATTTGCTGTGTTTGGATGGAATGTCCTATAAATATCAATTACATTTCTCTGATCTATTGTGTCATTTAAAGCTTGTGTTTCCTTATTAATTTTCTGTCTAGATGATCTGTCCATTGGTGTAGTGAGGTGTTAAATTCCCCCATCATTATTGTGTTACTGTCAATTTCCCCTTACTGCTTTGTACTTTTAATCATATAAGGGATTTTGCTGATCCTAGAAAATTGGTGGGTTTAGGATTGTAGGCTCAGAGCTCAGTTCCCAGCCATCTATCAAAGTGTATAGTGGAGTCCAAGGATTTTTACCAAGCACTCTGGAGTGGAAGTCATGCTGACTGAGCATTTTCCCAATGTTTCTCCTTTGTTTGGTTTTTGCTATCTTGTGATCTCATGATGAATTATTCCTTTAATTTTTGAACAATCCCAAAGGTATATTTTTAATACATCTTGGGGTTCCCTTCTGGGATTATGGTGTTATGGGAATTCCAAGCCCGAGGCACTTGAATTCAGCACCAGGCTCTCTCCCCAGCCTCCCTGGTGACCTTGCACAAGTGATTCCATTTTTCTGAGCCTCAGTCTTTTCTGGCTGAGGAAATTGAGATGAAGGAAACACCTTTTGCCCCTCTAAATTCTCTCTAAATTCTGCATGCAAACTAAACCTTTCTTTTAAAAAAATCCCATCTCTTATCTTCAGCAGCTAAAAGAAACAAGGTCAGCTGAGGACAAAAAACCCACCCAAATGAGCCCAACACACATCAATGAGTTATATAAACAGCTGTTGTTTTAACAGAACCCTTAAGTTTGAGGTGATTATTATTTGACAAAATTTGTTGCCGAGTTTGCTCATGTGTCCACCAGCAGCTGCCAGTCTGGGGCAGGTGGCTGACCTTGGGTCGCTTCTTAATGATGAAAAAGTTCTATATTTGTCTGCATCTAATAATATTGCCTCAAGATATATAAAAGACCAATGCAGTTAGATTAGAGAAAGCATTTAGAAGCAGAATAATTGGAAAGGAAGAAATAATATAATCTCTATTTGTAGATGACATCAATATATATCTAGAAAAGTAAAAAGTTATATGATACGGCGATGTTACAGTTAGAGCCTGCACCATCAGCCAGATTCCTGCCGTGATCATGCAACAGCTTCCTGTGATGGACATGAAACATGCTTGAGAAAAATACCTTTGTTGTTTTATGCCACTGAGATTTGGGTGTTACTACAGCATTACCAAGCCCATTCTCCGTGATACAGAGAGATGGCAATGGGGACTCTCAGATGTGGCTGCTGGCAGTGAAAACAAGAAAGCATTTTGGCATTTTCTAGTAACATTGAAACAAAAATATGCTGAACTAGCAATCTTACTCCTAAGTATATTCCCTGGAAGTTCAAGTGTGTGATCACTGGGATACATACACATTCAGGATCAATATTCAGAGCAGCATAATTTAAAACCCCAAAGTCATGAACAATCCACATGTCTGTTAATAGTAGAATGGGTGAATATGCTGTGGTACATTAAAACAAGGTGTACAACAAAGCAAATGAACGAATTAAGCTGAATTAAGATTCAGTAACATGGCTGAGTCTTAAAACAATATTTTTGAGAGAAAGAGAAAGACACAAAAACATGCATGCAGTGCGGTTCCATTTATCTAAGCTTCAAAAATTCAAAAAGATAAATGCACCCCTATGTTCATAGCAGCACTACTTACAATAGCCACTTATTTACAAGATATGGAAACAACCTAAATATTCATCAACAGATGAATGGGTAAAGAGGATGTGGTATACATATACGCAATGGAATATTAGCCATAAAAAAGAATGAAATAATGCCATTTGCAGCAACATGGATGTACTTAGAGATTATCATACTAAGTGAAGTCAACACAGAAAAACAAATATCATGTGATATCACTTATATGTGGAATCTAAAATATGACACGAATGAACTCATTTACAAAACAGAAACAGACTCACAGATTTAGAGAACAAACTTATGGTTACGATGGGGGAAGTGTGAGAAGGAGGGATAGATTGGGAGTTTGGGATTGACATGTACACACTGCTATATTTAAAACAGATAACCAGCAAGGGCCTACTGTATTAAAAAATATAAAAAATAAAAAATTTTAAAAAGCAATTTGGAAGCCTATCTTCTTTCTCTGGGGCTGAAACAATTTAAATAGTATCAACTCTTTGTACTTTACTTCTATTGAAAAATTGACTAAGATATCTGACCCTTTTCTTGTTTTGTGGGGTTTTTTTTATTTGTTTGGGAGAGTGTAAAGAGAGAATTTCTCTGGAAATTTTGTCAACATCCTTCACGGATTTAATTCATTTTTTCCTATCTCTTCTTGAGACAGTTTAGATAACTGTTAAATTCCAGGAAACAATTCTTTCAATCCAGATGGGAGTGATGATCTAAATTAATATTATTGAAAATAACTCCTTCACAGAGTTTTAAATTTCACTGACGTTTAGATATGGATGTACTATACATGTATTTTTCAAATTTGCTTTATCATTTGTGATGCTATCTTGTTTCTATCTCATGTTTGTCAGTCTTTCTTTTTTCTAATTTTTAAAATTTTTTTATTGAAGTATAATTAATTTACAATGTGTTAGTTTCTGGTGTATAGCAAAGTGATTGTTTTACATATATATATTCTTTTTCTGTCATTCTTTTAACTAATTAATAATTTCAAGTATACTTAGTATTTTGCTTATAATTCCATTAACTGAAGTTTTGAGACTCTAATTTTGGTATATGTTGCTTCTGAAGGGTCTTGTTCACAGTAGATTGATATTTGTTTCTTGTCTTGTCGCTTTATACTTTATTTTCTAATTTTGTGTTTGGGCTATGTTAAGGCAGAAATTTATCCATCAGAATCCTGTGAGCCCTGGGTTAAGGATATATCTCTCCAAAGAGGATTTGTGTTGGCTTTTGCCAGGAATCCCAGGGTTGTTTTTAATCCAACACTTTCTATGATAATTTCTTAACTTGGGGATCCAAAATCATGCACAGTACGTTTGAACCCCTGTCCTGTGTGAGAGTAGGCTTTTGCCTAAAAATTATCAGGTGACACAGTTCTTCCACTCAGGACCCAGGGCAAGGAGGATAAGTTCCTTGTCATCTCCCTCTTTTCTGATACCCTCTTTCACCAAGAGAGTATCTCTTTGAGAGTCTTGGTTTTATGTAAGGGTCTCATTCCAACCCCTTATATAGATGCAATGCTTTGTCCTGTCCCTGAGGGGTCATTAAATTTTAAGTCCCTTGGTTTCTGTAATTGGCAAATTATGCTATGATGCTTTCAGTTTATTTTTGGTTTTCCTGGGGAGAGGGATTTCTTCTCACTTTCTTTAAACTCAGGTATAGAATTAAAATGTTAGTGTATTTCACCAATATTTCTAGTTGTTTTTAAGTGAGAGGTCCCCCCCCATATGTATATAGCACATAATATTAATGGAATTGGAAATCTGGACACAGTATTTATTTATTCCTTTGTTTAAAATTTAACTTAAATTTTTAATAAGATTTTATTGGTACATAGATTAAGAAATCAATGTGTTCTACTAAGGTAAATACAGAGGATAGAATTTTCTTTCCCCTTACCTCTTCAATTCAAGCTCTCCAAAGACAATCATATTCAATACTTTGTTCTTTTGTTTAATATTCTTACACAAGTCTTCCTTGATTTTTGAGTTTTAGATATTCTTTATTGAATTTCTACTACAGGTTTTCTTAATTACATCTGTTTCCCTTCTCCACATCTTCCAAATAATTATATCTATTTAAATGAGATCAATGTTCAGTGTTTCTATTGATATGATTATATAAATATTATTCCCAGCAGAGCCATGTCTTGTACATTTCATGCAACTTTGGGAGTAATAGTCACTCTTTATTTTTTGTTTTGTCTGAAAATCATTTCTATGTGCATCACTATTTCATTGCCAAATGCTGTGAGAAGTGTAACTCCCTCCCAATCTCCTCAAAAACAGTTATTTTACCTGTCTTTACCTCTTTACATCTCTCCTGGAGCCCTGGGCCCTTCTGCTCTAGTTAGAACTAGCTGCTCTTTGCTGCAAAGCCGTCACCCTGGGAATTGTAGGGGAGAAACTGGAGGGTGGTGATTGCCAAGAGTGGGAATAGTGATGGGTGTTTGGATTACAGAGGTATATGCACTTATCAAAACTCAGCAAAGGCACACTACATTTGTGTATTTAATAGTATGCAAATTTTATGTCAAAAGAAGAGAAGCATAAGCAAATATTAAACTTTACTTAATGATACATTGGTTGAAGTATTTAGGGGAAGTATACTGATGTCTGCAACTTTGAAATGCATAAAAAAAAGATGAATGGCTAAAAGGATGGCTAATTCTGTATTAAAACAAGTAGAGTAAAATGTTAATGGTAGAATCTAGGTAGAGGGTATACTGTAAAATTCACTGTAAAATTCTTCCAACTTTATTGTATATTTGAACATTTTAAAAATAAAATATTGGAGGAGAAAGAATAGAGATAGCAAAATGAGTTGGTCTCTCTGTGTACTGGTCTAAACAGGAGCTCAAGATAAATGTATCAACTGAAGGAGTGTTGGTGAGGAAATGAGAAAGAGTAGATGAAAAATAGTGTGTTAAAAGGTGAACCCAACTCCCTGCCTTTAGAGTGTAATTTTTCAGTATTCTGTCTTAAATATGATCCAAATCAAAGGAACCGATAAGCTTCTCTCTCTCTCTTTCCAGGGAGAGTCAATAGAGCTATACAGGAAGAAGAAAATAGAAATCCTATGGAATCTAAAAAAATGATACAAGTGAACTTATTTACAAAATAGAAATAGACTCACTGAGGTAGAAAAAAAACTTATGGTTACCAAAAGGGGATAGTGCGTGGGGAGACGTAAATTAGGAGTTTGGGATTAACAGATACACACTACTATATATAAAATAGGTAGACAACAAGGGCCTACTATATAGCATAGGGAACTATCTTCAATATCTTGTAATAACCTATAGTGGAAAAGAATCTGAAAAAAATAGATAGATAGATAGATGTATAACTGAATCACTTTGCTGTACACCTGAAACTAACACAACATTGTAAATCGACTATACTTCAACAGAAAAAAAAAAAAAAAGTAGGAATCCTAGAGACAGAAACTCCTCATAGTCACCAAAGGGCCCACATAAAACATTTCTGTTCTAAGTGTCAGCTCTCACAGAGAATCAGAGCTTTTATCCAGCCTCAGGGTGGAAGATTCTTTGACTTAGAAAAGTTGTCACACTGACAGCTTTATTTTTTACCAATGACTTAGATAGTCATCAACATAAGCATACCAAATAGGCAGTGTATTCAGAAAATAATTACAGAGGACCCTGGGTACTATGGTGACAGACCAGCCAGCCAGACCTGATATTTCTCCTTCCAACTTCTTATTAAAATAGGCTTAAAAAAAAAAAAAAAAACAGAAAAAGAAAAAAACCGGCAAGCACACTGGAAAATGAAGATAAGAGATGTCAGACTTGGAGTGGAATTTCTCCTGAACACATAGTTTTAGGATGATCAAGGAGCACAGTCTGAGCTCATTCACCTCCTTGTCCACCTTTTGTAATAGAGAGTTCAGAGCTCCTCAAAGAACTAAGGAAGGCTTTGAGTGATGCATTCCTAAATAGGGGATACAGGGGTCCACTGACTGAAAAACTGAACCTCACTCCAAAACCTAGCCTCCTGCCCTCCCCTTGCCCCATTAACACCTGTTTTTCTATATTAACTCAGAAATTAATACTCCTAACAAAAAAACATGTCAGGAGTAGAAGAAGAGCAGAGGTTCATTGTGTCCTAGGGTTCTTTGTCATTGAAGAAACCCACCAAACAGTTGCAGAGATAGGAAGAGTTCTAGGAGCAGTGCTCACTGAGCATTTAATCTCCATGTAACATCGTTCACTGGAACAAAAGTGGTGAACATCTGATTTAGAGATCTCCCACTCTCAGATCAAGAGAGCACCCACTCTCAGGCTCCCTAAATGAACACAGTTAGACTTCACTAATTAAATTAGTGGCTGTCCAGGCTTACCTGACAATCACATCTAGGTCTGAGATGAGGAGACTGCCAGCATCTGAGAGAACAGTAAAAGGAGCTAAGGACATTCCACACTGTCTAATTCCAGGCAGAATTCTCTCATTTCAAAGTATGTAAATGGGAAACCTCCATGGGTACTCTAGAAGGATAATGCAACATAGGCGAAAGGAAATGCTTTCCTGAAGACTCTGAAAAGTGGAAATATTTGAAAATAATTTTTTCTTTTTTTACAAAAAAACAGAACTTCTTAAAAGATATTTGTTGGTTTTCTTCCTAAAAGATGAAAAAGATAAAACCTCTACAACACGAAAGTGAATATATGAGGAAACAAGTTAAAGTGAAGGCAGAGATGCAAAGTGTGCTAGCTCATATAAGGAAATAAAATAAGGAAACCCAAAACATGATAGAATATTTTTACAGCAGTTATAGTCAAAGGCAGAAAACTCTGTCATGATACAGAGAACAAATGTGGAACAATTCCAGAATACACAGGGGAAAAATGAAGAGAAGAAAATGATCAGGAAGTTGATAAATACAGGAAAGAGACAGTAGAGATTTTGCTTCAATACATTAAATAAGAAAACTAAGGTCATGGCATTGACTGACAGTGAGGAAAAACCACCCAGAGCTAAATAAACTTTGAATTTAAAATTTGAAAAGGCTCTGTTTTGTCTTTGGCAAAATTAACAAAATAGACAACACTTGGGACTGTCCTGGCAAAAAAAGAGTTTTTTTTAAAGGTACTATCTGACTTCTGGACAGTCTCAGTCTTTCTTTCTTTCTCTTTCCTTCTTTCTTTCCTTCTTTCTTCCTTTCTTTCTTTCTTTCTTTCTTCCTTTCTTTCTTTCTTTTTTCCTTTCTTTCTTTCTTTCTTTCTTTCTTTCTTTCTTTCTTTCTTTCTTTCTTTCTTTCTTTCTTTCTTTCTTTCTTTCTTTCTTTCTTTCTTTCTTTCTTTCTTTCTTTCTTGCTGCTTTGGGTCTTCGTTGCTGCACGCAGGCTTTCTCTAGTTGCGGTGAGCAGGGGTTACTCTTCATTGCCATGTGCAGGCTTCTCATTGTGGTGGCTTCTCTTGTTGCAGAGCATGGGCTCTAGGTGCATGGGCTTCAGTAGTTGTGGCACGTGGGCTCAGTAGTTGTGGCCCACAGGCTTTGTTGCTTCGTGGTATGTGGGATCTTCCTGGACCAGGGCTCGAACCCATGTGACCTGCATTGGCAGGCAGATTCTTAACCATTGAGCCACCAGGGAAGCCCCTGGCAAAATTTTTAATATTAAAAGAGACAGAAAAAAATTCAGGTTGGAAAGCAAAGTTACATGTAAAAATGAAAACATTAGGCGGGCCTCAGATTATCTCTCCACCCGCAAAATAGTTAATACCAGAAAAGAGTGGAGTAAGATCAACAATATTTTAAGGGAGAAAAAATTACCCCCAAATTCTATACTTTGTTAAATGTTATGAGTGTCCAAAAGTCAGAGGCATCTGAGATATACAAGAACTCAGAAAAGTAATAATTACTCTTTCCTTTTTAAGAAAATTTCTCAATTATGTATTCCAGTTAATTGAATGAATCAAAAACTAAAGAAAGCATTCTGATTATACTCTGGAAACTTCCTATAACCCATTCCTCTCATTAATTACAATGAAACAATCTGGACAAAATTCAAAATAACAGCTCTTTGAGATCTGAAAGTTAAACAAAAGGATGCAGGTTTTGGAGGGACTTAAAACTTGAAGACATGACCACATAGTGTCATATTTGTTGTTGTTTTTGTATTTACCTTTTTTTTTTTTTTTGGTTTCTTTATGAAGGCTTTGTTTAAGGGAAGGTCCCCCTTCATGGAAAGGTAAAATGGTTACAATAGCACTGGTGGCTGTATATTTGATAGAAACCTTGTCTTTCAGGCCAGGAACCAGAAAAAGTAGACCCTGTGATCCAGATAATATGGGGAGAATTTCAGAGCCCAGGTTAGGTCTGTATTTAGTAATTTCTTGACAAACTACCTAGAAAAAGAAATACAGCCAAAAGCCAATAGATAAATTAAAATGAAGTACTAAATTCATATAATTAAAGAGAAAGCAAGAAAGTGGGAGGGAAACAGTGTAAAAAAATAGGACCAAGAAAAACTAATAATATAATGGTAGACTAAATCCAAACATATTAATAATTATATTAAATGTTAATGGTATAATCACTACAATTAAAAGGCAGATAATTAACAGAGTGGATAAAAAACCAAGACATTACTTCAATCTGCCTAGGGGATACAATTTGAATATAAAGACACAGAAAGATTAAAAGAGAATGAAAACAAAAAAGATACCATGCAAACTGTAAGCATAAGAAGAATGAAATTATTATTTTAAGTATTATATAGAATAGACTTCAAGACAAGAATATTACCAGAAATAAACAGGGATATGTCATAAGGATAAATGGCACAGTTCATCAGAAAGACATAAGCATTATAAATATGTATGCCTTTAATAACAGAACCTCAAACTACACGTAGCAAAAATTGATAGAATAAAAGGAAGAAATAGATAATTCCACAATTATAGTATTGTACACATAATACTCCTCTTCCAGCAATTCATAGAACAACTAGACAAAAAAATTCAACAAAGCCACAGAATATCTGAATAACACTGTTGGCCACTTTGATGTAATTGACATTTATAGAACAATATACACAACAAATGTAGAGTATACATTCTTTACTAGTACACACAGTATATTCACTAAGATAGATCACATGCTGGGCCATAAAACAAGTCTCAGTAAATTTAATAGGATTTAAATCATACAGAGTATATTCTCTGACCACAATAGAATTAAATTAGGAATCAATAAGATAAGATATATAGGAAAACCACGAATACCTGGAAATGAAAAAGCACATTTCCTTTTTTTTTTTTTGGCCATGCCACACAGCTTGCAGGATCTTAGTTCCCCAAACAGGGATTGACCTTGGGCCATCGCAGTGAAAGCACTGAGTCCTAACCACTGGACCACCAGGGAATTCCCTGAAATAGCACATTTCTAAATGATTCATGGACCAAACACAAAATCACAATGGAAATTAAAAAATATTTTGAACTGAGAGACAATAAGTACAATGTATCAAGGCTTATTGGATGCAGAGAAAGCAGTCAGAGGTAATCTATAGATTTATATGCTTATATTAGAAAAGGAGAAAGATTTAAAATCAAGGACTAAGATCCTCCATTAAGAATCTGGGAAAAGATAAAAGAAAACACAAAGTAAGTGGAAAGAAGGACATTGTAAAGAAAAGGAAATAAGTCATTGAAAGACATCAGACAAAAGGGAAAATTTAACAAAGCTAAGAGTTGGTTCTTTGAAGAGATCAACAAAATTGACAAAATTTAGCTAGACTGATGAATTAAAACAAGAAGAGACTGCAAATCACCAATATCAGGAATGAAGGTGGGGTTATCAACTACAGATCTTAAAAAAATAAAAGGTTAATAAGAAAACAGCACATTCAAAAAACTTAGACAAAACTGACAAATTTTTTGGAAAATACAACTTACTAACATAGACTTACAAAAAAACCCAGAAAATACGAATCATCCTATTATATTTATTAAAGAAATTAAATTTATTATAGAAAACTATCCCACTGAAAAAACTCTGGTCCCAGTGATTTCAATGGTGAAGTCTATAAAAGTTTAATGAAGATGAAAATACAAACTTTTCAGTAAATAGAAGGGATCATTGCCCAACTTACTGGGCAAGATGGTGAGCATTACCTTGATTTCAAACATTCAAAGACATTACAAGAATAGAAAAATATAGATCAATATCCTTCATAATTATAGATACAAAAATCATTAACAAAATAATAGCAAATGGGCAAAATGCGTGAAGGGGTCAAAAGGTATCAACTTCCAGTTATAAAATAAATAAGTCATGGGGCTGTAATGTATGGTGACTATAGTTAATAATGCTGTACTGCATATTTGAAAGTTGCTAAGCTATAAATCTAAAAACTCCTCATCAAAAGAAAAACATTTTTTTTGATGTATGGTGATGGATGTTAACTAGACTTATTGTGGTGATTATAACATATACAAATATCAAATCATTATATTATACACTTGAAACCAACACAGTGTTGTATGTCAATTATACCTCAGTAAAAAACATTAGCAAAAGGAATCCAACAATATGTAAAAAGGAAGATACATCATGGCCAATGGAGTTTGTCCTAGGAATGCAAATTTGGTTTAACATTTGAAATGAATCAATGTAAATCACCATATTAACAGAATACACTAGAAAAAACATGATCTTTTTAATAGATGATGAAGAAGCATTTGACAGAATTCAACATTCCTTGATGATATAAACTTTCAGTAAACTAGAAATATTAGGGAACTTCCTCAGATTGATTTTTGTATCTACAAAAAAAGCCCACAGCTGACATCATGCTTAAAGAAGAAGGACTAATTTGTTTCCTCCTGAGGTTGGGAACAAGGCAAGAATGTGTGCTTTCACCACTTGCTATAATACAAAGTATGTGGTGGTCAGAACTCAACAGAACTACATTCATAGGCTTACCTTGCTGCTTCAAGCTGAATAAGCTTGAGCAGTTTTTTTTTTTAATTTTAATTAATTAATTAATTAATTTATGGCTGTGTTGGGTCTTCGTTTCTGTGAGAGGGCTTTCTCTAGTTGTGGCAAGCGGGGGCCACTCTTCATCGCGGTGCGCGGGCCTCTCACTATCGCGGCCTCTCTTGTTGCGGAGCACAGGCTCCAGATGCGCAGGCTCAGTAATTGTGGCTCACGGGCCCAGCTGCTCCGCGGCATGTGGGATCTTCCCAGACCAGAGCACGAACCCGTGTCCCCTGCATTGGCAGGCAGATTCTCAACCACTGCACCACCAGGGAAGCCCATTGAGCAGTTTATTTAAACTTTCTGAGTCTCAATTTCTGCATCTATGAAATGAGTAAAATAATGCTTACTTTGGGAGTTGGGTAAGTGCCTGGCACAATGCCTGATGTAGAAAAGAGGCTTAATTAATGATATAAGTATTAGATTTGTACCTATACAATAGACTTATAAACTCTCTGAATACAGAAACCGTTTCTCTTTTATTTACATCCATATGTTCAGTGCTTAGCTTAGTACCTGGCACATGGTAGGCTTTGTGTAAAAGTTTGTTGACTAAATTATTCAGATTAAAACATTGATAAAAAGGATCTTAGAGATTGTTTAGCTTTTTTTTTGATCAGATTTTTTAAAAAATTGAAATATAGTTGATTTATAACATTACATTAGTGTCAGGTGTACAACATAGTCATTTGATGTTTTTATAGATTATACTCCATTTAAAAGTATTGTAAAATGTTGTCTATGTTCCCTGTGCTGTACATTACATACTTGTATCTTATACCTAGTAGTTTGTACCTCTTAATCCCCCTCACCTCTTTTGCCCCACCCTCAACTCTTCTCCCCACAAATTTGTGTAAACACAAATTTGTTCTCTGTATCTGTGAGCCTGTTTCTGTCTTGTTGTATTCTTATTCATTTGTTTTATTTTTTAGATTCCACATGTAAGTGAAGACATGAAGTATTTCTTTCTCTGTCTGACTTACTTCACTAAGCATAATACCCTCCACATCCATCCATGTTGTTACAAATGGTAAAATTTCATTCTTTTGTATGGCTGAGTAATATTCCAGTGGTGTGTGTGTGTGTGTGTGTGTGTATGTGTGTGTGTGTGTGTTTGTATCACATCTTCCTTACCCATTTTTATTTTTATTTAAAAATTTTTTTATTTTTATTTTTGACCACACTGTGTGGCTTGTGGGGTCTTAGTTCCCCAACCAGGGATGGAACCCAGGCCCCTAAATTGAAAGTGCCAAGTCCTAACTACTGGAAAACCAGGGAATTCCCTTTTTTACCCATTTTAAAATTTTAATTTAATTTAATTTAATTTAATGTATTATTTTTTTCATCTTTAGATGGACACTTAAATTGCTTCCATATCTTGGCTATTATAAATAAAGCTACTATGAAAATTGGGGTGCACATATCTTTTAGAAGTGTTTTCATTTTCTTTGGATATATACCCAATAGTAGAATTGCTGGATCATATGGTAGTTCTATTGGGTTGGCCAAAAAGTTCATTTGGTTAATGAACATGTTGTGCAATAAAGTCTTGGTGAAAATGAAAAATGTATCTTTTATTTTTTCTTAAAACTGAATGTACTTTTTGGCCAACCCAATATTTTAGTTTTTTAAGGAAACTCCATACTATTTTCCCTAGTGGATGTACCAATTTACAGTCCCACCAATAGTGTAGTAAGATTCTCTTTGCTCCACATAATTGCCAACATTTATTATGTGTTGTCATTTTGACACTAGCCATTCTGACAGGTGAGGTGATATCTCGTCGTGGTTTTGACTTGCATTTCCCTGATGATTAGTGATGTTGAGCATCTTTTCATGTGCCTTTTGGCTATCTGTATGTCTTCTTCAGAAAAATGTCTATTCAGGTCTTCTGCCCACTTTTTAATCAGGTTGTTTGTTTTTTTGAGTTTTATGAGCTCTTTATATATTTTGAATATTAACTCCTTATCAGACATATCACTTGCAAATATCTTCTCCCATTCAGTAGGTTGCCTTTTCATTTTGCTGATGGTTTCCTTCACTATGAAAAAGATTTTAAGTTTAATTAAGTCTCATTTGTTTATCTTTGCTTTTATTTCCCTTTCCTGAGGAGACAGATCCAAAAAAATATTGCTAATATTTATGTCAAAGACTGTTATTCCTATGATTTCCTCAAGGAGTTTTACAATATTCCATCTTACATTTAGGTCTTTAATCCACTTGAGTTTATTTTTTTATATGGTGTGAGAAAATGTTCTTCTTTCAGTCGTTTACACGTAGCTGTCCAGTTTTCATATCACAACTTTTTGAAGAGACTGACTTTTCCCCCATTGCATAATTTTGCCTCATTTATTGTAGATTCATTGACCATATGTGTGTGAGTTTATTTGTGGCTCTCTATTTTGTTCCATTGATCTACATGTCTATTTTGTGCCAGTACCATGCTGTTTTGATTATTGTAGCTCTGTAGTATAGTCTGAAGTCAGGGAGCATGATGCCTCCAGCTTTGTTCTTTTCCTCACTATTTCCTTGGCTATTCAGAATGGGCTTTTTGTGGTACCATACAAATTTTAGAATTCTTTGTTCTAGTTCTGTGAAAAATGTCATGGATTTTTGATAGAGATTGCATTAAATCTGTAGATTACTTTAGGTTGTATATACATTTTAACAATATTAACTCTTCCAATCCATGAATAAGGGATATCTTTCATTTATTCATATTGTCTTCAATTTCCTTTTTCAATGTCTTGTAGTTTTGAGAGTATAGGTTTTTTACCTCCTTGGTTAAGTTTATTCCTAGGTATCAATATTTTATTCTTCTGGATATAATTGTAAATGGGATTGTTTTCTTGTTTTCTCTTTCTGATAGTTTATTATTAGTGTATAAAAAATCAACAGATTTCTTTATGTCAGTATGCTTCCTGCAACTTTATGAATCTATTTATTATTTCTAATGTTTTTCAGTGGAGACTTTAGGGTTTTCTGTATAAATTATCATATCATCTGCAAATGGTGACACCTGTACTTCTTTCCTTCCAATTTGGATGTCTTTTTTTTTTTCTTGTCTTATTACTGTGGCTAGGGCTTCCAATACTATGTTAAATATAAATGATGAGAGTGGGCTTCCTTGTCTTATTCCTTATTTTAGAGGAAAAGTTTTTAGTTTTTCACCATTGAGTGTGATGTTAGTTGTGGGTTTGTCACAAATGGCCTTCATTATGCTGAGATATGTTACCTCTATATCACCTTTGCTAGGAGTTTTTTTTTTTTATCATGAATAGGTGTTGAATTTTGTCAAATGCTTTTTCTGCATCTATTGAGATGATCATGTGATTTTTATCATTCATTTTGTTAACACGGTGAATCACATTGATTTATTTGTGGATATTGAATCATCCTTGCATACCTGGAATAAATCCCACTTGATCATGGTGTATGATTCTTTTTATATATTGTTGAATTAGGTTTGCTAATATTTTATTGAGGATTTTAGCATCTATATTCATCAGACGTGTTGGCCTGTAATTTTCTTTTTTTTAGTGTCTTTATCTAATCTTGGTATCAGGGTAATGTTGGCCTCATAGAATGAATTTGGGAGGGTTCCGTCCTCTTCATTCTTTTTGGAATAGTTTGAGAAAGATAGGTATTAACTTTTCTTTATATGCTTGATAGAATTCCCCTGTGAAGTCATCCAGTTCTGGACTTTTGTTTTTTGGGAGTTTTTAAAAATATTGATTCAATTTCAATACTACTAATTGGTCTGTCCATATGATCTATTTCTTCCTGAGTCGGAGAACTGTATGTTTCTAGGAATTTATCCATTTCTTCTAGTTTGTCCAATATTTTGGCATATAACTGTTCATAGTATTCTCTTATGATTGTTTGTATTTCTGTCCTATCAGTTGTAATTTCATCTTTTTCATTTCTCCATTTCATTTCTCTCTTTTTTCTTAATGAGCCTGGCCAAAGGTTTATGAATTTTGTTTATCTTTTCAAAACCAGCTGTGGTTTCATTGATCTTTTCATTTTTCATCTCTATTTTATTTATTTTTGCTCTGTTATTTATTATTCCCATCCTTCTGTTGATTTTGGCTTTATTCTTCTTTTACTAATAACTTTAGATGGTAGGTTACGTTGTTTATTTGAGATTTTTCTTGTTTCTAGAGGTAGGACGGTACTGCTATGAACTTCCCTCTTAGAACAGATTTGCAATGGCTAATCAATTTTGGAAACTTGTGTTTTTATTTTCATTTGTCTTAAGGTATTTTCTGATTTTCTCTTTGTTTTATTCATTGAGCCACTGTTTCTTTTTTTTTAACTCCTTTACTCATTTCTTTTTTTTTTTAAACATCTTTATTGGCATAAGGGGCTTTACAATATTGTGTTTGTTTCTGCTGTAAAACAAAGTGAATCATCCATATGTAAACATATATCCCCATATCCCCTCCCTCTTGCGTCTCCCTCCCACCCTCCCTACCCACCCATCTAAGTGGTCACAGAGCACCGGGCTGATCTCCCTGTGCTATGCGGCTGCTTCCCACTAGCTATCTATTTTAAATTTGGTAGTGTATATATGTCAATGCTACACTCTCACTTCCTCCCAGCTTACCCTTCCCCCTCCCCATGTCCTCAAGTCCATTCCCTATGTCTGTGTCTTTATTCCTGTCCTGCCCCTATAAAAAAAATCAGAACCATTTTTTTTTTTTAGATTCCATATATATGTGTTACCATATAGTATTTGTTTTTCTCTTTCTGACTTACTTCACTCTGTATGACAGACTCTAGGTCCATCCACCTCACTACAAATAATTCAATTTCATTTCTTTCTATGGCTGAGTAATATTCCATTGTATATATGTGCCACATCTTCTTTAGCCACTCTTCTGTTGATGGACACTTAGGTTGTTTCCATATCCTGGCTATTGTAAATAGAGCTGCAGTGAACAGTGGTACATGACTCTATTTGAATTATGGTTTTCTCAGGGTATGGGCCCAGTAGTGGGATTGCTGGGTCATATGATAGTTCTATTTGTAATTTTTGAAGGAACTGCCATACTGTTCTCCATAGTGGCTGTATCAATTTACACTCCCACCAACAGTGCAAGAGGGTTCCCTTTTCTCCAAACCCTCTCCAGCATTTATTGTTTGTAGATTTTTTGATGATGGCCATTCTGACTGGTGTGAGGTGATACCTCATTGTAGTTTTGATTTGCATTTCTCTAATGATAAGTGATGTAGAGCATCCTTTCATGTGTTTGTTGGCAATCTGTATATCTTCTTTGGAGAAATGTCTATTTAGGTCTTCTGCCCATTTTTGGATTGGGTTGTTTGGTTTTTGATATTGAGCTGCATGAGCTGCTTGTAAATCTTGGAGATTAATACTTTGTCAGTTGCTTCAATTGCAAATATTTTCTCCCATTCTGAGGGTTGTCTTTTCATCTTGTTTTTAGTTTCCTTTGCTGTGAAAAAGCTTTTAAGTTTCATTAGGTCCCATTTTTTAATTTTTGTTTTTATTTCCATTTCTCTAGGAGGTGGGTCAAAAAGGATTTTGCTGTGATTTATGTCATAGAGTGTTCTGCCTATGTTTTCCTCTAAGAGTTTTATAGTGTCTGGCCTTACATTTGGGTCTTTAATCCATTTTGAGTTTATTTTTGTATATGGTGTTAGGAAGTGTTCTAATTTCATGCTTTTCCATGTATCTGTCCAGTTTTCCCAGCACCACCTATTGAAGAGGCTGTCTTTACTCCATTATATATTCTTGCTTCCTTTATCAAAGATAAGGTGACCATATGTGCATGGGTTTATCTCTGGGCTTTCTATCCTGTTCCATTGATCCATATTTCTGTCTTTGTGCCAGTATCATACTGTCTTGATTACTGTAGCTTTGTAGTATAGTCCGAAGTCTGGGAGCCTGTTTCCTCCAGCTCCATTTTTCTTTCTCAAGAGTGCTTTGGCTATTTGGAGTCTATTGTGTTTCCATAAAAATTGTGAAGTTTTTGTTCTACTTCTGTGAAAAATGCCATTGGTAGTTTGATAGGAATTGCATTGAATCTGTATATTGCTTTGGGTAGTATAGTCATTTTCACAATGTTGATTGTCCAATCCAAGAACATGGTATATCTCTTCCTCGGTTTGTATCATCTTTAATTTCTTTTGTCAGTGTCTTATAGTTTTCTGCATACAGGTCTTTTGTCTCCTTAGGTAGGTTTATTCCTTGGTATTTTATCCTTTTTGTTGAAATGGTAAATGGGAGTGTTTCCTTAATTTCTCTTTCAGATTTTTCATTGTTACTGTGTGCGGATGCAAGAGATTTCTGTGCATTAATTTTGTATCCTGCTACTTTACCAAATTCATTGATTAGTTCTATTAGTTTTCTGGTAGCATCTTTGGGATTCTCTATGTATAGTATCATGTCATCTGCAAACAGTGACAATTTTACTTCTTCTTTTCTGATTTGGATTCCTTTTATTTCTTTTTCTTCTCTGATTGTTGTGACTAAAACTTCCAAAGCTATATTGAATAATAGTGGTGAGAGTGGGCAACCTTGTCTTGTTCCTGATCTTCGTAGAAATGGTTCCAGTTTTTCACCATTGAGCACGATGTTGGCTCTGGGTTTATCATATATGGCTTTTATTATGTTGCGGTAGGTTCCCTCTATGCCCACTTTCTGGAGAGTTTTTATCATAAATGGGTGTTGAATTTTGTCAAAACCTTTTTATGCATCTATTGAGATGATCATATGGTTTTTATCTTTCAATTTGTTAATATGGTGTATCACATTGATTGATTTGTGTATATTGAAGAATCCTTGCATTCCTGGAACAAACCCCACTTGATCATGGTGTATGATCCTTTTAATGTGCTGTTGGATTCTATTTGCTAGTGTTTTGTTGAGGATTTTTACATCTATGTTCATGAGTGATATTGAGCTGTAGTTTTCTTTTTTTGTGACATCTTTGTCTGGTTTTGGTATTAGGGTGATATTAGCCTCATGGAATGAGTTTGGGAGTGTTCCTCCTTCTGCTGTTTTTTGGAAGAATTTGAGAAGGACAGGTGTTAGCTGTTCTGTCAATATTTGATATAATTCCCGTGTGAAGCCATCTGGTCCTGGGCTTTTATTTGTTGGAAGATTTTTAAACACAGTTTCAATTTCATTACTTGTGATTGAACTATTCAGATTTTGTATTTCTTCCTGGTTAAATCTTGGAAGGTTATACCTTTCTAAGAATTTGTCTATTTCTTCCAGGTTGTCCATTGTTTTGGTATAGAGTTGCTTGTAGTAATCTCTCATGATCCTCTGTATTCGGCAGTGCCAGTTGTTACTTCTCTTTTATTTTAATTCTGTTGATTTGTGTCTTCTCCCTTTTTTTCTTGATAAGCCTGGCTAATGGTTTATCAATTTTGTTTATCTTCTCAAAGAACCAGCTTTTAGTTTTATTGATCTTTGCTATTGTTTCCTTCATTTCTTTTTCATTTATTTCTGATCTGATCTTTATGATTTCTTTCCTTCTGCTCACTTTGGGGTTTTTTGGTTCTTCTTTCTCTAATTGCTTTAGGTGTAAAGTTAGGTTGTTTATTTGAGATATTTCTTGTTTCTTGAGGTAGGATTGTATTGCTATAAACTTCCCTCTTAGAACTGCTTTTGCTGCATCCCTTAGGTTTGGGTCATCATGTGTTCATTGTCATTTTTCTCTAGGTATTTTTTGACTTCCACTTTGATTTCTTCAGTGATCTCTTGGTTATTTAGTAGTGTATTGTTTAGCCTCCATGTGTTTGTAGTTTTTTCAGTTTTTTTCCTGTAATTGATATCTAGTCTAATAGCGTTGTGGTTGGAAAAGATACTTGATACAATTTCAATTTTCTTAAATTTACCAGGGCTTGATTTGTGATCTAAGATATGATCTATTCTGGAGAATGTTCCATGAGCATTTGAGAAGAAAGTGTATTCTGGTGTTTTTGGATGGAATGTCATATAAATATCAGTTAAATCAATCTTGTTTAATATGTCATTTAAAGCTTGTGTTTACTTATTTATTTTCATTTTGGATGATCTGTCCATTGGTGAATGTGGGATGTTAAAGTCCCCTACAATTATTGTGTTACTGTTGATTTCCCCTTTTATGGCTGTTAGCATTTGCCTTATGTATTGAGGTGTTCCTATGTTGGGTGCATAAATATTTACAATTGTTAGATCTTCTTCTTGGATTGATCCCTTGATCATCGTGTAGTGTCCTTCTTTGTCTCTTGCAATAGTCTTTATTTTAAAGTCTATTTTGTCTATATGAGAATTGCTACTCCAGCTTTCTTTTGATTTCCATTTGCATGGAATATCTTTTTCCATCCCCTCACTTTCAGTCTGTATGTGTCTCTAGGTCTGAAGTTGGTCTCTTGTAGACAGCATATATATGGGTCTTGTTTTGGTGTCCATTCAGCCAGTGTATGTCCTTTGGTTGGAGCATTTAATCCATTTACATTTAAGGTAATTATCAATATGTATGTTCCTATTTCCATTGTCTTCATTGCTTTGGGTTTGTTTTCATAGGTCCTTTTCTTCTCTTGTGTTTCCTGCCTGGCAACGTTCCTTTAGCATTTGTTTGGTGGTGCTGAATTCTCCTAACTTTTGCTTTTCTGTAAAGGTTTTAATTCTCCATTGAATCTGAATGAGAGCCTTGCTGAGTAAAGTAATCTTGGTTGTAGGTTTTTCCCTTTCATCACTTTAAATATGTCTTGCCACTTCCTTCTGGCTTGCAGAGTTTCTGCTGAAAGATCAGCTGTTAACCTTATGGGGATTCCCTTCTATGTTATTTGTTGTTTTTCCCTTGTTGCTTTTAATATTTTCTCTTTGTATTTAATTTTTTTAAAATTTATTTATTTATTTTTGGCTGCATTGGATCTTTGTTGCTGTGCGTGGGCTTTCTCTCATTGCGGCGAGTGGGGGCTACTCTTCATTGCGATGCACGGGCTTCTCATTGCGGTGGCTTCTCTTATTGTGGAGCATGGGCTCTAGGCACACAGGCTTCAGTAGTTGTGGCACCCAGGCTCAGTAGTTGTTAGTCACAGGCTTAGGTGCTCCGTGGCATGTGAGATCTTCCTGGACTAGGGCTCGCACCAGTGTCCCCTGCATTGGTAGGTGGATTCTTAACCACTGCGCCACCAGGGAAGCCCTGTATTTAATTTCTGATAGTTTGATTAATATGTGTCTTGGTGTGTTTCTTCTTGGATTTATCCTGTATGGGACTCTCTGCACTTCCTGGACATGACTGACTATTTACTTTCCCATGTTAGGAAACTTTTAAACTATTATCTCTTGAAATATTTACTCAGTCCCTTTCTTTTTATCTTCTTCTTCTGGGACCCCTAGAATTTGAATGTTGGTGCATTTAATATTGTCCCAGAGGTCTCTGAGACTGTCCTCTTTTCATTCTTTTTTCTTTGTTCTGCTCTGTGGTAGTTATTTCCACTATTTTATCTTCCAGGTCACTTATTCGTTCTTCTACCTCAGTTATCTGCTATTGATTCCTTCTAGAGAATTTTTAATTTCATTTATTGTGTTTTTCCTCATTGTTTGCTGTTTAGTTCTTCTAGGTCTTTGTTAAACGTTTCTTGTATTTTCTCCATTCTATTTCCAGGATTTTGGATCACCTTTACTATCATTACTCTGAATTCTTTTTCGGGTAGACTGCCTATTTCCTCTTCATTTTTTTCATCTGGTGGGTTTTTACTTTGCTCCTTCATCTGCTGCATATTTCTCTGTCTTCTCATTTTGTTTAACTTACTGTATTTGGGGTCTCTTTTTCACAGGCTCCAAGTTCATCATTCCCATTGTTTTTGTGTCTGCTCCCAGAGGGTGAGGTTGGTTCAGTGGTTTGTGTAGGCTTCCTGGTGGAGGGGACTGGTGCCTGTGTTCTGGTGGGTGGGGCTGGATCTTGTCTCTCTGGTGGGAAGGGCCACGTCTGTTGGTGTGTTTCGGGGTTTCTGTGAACTTAATATGATTTTAAGCAGCCTCTCTGCTAATGGGTGGGTTTGTGTTTCTGTCTTACTAGTTGTTTGGCATGGTGTGTCCATCACGGGATCTTGCTAGTCGTTTGGTGGAGCTGTGTCTTAGCATTGAGATGGAGATCTCTCAGGGAGCTCTTGCCGATTGATATTATGTGGGGCTGGGAAGTGTCTGGTGGTCCAATGTCCTGAACTTGGCTCTCCCACCTCAGAGGCTCAGGCCTGACACCAGCCTGGAGCCCCTAGACCCTGTCAGCCACACTGCCAGGTCCGTGGGGAATTTCTTGCCTTTTGGGAAGTCTGAGGTCTTCTGCCCATGTTCAGTTCGTGTTCTGTTGGGGCTGTTCCACTTGTAGGAGTAGTTTTGATGTATTTGTGGGGAGGAAGGTCATTTCCACGTCTTAGTCCTCTGCCATCTTGTAGGTTCCCCAACCACTGGTTTTTTAGTAGCATGTTGTTTAGTCTCCACTTGTGTGTGTTTTTGCCATTTTTCTTCCTATAATTGATTTCTAGTTTCATAGTGTTTTGGTCAGACAGATACTTGATATAATTCCTATTCTCTTAAGTTTGTTAAGACTTGTTTTGTGGCCTAGTATGTGATCTATGCTGGAGATTGTTCCATGTGCACTTGAAAAGAGTATGTATTCCTGGGTTTGGATGTAATGTCCTGTAGATGTCTATTAAGTCCAACTGCTCTAAGGTGTCCCCTAAGAGCACTGTTTCCTTATTGATTTTCTGTCTGCATGATCTGTCCATTGATGTAAGTGGGGTGTTAAAGATCCCTACTTAATAATATTATTGCTACTATACTAATACTATACTATACTAAGTATATTATACTAATATTACATATATCTATATACTATTCGTATACTATACTAATATTGTATGATGACATTGTAATGTTATGTCTGTTAATATCTTCTTTATATATTTAGTGTTTATGAACATTATATCCTCTCCTAGTATTGATCCCTTTATCATTATATAATGCCCTTCTTGGTCATTTGGAATACCTTTTTCCATCTCCTCACTTTCAGTTTGTGTGTGTCTTTAGCTCTGAACTGAGTCTCTAAATGGTCTTGGGTTTTTTTTTTTTTAATCCATTCAGCTACTCTATGTCTTGATTGGAGCGTTTAGTCTATTTACATTTAAAGTAAGTATGGATAAGTATGTACTTATTGCCATTTTGTTACTTGTTTTCTGGCTGTTTTTGTAGTTTTTCTCTATTCTTTTCTTCTTTTAGTCTTTTCCCTTATGGTTTGATGATTTCCTTTAGTGTTATGTTTGTGTTTCTTTCTGTCTAGTTTTTGTGTATAAAACTGTAGGTTTTTGATTTGTGATTACCATGAAGTTCATATATGTTGACCTATCTTGTTTTAAACTGATAGTCATTTCAGTTCAAATACATTCTAAAAGCTCTACATTTTTTACTTCCTCCCCCAAGCTTTTTGTGTTTCTGATGTCATACTTTACGTCTTCATTTCTATGCCTTCACTGTTTGTTGTAGTTATAGTTGATTTTACAATTTTTGTCTTTAACCTTTGTACTAGCTTATTTAAGTTGTCGATCCACAGTCTTTACTATATATTTGCCTTTACCAGTTGGATTTTCCCCCTTCCAATGATTTCTTATATCTTGTTGTAGGTTTTTCTTCTCCACTTAAAGAAGACCACTTAAAACTTCTTGTTAGGTTGGTTTAGCATTGATGAACTTTTAGTTTTTGTTTGTCTGAAAAGCTGTTTATCTCTTCTTAAATTCTGAATGATAACTCTGCTCTGTAGAGTATCCTAGTTTGCAGGTTTTTTCCTTTCAGCATTTTAAATATACCACTCACTTCTGGCCTGCCAAGTTTCTGCTGAAAATCAGCTGATAGCTTTATGCGAGTTCCCTTGTATATGACTCTGTTTTTCTCTTGCTGCCTTTAAAATTATCTCTTTATCTCTACCCTTTGTCATGTTAATTATTATATATCTTGGTGTGGCTCTCTTTGGGTTCATCTTGTTTGGGACTCTCTGTGCTTTCTGTACCTGGATATCTGTTTCCTTCTTCAGGTTCAGAAAGTTTTCAATCATAATTTTATCAAATACATTTTTTACCCTCTTATCTCTCTTTTCTCCTTCTGAGACCCCTATAATGCAAATTTTAGTACCCTTGATGTTGTCTCAGAGGTTTCTTAAACTATTCTCACTTAAAAAAAATTTTTTTTGATGTTCTGATTGGATGATTTCCATTTTTCTATCTTCCAGATCACTTATTCATTTTTCTGTAACTCCTAATCTGCCATTAATTCCCTCTAATGTATTTTTATTTCAGTTATTGTATTCTTCAGCTCTGACTGGTTCTTTTTTATATTTTCTTGTTATTTGTTAAAATTCTCAGTGTGTTCATCTATTCTTTTCCCAGATTCAGTTACATTCTTATTGCTTTGAGCTCTTTATCAGGTAAATTATTTTTCTCTGTTTCATTAGGGTTCTTTTCAATTTTTTCTTTTCTTGTTCTTCCATTAAACATATTCCTCTGTCTTCTCCTTTTATTTAACTTTCTCTGTCTCTATGAGTTTAGGTGAAACAGTTACCTATCCTGGTCTTTAAGGCATGTTCTTGTATGAGAGCATCCCTATGAAGTCTGCACATGCCCAGTGGCTTTGGTTAGAGAGCTGGATCTGAGATGAGCACAGGCTGCATATTCCTTTGGGGTGTGCTGACAGCCACCACCTTGATGGGTGGTAGGGCTGGAGTTGGAGGGGCTAGAGCCAGAGCCAGGTGTAATCTGGGACGTCTCCTATGCTCATTGGCTGTCACTGCCCTATGGGGGGCAGGGTCAGGGCCTGGGAGGGGCTGGATCAGGAGCCCTGTGGGAGTTGTACTTCTCCTGGCTGTGATGGCAGTCTCCACCTTGGTTAGGGTGATGGCTGTGGCCTAAGGTCTTGGGGCTGCACTTCTTGGCTTGTTTCACCTTTTCCCTAGTATGTGTGACTTGGTTAGAGATGGGTTGGGGGCTATAGGTGTTGTTGACAAACTACTGAGCTGGTTTTGCTCTCTCCCAAGTGTGCTCAGGAATGTGTGGGCAGGCAATGGTAGTCTCTGCTTCAGAACTAGTTTAACTGCCTCCTGAGTGTGTACAGTGATACATGTGCACTGGCAATGGCAGCCTCCACCCTAGTCAGAGGCAGGTCAGAGGCAGGTCCAGGGGTCTGAATTGGCTCCATTCCCTTCAAGTGTGCACACCTTCATTGGCAATGGCAACCTCTGCCTTAGTGGGGAGCAGTGTTGGAGCAGGAGCCTGGTGTAGGCTAGGGAGTATGCTGGGGTGGTCCTATCAGGCTGGCTACAGCCCCAGGTAGTTTTCAATCTGCTTCCTCCAGGCTGTGACCAGGAGTAAGCAAGTTTGTGTGTATGCTCTTCTAGAGTTGAGTCTTGGTTTCTTACAGCCCTCCGGTAAGGTCCACTGGTTTTCAAACCAGCTAAGGGAGCTTGTTTTCCAGTTGTTGGACTCCAGGCCTTGGGTGCATAATATGTGCCTCGAGTCCTTCACTCCCAAAGGAGGATCCCTGAGCCTGTGATATTCCATCTCTTCTGGGTCCCCATGAGGGTTGCAGGTTCCAAATGGATCACTTGTCCTCCTTTCCTACCAGACTCCATGTGGCTCTTTCTTCACAGCTTTGGTTATAGAGGAGCCATCATGCCAGGTCCCAGGTCAATTTCAGCAAGAATCTCTCTATATGTAGTTGTAATTTTGATGTGTTTGTATGGGGAGGTGAACCCAGCATCTTCCTACTCTGCCGTCTTGATTTCCTCCTTCAAAGATGGCTTAGCTCTCTAAATGAAATTCTAAGATGGGACCATTTCCACTGAAATATCATTTTCTTTGATTTTGATGAAATTCATTGAGTCCTTTACCTTTGCTTGATACTTGCTTGCTTTTGGAGGGTCCTGTTAATTATGAATGTTTTGATTACAAGCTCAAGGACAATACAAATGTTTTGGCATTGAAGTCAGGACCCTTCCTCCTAAGTCTCTTGTTATTCAGGTGAGTAGGCCACCACTCTATCTAAGTTGATTTCCCCACTCTCCCTTGACATTCTTGCTTTGTACCACTTTAGCCTTTGCTTGGGTTATTTTTTACACTTGAAGTGTTTCCTTCCCTCTTCTCCTCAATCAATGTCCTATCCCATCTTCAAGGTCTTCCCTTTAGAAGACTTCCTCTCATCTGACATTTACCTTGTGAGAAACGTTATTTCCCCACCCTGAACTAGGGGAAACATAATTAAGAATAAAATTTCCTGCCAATGTAAAAATTCCTCTCCAAAAAATATAGGAAAGACAGAGAACAGTTTTATTATTGAACAAACATTGAATCAGACCATGATGTGCATCACAGGCAATCTGCTATAGACACAGAAAGAAATCTCACTCTTTTGCCTAGCCAAGTAGATATAGCCCATGATGCACATTTTTTCTGGATAGAAATGATAACTAGTCAAGTAAGAAGACATGACAGCACCATTTGTCACACATAGATCATTCCAAATTCACCTGGTAATTGGGGTGGCCATCTGTGTTTGTTAATTGCCTTTATCCAATGAAAAAATTTTTCTGCCTTATCACAAAAGGAAGTTTTGCAACGTGGAGCCAGGTGCCCTGCCAAAGTTAAGCTCCTACTCTTCCATGAAAACTGGGAAATAGAGGTGCTATCTTCCTTGATGATTACATTTTAAAGAGATAGCTTCCAAATCCTTGAGAAAAACACTACTGGGTTGTAAAGCTGGCAAGAGGCTTATTTAGCTTTTAAAAAATTTACATACATCTCAAAAAGGCAGAAAAATAATTTGCAAACATAAATGTTCTAAAGTAAATTCTCTAAGAAAAGCGAAATGGGGAGTGTCTCTTTCCTTTTGTGTGTGTGTGCCAGGGAGACTTTTTTTTTTCTTATTTTTAATTCGTATTTGTATTTGCCCTTACAACCTCAGATAGCCTTTTTGGTTAGTGCCATTAAAAAATGCTACTTCAGGGGAATTCCCTGGCAGTCCAGTAGTTAGGACTGTACTCTTCCACTGCCAAGGGCCTGGGTTCAATCCCTGGTCAGGGAACTAAGATCCTGTAAGCGAAAGAAAAAAGCTACTTCATTGTAGGAGGTATTCATATGTTCATCATTTCTTTTTCCTACTATATCATGGCAGAAAATGTGTCCTTTGCTTATGTGCTCTGGCACCTGATGTGTCCCTTGTACATTCTTGGAGATTAATTAAAATTGATTGGAGAATTGATATACCTGTATGATGTAGTAGCCGAGGTTTTGTTATATTTCAAAGCCACTGTACTTTCAAATATGAATCATCTGTTAGCATGGTGTTAAGTTTACTTTGATAAATGCACTTTGGAGGAAAGAATTAAAAATAAGTTTCAAGGGCAAATTCTACATACTACTAAGTTCTGCTTAGCATTTCATAATGGCTTCTAAATGTCACATTAAGAACCTTCAGTGTAGAAGGGATGGCACTGAAATCATGAGTCAGAATAGGTATACACAGAAGAGAAACTATACAAAATTTAATCCAGTTAGACCTTTGTCAACCAGAATCCTCCAAGAGAATTATCCCTTAATGCCTTGAGGTGGTGGTTCTCAAAGTATGGTACCAGACTAGTAGCACTGGGAACTTGTTAGAAATGCATATTTTCAGGCTCCATCTTATACCTTTTTGAATCAGAAACTATATGGGGGTTGAGCCCAGCTGTCTCTGTTTTAACAAGCCCTTCAGGTGCTTTCGATATTCACTAATGCTGAGAACCACTGGCCCAAAACATCCTATGCATGCCATGAATTAGCTTATTTCCTTTGTATCTGATACTACTTATATACCATTCTTGGGAGATTAGAGGAAATACCGACTCAAATAATTACTTTTGTGTTCAGGTTGAGAACGTCTGGAAGGGATTTTAGCTCTTTCAGGCTACTATCCACCCTACAGTGATGCCAATACATGGCCCAAAGTGGTGACATATCTGGGATTTGGAGTTCTGGACATCCATCTGTGGGTCTGTTGTCTTTTTTTTTTTTTTTTAATTTTTTAAAATTTATTTTTGGCTGCATTGGGTCTTTGTTGCTGCATGTGGGCTTTCTCTAGTTGCAGCGAGCAGGGGTTACTCTTCATTGTGGTGCACGGGCTTCTCATTGCAGTGGCTTCTGTTGTCACAGAGCAGAGGCTCTAGGCATGCGGGCTTCAGTAGTTGCAACACATGGCTCAGTAGTTGCAGCACGTGAGCTCTAGGGCATGTGTGCTTCAGTAGTTGTGGCTTGTGGGCTCTAGACCACAGGCTCAGTAGTTGTGGCACACGGACTTAGTTGCCCCACAGCATGTGGGATCTTCCCGGACCAGGGCTTGAACCCATGTCCCCTGCATTGGCAGGCAGATTCTTAACCACTGTACCACCAGGGAAGTTCCGCCTGTTGTCTTTGTATTCAACCCCATCTCCAGCCTTGATCATCAACTCCCAGGCATACCCAATCTCTTCTGGCTCTCATCTGCTGAGATGTAGTCCTCTGTGACTTGGCCTCAAACTGTGTATTCTGTTGGGAACTGCCTCCTTGAAGAGCCCAGGTAGGTGCCCCAAATATATTTGATGGAACCTGCCTGTCTTTCTGGTGCTGGTTCTAGGGGGATCAAGTAGCAAGAAAATACTACCTATGGCTGAAAGTTGGAAGGATGACATGTGTACTTAATTTAACCAAGGCAAACAAAAGCCATTGTTCTCCAACAGTGAATCAAATTGTGAGAAAAAAATGGGATTCAATCTTCCAATCTTTGAGTGCTTTTTGTTAACAACTGTGGTAGCTTGCGGTTTACACTTCAGGAAAGGGAAGCCCAATAAAATGGGAGAAGTATTGAGGTTTGGGGGGAGCACAGAGAAATAGAACACTCTGCAGGGGAAAGGGCAAGGAGAACTCTCAGGAGGAGGAGGTGAGAGAAGAAGGGATTTAGGATAACACGTCTAATGAAAATTTTTATTAGATTGTTTTGTGATGTGTGATATAAGTTTTATTTTGTTGCCCACTCAAAGATTGCCAACAAAATCTGTGTTGCTCATTAATCCTTTCAATATGAGTGAATTTTTTTAGGGAGTTCAACTAGTGTTGAGTTTTGGGTGGTCAAGAACAATAAAGAGCAAAAACAGAGACTCCATATGGGGACATCTGACTTCTGGGTTCCATTAGTCTTTAAGGGTGTTAATTTAAATTTATTCTCACAGAGATGATGACTCCTAGCTGTTTTCTAGATTTCTTAAGGCCAGAATAGAGACAATGTTTTAATTAAAAAGTAAATCAGAGATGCAACTAGAGATTATCATACTAAGTGAAGTAAGTCAGAAAGAGAAAGACAAATAACATATCATTTATATGTGGGATCTAAAATATGACACAAATGAACCTATCTATGAAGCAGGAAGAGACTCACAGACAGAGATCAGACTTGTGGTTGTCCAGGGGGAGGAGGGGTGGGGAGGGGTGGACTGGGAGTTTGGGGTTAGCAGATGCAAACTATTATCTATAGAATGGATAGACAACAAGGTCTTACTATATAGCACAGGAACTAAATGTATTCAATGTCCTGGGATAAACCATAATGGAAAAGAATATTAAAAAGAATGTATTTTTATGCATAACAGAGTCACTTTGCTATACAGCAGAAATTAACACAACATTGTAAATCAACTATACTTCAATTTAAAAAAAAGTAAATCAGAGATGGAGTTGCTTTAAGAAAAATTTCCCAACAGTGGTACTGCTGAATATTGGTATGATTTCAAAAAAGGTGTTCAAGAATCAAATGGGGGTGGATAACTTCTCTCATCCCTTTCTCTAGATCAAGACTCTTTTTCAAGATCCATTTTCGTTTGACCAAAAGGATAGAAATTATGGCCCCTTACCACAGTCTTGTTCTATTTAAACCTGTCTAAGGACTATATCCTGGCCTCTTTTCCTGATACCAGCTTGGCAGGACACAGCTGAAGTAGCTCATGCTCCACTAGCCAGGAGGGTTGTGACGTGGCCTTTGGTTACTGTTTACAAAAAGGCTAAGGGCTTCTCCATCTCCCCCCAGTGCAGAGCTCGCTTCTCCTCAATTTTTCACATTTCTATATAGAGCCATTCAACTTGGACTCAGCTCTCTCCATCTCACATGTTCACATCTGCTACTTAATCCTATTCCAAGTATGTGAAATCTTTTATATTGAAGATGATGATTTTGTTTGGTTTAAGAAAACAGAAACATCCTCCAGTTATAAGCATCTACTCTCTTAAAAAGTTATTAGGATTGTGATGAATAAACAACTTGTGTTCTCATCTCACTCATGTCACTAAAAACTTCTGTCATCCTAAGGCACTCAAGCCAGAAACCTGGCGGCCAGCTCTCACACTTCTCTTCCCTTCATATCCCTTATCAGATCTAGTGCCACACCAAAGTAGTCTTGTTTTCAAGTCACAGCTAGAGTCTGGCCAGTTCCCTCCACTTTCACTGTCACCACCCTAGTTCAAGTCCCCATCACCTCTTACCTGGACCACTGCAATAATCTTCAGTTTGGTCTTCTGCCTGCATTCTCTCCATTTAGTTATCACAGAGCAGACATGATGTTCTACCTAAAATGTAAAGGAAATCATGTCACTTTCTTGCCCAAAACCTTTCAATGGTTTCTCAATGTGTTTGATAAAATCCAGACTCCAGGACAAGCCTACGTAATACTTGACCATGCTTACTTCTCTAAGCATATTTTGTGTTATTTCCCCCCAACCCCATGCTTTTGTTCACTAAATTGCTTACTTAGTTCAACTGTATTGGGATGAATAGTGTTTGCAAACTTCCAATGCTTAGCCTAAAACCTTAGCATAAAAATTTTTCTGATAGCTCATACTTAACTGTACACCATTGGCTTTTTTGTGTCCCCACTAAAACCATTTAACCTTGAATGAACATGCACCATGAGTTTAGCTTCTGCAGAAGTATGTCTTCCCCAATTAAACTTGAAATGGTTCCCCACCTCTTCCAAGGTGTCAAATTGGCTTTAGTTTTTTGAAGAATCATGCACATATTTCTTTCAGCATTTTTATTCTGGTTCTATAACAGTATAAAATGTATCACATAGGTAAATCATATATCATATATTACCATATCATATAAAATGTCTTATATCTTCCTGGATCACCATAGAAGAGTGTCAGACATTTAAAAAATTTTTGATCTTCTTCAATCTTAATCTTAAAAATTTCTGAGTGATTGCTCAATTTTATGGGGTTTTTTTTGTTTTTTTTTTAAACATCTTTATTGAAGTATAATTGCTTTACAATGGTGTGTTAGTTTCTGCTTTATAACAAAGTGAATCAGTTATACATATACATATACATATACATATACATATACATATCATACATATACATACATATACATATACATATACATATACATATACATATACATATACATATCATACAAATACATACATATACATATCTCTTCCCTCTTGCATCTCCCTCCCTCCCACCCTCCCTATCCCACTACTCTAGGTGGTCACAAAGCACCGAGCTGATCTCCCTGTGCTATGCGGCTGCTTCCCACGAGCTATCTATTTTACATTTGGTAGTGTATATATGTCCATGACACTCTCTCACCCTGTCACATCTCACCCCTCCCCCTCCCCATATCCTCAAGTCCATTCTCTAGTAGGTCTGTGTCTTTATTCCCGTCTTGCCACTAGGCTCTTCATGACCTTTTTTTTTTTTTCCTTAGATTCCATATATATGTGTTAGCATACTGTATTTGTTTTTCTCTTTCTGACTTACTTCACTCTGTATGACAGACTCTAACTCCATCCACCTCATTACAAATACCTCCATTTCATTTCTTTTTATGGCTGAGTAATATTCCATTATATATATGTGCCACATCTTCTTTATCCATTCATCTGATGATGGACACCTAGGTTGCTTCCATGTCCTGGCTATTGTAAACAGAGCTGTCATGAATATTTTGGTACATGACTCTTTATGAATTATGGTTTTCTCAGGGTATATGCCCAGTGGTGGGATTGCTGGGTCGTATGGTAGTTCTATTTTTAGTTTTTTAAGGAACCTCCATACTGTTCTCCATAGTGGCTGTATCAATTTACATTCCCACCAACAGTGCAAGAGGGTTCCCTTTTCTCCAAACCCTCTCCAGCATTTATTGTTTCTAGATTTTTTGATGATGGCCATTCTGACTGGTGTGAGATGATACCTCATTGTAGTTTTGATTTGCATTTCTCTAATGATTAATGATGTTGAGCATTCTTTCATGTGTCTGTTGGCAATCTGTATATCTTCTTTGGAGAAATGTCTATTTAGGTCTTCTGCCCATTTTTGGATTGGATTGTTTCATTTTTTGTTATTGAGCTGCATGAGCTGCTTGTAAATCTTGGAGATTAATCCTTTGTCAGTTGCTTCAGTTGTAAATATTTTCTCCCATTCTGAGGGTTGTCTTTTTTGTCTTGTTTATGGTTTCCTTTGCTGTGCAAAAGCTTTTAAGTTTCATTAGGTCCCATTTGTTTATTTGTGTTTTTATTTCCATTTCTCTAGGAGCTGGGTCAAAAAGGATCTTGCTGTGATTTATGTCATAGAGTGTTCTGCCTATGTTTTCCTCTAAGAGTTTGATAGTGTCTGGCCTTACACTTAGGTCTTTAATCCATTTTGAGTTTATTTTTGTGTATGGTGTCAGGGAGTGTTCTAATTTCATACTTTTACATGTACCTGTCCAATTTTCCCAGCACCACTTATTGAAGAGGCTGTCTTTTCTCCACTGTATATGCTTGCCTCCTTTATCAAAGATAAGGTGACCATACGTGCGTGGGCTTATCTCTGGGCTTTCTATCCTGTTCCATTGATCTATATTTCTGTTTTTGTGCCAGTACCAAACTGTCTTGATTATTGTAGCTTTGTAATATAGTCTGAAGTCAGGGAGCCTGATTCCTCCAGCTCCATTTTTTGTTCTCAAGATTGCTTTGGCTATTCGGGGTCTTTTGTGTTTCCATACAAATTGTGAAATTTTTTGTTCTAGTTCTGTGAAAAATGCCAGTGGTAGTTTGATAGGGATTGCATTGAATCTGTAGATTGCTTTGGGTAGCAGAGTCATTTTCACAATGTTGATTCTTCCAATCCAAGAACATGGTATATCTCTCCATCTATTTGTATCATCTTTAATTTCTTTCATCAGTGTCCTATAATTTTCTGCATACAGGTCTTTTGTCTCCTTAGGTAGGTTTATTCCTAGATATTTTATTCTTTTTGTTGCAATGGTAAACGGGAGTGTTTTCTTAATTTCACTTTCAGATTTTTCATCATTAGTATATAGGAATGCAAGCGATTTCTGTGCATTAATTTTGTATCCTGCTACTTTACCAAATTCATTGATTAGCTCTAGTAGTTTTCTGGTAACATCTTTAGGATTCTCTATGTATAGTATCATGTCATCTGCAAACAGTGACAGCTTTACTTCTTCTTTTCCGATTTGTATTCCTTTTATTTCTTTTTCTTCTCTGATTGCTGTGGCTAGCACTTCCAAATCTATGTTGAATAATAGTGGTGAGAGTGGGCAACCTTGTCTTGTTCCTGATCTTAGGGGAAATGGTTTCAGTTTTTCACCATTGAGGACAATGTTGGCTGTGGGTTTGTCATATATGACCTTTATTATGTTGAGGAAAGTTCCCTCTATGCCTACTTTCTGCAGGGCTTTTATCATAAATGGGTGTTGAATTTTGTCAAAAGCTTTCTCTGCATCTATTGAGATGATCATATGGTTTTTCTCCTTCAATTTGTTAATATGATGTATCACGTTGATTGATTTGCGTATATTGAAGAATCCTTGCATTCCTGGAATAAACCCCACTTGATCATGGTGTATAATCCTTTTAATGTGCTGTTGGATTCTTTTTGCTACTATTTTGTTGAGGATTTTTGCATCTATGTTCATCAGTGATATTGGCCTGTAGTTTTCTTTCTTTGTGACATCTTTGTCTGGTTTTGGTATCAGGGTGATGGTGGCCTTGTAGAATGAGTTGGGGAGTGTTCCTCCCTCTGTAATATTTTGGAAGAGTTTGAGAAGGATAGGTGTTAGCTCTTCTCTAAATGTTTGATAGAATTCGCCTGTGAAGCCATCTGGTCCTGGGCTTTTGTGTGTTGGAAGATTTTTAATCACAGTTTCAATTTCAGTGCTTGTGATTGGTCTGTTCATATTTTCTATTTCTTCCTGGTTCAGTCTTGGCAGGTTGTGCATTTCTAAGAATCTGTCCATTTTGTCCAGGTTGTCCATTTTATTAGCATAGAGTTGCTTGTAATAATCTCTCATGATCGTTTGTATTTCTGCGGTGTCAGTGGTTACTTCTCCTTTTTCATTTCTAATTCTATTGATTTGAGTCTTCTCCCTTTTTCCCTTGATGAGTCTGGCTAATGGTTTATCAATTTTGTTTATCTTCTCAAAGAACCAGCTTTTAGTTTCATTGATTTTTGCTATTGTTTCCTTCATTTCTTTTTCATTTATTTCTGATCTGATCTTTATGATTTCTTTCCTTCTGCTAGCTTTGGGGTTTTTTTGTTCTTCTTTCTCTAATTGCTTTAGGTGCAAGGTTAGGTTGTTTATTCGAGATGTTTCCTGTTTCTTGATGTAGGCTTGTATTGCTATAAACTTCCCTCTTAGAACTGCTTTTGCTGCATCCCATAGGTTTTGGGTCGTCGTGTCTCCATTGTAATTTGTTTCTAGGTATTTTTTGATTTCCCCTTTGATTTCTTCAGTGATCACTTCGTTATTAAGTAGTGTATTGTGTAGCTCAATTTTATGTTTTTGAGGGAAACACAACTGGGAAAAGCCACAAATCATGACTCACCCAAAAAGCCTGGTGTATGTCCTTTTAACCACCAGAGACCCCAGAGAACGGATAGTCAGTGTGGGACTTGTGTGAAAGAAATGGTAAAAAGGACACATCTGATTGGGCACATCAACCACCCCTCAAGTTGATGGTTTTCTCTTCACTTAGTCTTAGAGGGCAAACTCAAATTGGGTAATTTGAAGAGAGTTTAATAAAAGGACCTACTACAAAGGTGTAGCTAGGGGAGAGGAGGGCAAGAAGAAATGGTATGGTAACAGGACATTTGAACAGCATATAAATTTCTGTTGAGTTTGGGTCTGTTACAGCAGTTAGCCTATTCTAATACATAAGTGATCTTTTAAAATTTATAGTTTACTGGGCATATACGCAGAGAAAACCATAATACAAAAAGACACATGCATCCCAGTGTTCATTGCAGCACTATTTACAATAGCCAGGTCATGGAAGCAACGTAAATGTCCATCAACAGGTGAATGGATAAAGATGTGGTACATATATACAATGGAATATTACTCAGCCATAAAAAGGCATGAAACTGGGTCATTTGTAGAGACTTGGATGGACCTAGAGACAGTCATACAGAGTGAAGTAAGTCAGAAAGAGAAAAACAAATATCGTATATTAATGCATATATGTGGAATCTAGAAAAATGGTACAAATGAACAAGTTTGCAAGGCAGAAATAGAGACACAGATGTAGAGAACAAATGTATGAACACAAAAGGGGGAAAGGGAGGGGTGGTGGGATGAATTAGGAGATTGGGATTGACATATATATACTAATATGTATAAAATAGATAACTAATAAGAACCTGCTGTATAAAAAAATAAATAAAATAAAAATTTTTTTAAAAGTTTTAAGATGTAGCTGATTAAAAAAGAGAAAAGCTTGTTCTTCTACAATATATACATGGTAATAGTAATTATTAAAATAAATTCATAAAGGAAAAATGCCACATAAACTTGAAATAATTATTAAAAATTTCAAGAACTTTTAAATAATAGTTTTAAGTAACTTTTATTTAATAGTATTACACAAACTTGCATTTGTACTGGGAGTAGTTCTGATTTATTACAAGGAAGTCTGTATAGTGCCTTCTATTTATCTATTGCACAATAGATTCTAATTTGGATTAATTGAGTTGCAATAAACAAAGCATATTAGTCAAAAAAAATTTATAGTTTATTTAAAATATATTTTAAAATATATGCTACCTTTATATATTTCTAAGTTAATTTTTAAATAGATAACAAAGGTACATGGATCAAAAGCAAAAGGAATAAGAAGTTTACAGTGTTAAGTCTCTCTCCCCCATTCCTTGTAGGGAACCACGCTTTTTTTTTTAATTGAAGTATAGTTAGTTTACAAAATTGTGTTAGTTTCTGTATACAATGAAATGATTCAGTTATACATCTCTGTATCTATGTATCTATCTTTCTATCATCTATCTATGTATATATATTCTTTTTCATATTCTTTTCCATTATAGTTTATTACAAGATATTGAATATAGTTCCCTGTGCTATACAGTAGGACCTTGCTGTTTATCTATTTTATATATAGTAGTTTGTTTTTAATATTTATTTATTTGGCTGCACCAGGTCTTAGTTGCGGCACATGAGATCTTTGTTGTGGCTTGCAGTATCTTCAATTGTGGCATGCAGGATTTAGTTCCCTGACCAGGGGTAGAACCCGGGCCCCCTGCCTTGGGAGCGTGTAGTCTTAACCACTGGACTACCAGGAAAGTCCCTATATATAGTAGTTTTTATCTGCTAATCCCAAACTTCTAATTTATCCCCCCCACTTTACCTTTGGTAACCATAAGTTTGTTTGTCTCTGAGTTTGTCTGTGAGTCTGTTTCTGTTTTGTAGATAAGTTCATTTGTATCATTTCTTTAGATTCCACATACAAGTGATATCATATGGTATTTGTCTTTCTCTTTCTGACTTACTTAGTATGATAATCTCTAGTTGCATCCACGTTGCTACAAATGGCATTATTTCATTCTTTTTTATGGCTGAGTAGTATTCCATTGTATATATGTACCACATCCTCTTTATCCATTCATTTGTCGATGGATATTTAGGTTGCTTCCATGTCTTGGCTATTGGAAATAGTGCTGCTGTGAATATAAGGGTGCATGTATCTTTTCAAATTAGAGTTTTCATCTTTTCTGGATACATGCCCAGGAGTGTAACTGCTGGATCATATTTACTCTATTTTTAGTTTTTAAAGGAACCTCCATGCTGTTCTCCATAGTGGCACCAATTTACATTTCCACCAACAGTGCAGGAGGCAAAGGCAACCACTCTTATTAGTTCATTGTGACTCTTCTGGAGATATGTATAAACAAACAAATAAAAATAGTTATTCTTTTTTTCCCCTTTAAAACACAAACCTTAGTAAACATTTTAAGTGTTTACTCTATACCTGTTTCTGTTCTAAGAATTTTATATTTATTAACTCATTGACTCCTTTATAAGCTATGTACTGTTATAACTTCTAACTTACGGATGAGAAAGCTGAGGGACAGGAAAAGTTACGTGACTTGAGATCACGCACTAATAAGTACTGGGGGTAGGATTGAACTTTGGCTATCTGATTCTAGAGTCCATCTTCTTAACCATTATATTGTATAGCTTCGTAGATAAGCAGGAGTAACATAATAAATGTATTTTAGGGACTTCCCTGGTGGTGCAGTGGTTAAGAATCCGCCTGCCAATGCAGGGGACACGGGTTCTATCCCTGGTCTGGGAAGATCCCACATGCCGCAGAGCAACTAAACCCATGTACCACAACTACTGAGCCTGCGCTCTAGAGCCCATGAGCCACCAACTACTGAGCCCATGTGCCACAACTACTGAAGCCCACGTGTTTAGAGCCCGTGTTCTGCAACAAGAGAAGCCACTGCAATGACAGGCCTGTGCATTGCAACGAAGAGTAGCCCCTGCTCGACACAACTAGAGAAAGCCCGTGTGCAGCAACGAAGACCCAATGCAACCAAAAAAAAATAAAATTGATTCTTAAAAAAAAAAGGAAATAGAGTACATTTATTTTAAAAAATGTATTTTATCCTACGTACGTTATAAAGTGTTGTTCTCTTCCTATGACACAATAATGTATTTTTTAAAACATTCCATTTATTCCCGTCTACTGGTTTGGAAATTATGCACTCTCTTTTTTTTTTTAGTCATTACTCTTAAAAACATAACATGCATACTTACCATAATGAAGTCTATAATGAATATTTCTATTCTCATTCAAAATTCAGAAAGATCTTGCACTTGCTTTTGCTAGGTATCAGATGGTACCACAAGTTTAGAACCACTTTAACTTCTAGTTTTAGGGATTACCTAAGTAGTATAGATCTGAGTCCCAAACTCATACTAGAGCGAGCCTATAGTTTTCATTTCTCTGCAAGCCTATCATTATTATTTTAATATTTTTTCCCATCCAGAAAAAGAGCAGAAAGAGCTGCTTCCCATGTTGGCTCCCTTTGTAAGACTTTTCCTCAAGGACCCCTTCTAAGTGATTCCTGACATGACTCAGCCTAAGGGCTACTCTCCCATTCCCTGAATCAGCTGAAATCAGCTCTTCCCCCAGAGGCACCACCTGTGTCCATCTTTGCCTACCTCTGTAATTGTAACTTACTTCTTATTTTCTCTAGCTCTTAGGGATTTCTTGCACTTCCTTATGAACCCAGCAATGCATTAAAAAATATATTAGTTATAATTCACTTAGCAGCTAGCTGATCAATTTCATGATAATGGAGGAGAAGTTTTCAGAGTGTCTAGTGGGCCATACTGCCCAAGGCTTTGTACCCCAAGTTATATTTTAATGGAGTCTCGACGATCTTAGAATAAAGACTAAAGTATATCTTTGACTATGAAAACCTCCTTAATGTAGACATAATTTTACATTTACTTTTGTTATCATTTAATAATGTCTGGTAGCCAGCCTCCAAAATCCCCACCCCATGATTCTTATCTTCTTGTGTTTTTATGCCCTATGTAGCCCTCTCTCATATTGAATGAGGATAACCTATGGAGCCAGGATTTCGTGGAAATGATAGTTTGTGACTTCTCAGACGAGAGCATGAAAAACAGTTTTATTTCTGCCTTGGTTTCTTGGGTTACTTGGGGGAAGTCAGCTACCCTGTCATGAGGTCACTTAAGCAGTCCTGTAGAAGGACTCCACATAGTGAAGAGCTGAAGCCTCCTGCCAATAGGCATGTGAGTGAGCCATTTTGGAGGAAAATCTTCCATCTCCAGTCAAGCTTTCATCTGGCCAAAAAATTGACTCTTGAGAAACTTGAGCAAGAAACACCCAAAGAAACCACTTCTGAATTCCTTACTCATAGAAATTGTGTGAGACTGGATAACAATAGATAACCAATACAATGTCCATCTCTTCCCCAACACCAAATGCTTCACAAAGCAGGGAATCCGTTTTTGCTTTCCATTGCATGCTCTGTGCCCAGCATATAGTAGGGACCCAATAAATGTTTGTTGACTCAATGAATAAAGCAATTAATGTAAAGACTGCATATCCTGTGCCACAGAAAAGACCAGAGAACCCCGCGGTGGAAGCTGCTGGAAAAATTACCTTGATATTACATAGTGGCCTGTAATTTTTTTTTTACAGAGTAAGAAATTTTGTATCTGGTGTGTTCTAATGCAGATGATGCTGTATTTGTGGGTTTTCAAAATATTTGGACAGTGAAGGATGACAATAGGGAACAGGCTAAGTAGTTCTCATGACTAAGCCCTTTAAAAGAAAACAAAAAATCACAAGTGATCCAAAATGGCTTTGGTTCTATTCCAAAGGAATAATTAAAAGGGGGGAAAGACAAAGTGTTTTTCTAGAATTTGAGCCTGTGGGTATTTCTGAGTATGCATATATGTGTTCATTGTAGTATTGGTGGTGATGCTGGCCCTGGGGATGGGGGTGGAAATTGTGATGATGATAGTATTGGTAAAGGATGAAAATAAAACAGCAGTGCAATATTATATCAACCCACTGAAGAATCTGCTTTTTTTTTTTTTTTTTTTACAGTGACCAAGATTTTTATCAAAAGTAAAAACAAAAACAAAAAACCTACCTCAAATTTTTGGACAATTTTCATACATAAACTCCACAAAGGCATATATTTATTTATGTTTAATATTTTCTTTAAAAATATTAAGTACAAATCCAGTTACAATTTTTTAGAGTTAAAAATTCATTAATTTTTTTCAGTCTTCATTCTGTTATTTTTTAATTTTATTTTATTATTATTTTTTAACATCTTTATTGGAAAATTGCTTTACAATGCTGTGTTAGTTTCTGCTATATAACAAAGTGAATCAGCTATATGTATACATATATCCCCATATCCCTAATGATAACATATATTTAGGCATTTAGAACATGTTTCTAGTATTTTATGGTAAAATTTAGTATTGTTGCTTACTAGTTTGGCACTATGATGCTTTTATCATTGATTTTTGAAAGTAATAATAATCATTCTCATAGTAATTTACAAGTAATGAAATCTCTTATCTAGATTTCACAAGTTTGGATTAAATGTAAAATTTCTTATTAAAATTAGGCACATAAATGATAAAATATGTCCATTTCAATCAACATTTTGACTCTAAAATTAAATATAAATAGATGATATACTAAAGCTGAAAAGCCAGATTAATTTTTCCAAGATCTTTTTGTTAAGTATTTGAATTTTCTTTGAAAATTACCCGGATTCAAATGCTTTTTCTGGATCTCCTTAACTCTATAACCCAAATTCTCTCTTTTAAATTCTATGAATTAAATTCTCTAAGCATCAGTTTCTTTTGTAAAATGACTAATATAGCTACATCTTAGTGCTGTGAAGATTAAATAAAGCAGAACTTTTTCAGTGATTGATGCACTGTTGGCCTTCAGGCAGTTAGTGTAGCTAAAGATTAAGGAACAGATTGATAGTAAAGGAAGGACCATAAGCCATCATCCCCTGCTTATTGCATACCATGCCACAAAGACAATAATATCCTAGACTTGGGCTTTTTGAGCATTTGACAAGGGCCTCGTACAGTGCTTTCCAACTAACTTCCAACTGCTAGTGACTTGTGTTTCTGTGCCTGAGAGTTTTTCTCCACAAGGGGAAAACTGCTCTACATCTAAAGCTGGCCAGAAGTTCAGGGGAATTAACACCTCTGGGTGCAGCCCTTAGGCACTGCCAATGGGAGTTAGTGTAGCTCAGCTGCCTCACTCTAATATCCTAAACTCCAGTTGCCCACAGCATTATTTGGCTCTATGATATAAACTTTATTGGCTGTTTTCCTTCCCTTGTCTTACTTCCCTACTCTTTATCAGTAATTCCTGCACTTATCAAATGAACTATTGGCACACAAATCCTTGTCTCAGGGTGTGCATATGAGGATATCCAAACTAAGAGCAAATTAATGTAAATTGAACAATCACTTTGCAGAAAAACTGCTCTTTAACTGATGGTTTCCTCTCACAGACTTTTTCCCCTGCCCTGTGATTACTTCCTTCTGCTTTCTCAGTGTGCCTCACGCCTAACAAATTTCAGTTCAAGTCCCGCTTCCTCTGGAGACTTTCTCTGATTTGTCTAGCTCTCAGGGATCACTCTCTCCTTGAGCATCTATTGCACTTGTCTGTGGATCCCTCATGGGGTTCTTAGTTGGGATTACTTTATCTTATGATTCAGCCTTATTTGTAAGTATATTATGTGCCTGATTTTCTTCCAGGGGACAGAGAGCATTCTCAGCAGGAACAGGACTCCCTCAGTTGAGTCACTATTCAGAGAAGTGGGGTCACACAGAGCCTGAAGTAGGACTGGCTGAGGAGGGATGGAGGTTAGTCCCAGAGTCCCTGAGGTTCACGTTCAGTTTCAGATCCAAGGGGTCTGAAAGTGCTCAGGCAGAGTGAGACTGCAGGGAGGCAAGAGTCAGGAACTGGCCAGGAGATAGACTGGGATGCAGGAAGAGACAAGCAGATTCGGAGTGCAGGCATGAAAATGCAGGATCAGGAACTCATTCTTATTGGGTGTTATCTACATGGCCCCAGAGCAGATCACCCAACTCAAAGTTGCAGACCTGGACTGATGCTCTTTCCCCAAATAGGCTATAAATTCCTAGAAGATGGGTATTTTCAGGTATCTCTTTGTATCCTCAGGGTCTTGCATAGTGCCCTAAACATGATAGCTTCCCAGTACATGTTTTTTAATGATACATAATACCTAAATTTTAAAGTAAGTTTTAGTGTATTTGCAAATTTTGCTGTATTTGTGTTTTATATTCATAGAGCTATGTGAGGTAACAATTATAAGCTTCATAGACAAATAAGAGGGTTGAGGCTTATATAGTTGTAGTCGTATATATAAGGCAAAAATGGGCCATTTTGGTGAATCTCTAAAATGAAAAAGAAATTAAACTTACAACATTGTCTGAGCCAACAAGACTCCGTAATAGAGATCATAAGAATAATCCTTAATGAATAAATAAGAATCATTTATAATCAGAAAATAAATTGTATACAAATTGGATTCGCTAAAGAACATTCTTTTTCTTAAAATATTTGCTTATCCGTGATATGTGTCTAAATTATCATTAAGTCTGAATTAATAAGATTCAATTGCTGTGTGATATATTAAAATATTAATTTGTGTTTATCCTTCTACTATTTCAAGCAAGTATCCAGGCCCTGGATAATTCCTGGGATTTTACTTTATTTTTTACTTTTATGTTTTTAGCAAGGCTAAAGGATCTTCACATCTTTGTTGGAGCCTAAATTCATTGACGAGATTATGCAAAGTTCCTTTGAAGGGCAATTAGGGAAGGCAAGTGTATATAAAACAAAACTCCCAACCCTATCTATCAAGAAATGTCTTTAGGGCACACAATGTCATTAAATTTTTTAATTTGAATGTCTATAGGCAGGGGGAACTCTACTCAGTGTGACACGTCTCTTCCTCCTTAGGACATTTGATTTGGGAACTTCTGCTAGAAGGTAATGATAAGAGAGAGAGAGAGAGAGGCTTTTCCAGTCTGGAAAAGACAGCCTGAGGCAGTGAGGTGAGAGAAAGGAACACTTAGCATAAGGTGCATCCAGAAAGACTTGAGGGTAGAGAACACCTTTCAATATCTGAAACCAAAGAGCCTGATTTACTGCTTACTTTCTAAGGGGAGAAATGCTGGTCAGGCAAGGTCTCATTGGATGATGCAAACTGTTGGTCTGACATGGGGTTCTGGTGTTGGTGGGCTGTGTTGTTTTCAGAGGTGAGAGTGGATTGACCTCAGCTTTAGAGGTGGATTCACTGGAGTGAGTCCACCACTGATTGGCTGACTCCCAAAGTATGAGACTATGTGCTCAGTGAACCCAGCAGCCATTAATCAATCAAGTAGGTTTGAAACCAGTTCTGGTGTTTACTGGTTACCATGGCTATAACACTGCCAGCCTTTTCCTAGAAGAGTGGGATTTTTTTTTTTAATTTTGTTTAATTCTCAGAAAGATGGAACCCTGAGCTCAAATTTGCTGCTTAGACAAAGAATTCCACACCCAAATTGAGAGCTTCTGAAATGAAGCTTCCAGACTGTGAGGGACCAGTGGGTTTGGGACATGAGGGTGTGAGGGGCAACCATAAGGCTCTAGAGGTGAAAGGCTTTCCCTTGTTTTCCAGATGTCAAGACACTGCATGGCTTCTGGTTTCCTCTAGGAAAGGAATTACCCCAATAGCAACTAATAGTTAATTGTCCACCAATTCAGGGAGATGGAGACTCAAAGAAAGATTTGAGTTGATTTAAGGAAAATGAATAAATGCACAGCTGTGTTTAAAGACTGATACAATTTCCCTCATTTTATGCATGGTGCAATTGATATAAACATGTCACTAAGAGATGGAAAAACATGAAAAGAAGAGTCAAATGTGATTGAGGATTTTGTTTGAATTGAGTAAGGGATCAGGAGGTTGCAGCCCAAGCATGCCTTCCTTAGCTTCTCAAAAGAAACCCACCATTCTTGAATGAAGGCCTGGGCTAGATCCTTTCTGGGGTCACGCACAGGTCTAACATGCTGGTTCTATGCATGTTGCTTTTAACAGAACTGTGATGGCAGGTTCCAAGCTTTAGAATGTTAATGCATGACTGTTAAGAAGCCAAATCTATTCATTCATTAATACCAGCAAGGAGTAAATGAACTTAGTTATCTTATATATAATGCTCTAGGTTTGTAAAATGACTTCATGTCATGTATCTCATTTTACTCTCAACAAAAGTCTATCGGTCGTATAGAGTAGGAGATATTAGACATGCCCAAGTGTCCTGAGTGGTGCCTTCATGAGCTCTGCCATTGGCAGGAGTGGTGAGAGGACCACAGAGCTTCTGGCTCTCTGACAAGACCTTCATCCCCAGCTCTCAAGGCCTCACCACCCCAAGGTGCTCTGGAGGCCTTCAGGCTGTTCTGTCTTGCCCTTTATCCTTCTCACATTAGCCACCATACGAAGCACGACTTCCAACTCTCCCAAGATCATCTGGACGCTCTCGCCTATTTGGCTCTAGGCACCCCCTAATCCTTTCACCCTTTATTCCACCCCTCACTGCATCTTCTGGGACTCAGTCATCAGCAAAATCCTCTACACCCTCAAATGAGTGTTCCCTTATTTGCTGACTCTCGCTGGAATCTTGAGGGCACTCTGCTTCCAGAAGGCTTCTCAGATGGTCGCCATTTTCTTTCCCACATTCTTTATACCACTGTGTTGAGAAGTAAGGGGGGTGTTCCTTCTTTTTATTTTTATTTTGTTTATTTATTTATTTACTTATGTTGGGGTGTCGTTGGTTTACAATATTATATTAGTTTCAGGTATCCAACACAGTGATTAAATATATTTATATATTTATATATTATACTCCATTTGAAGTTATTATAAAATATTGACTATATTCCCTGTGCTGTACAATAAATCCTTGTAGCTTATTTATTTTATACATAGTAGTTTTTATCTCTTAATCCCCTACCCCTATCGTGCCCTTCCCGCATCCCCTCTCCCCACTGGTAACCACTAGTTTGTTCTCTATATCCGTGAGTCTGTTTCTGTTTTGTTATATTCATTTATTTGTTTTAGTTTTTAGGTTCCACATATAAGTGATAATATACAGGATTTTTCCTTCTCTGTCTGACTTATTTCACTAAGCATAATACCCTTCAGGTCCATCCATGTTGTTGCAAATGGGAACATTTCATTCTTTATTATGGCTGAGTAGTATTCCATTGTATATATGTACCACATCGTCTTTATCCATTCATCTTTTGATGGCCATTTAGGTTGTTTCCATGTCTTGGTTATTGTAAATAGTGCTGCTATGAACATTGGGGTGCATGTATCTTTTTGAATTGGAGTTTTCTCTGGATATATGCCCAGGAGTGGGATAGCTGGGTCATATGTACACCACATCTTCTTTATCCATTCATCCTTCCTTCCTTCCACCCCTCCAGTCAGACTTTTGCCTATTCCAGTTGTGACCATTGACCTCTACATTTCTAAATCGAATGGTCAGTAAGTTCCCTTCTCATTTGATCTGCAGCAGTGTTTGCCTAGCTGATCAATCCAGCTTTTAAAACACACTTTCTTCCCTTGAAACAATAATAGCGTGGAAGCTCCCCCACACTCGATTCATAGTGTAAGTTTAGAATTCTAGGTTAAACATATGATTCCCTTAGGATTTTTAAACTCAACAACTCAAGTGTTATTGAAAGGAGTGGTGCTACTTTAGTTCCTGATCCTTTGTATTTGACCCACTTTTTATTTCTAGATAATTTTAGGATCTACAATGTCACGAGTGTTCAAAATTTCACAATGGTGTGATATTTTTGTGGTCAATTTTTAACATGCTGGATTCATGGTAGTTTTCTCAATCTGGATGGTCATATCCATCAGTTCTAGGGAATTCCTCTTGATTGTTTTTTAAATAACTTCTTCCCTTCCACTTTCTGTGTTCTCTCTTTCTGAAATGTCTATTACTTGGATGTTGGACTGCCTGAATTGACACTTTATTTTTCTTCAAAATATCCCTTTCTATTTTCTTTTTTGTTCATTTATGAATACACTTATTCTACTTCCTTGGATATTTCCTCCACTCTAATTCCTTTTATTAAATTTTTTCTATTTCTATCATATTTGTAACTTCTAGGAACATTTTTTATTTTTCAAAACCACTTTTTTATGGTTCCCTCTTCTTGTTTAATGGATAAAATATCTTCTGTTAGTTCTCTGAGAATATCAATCATATTCCCACCCTTCCCCTCAGTTTTATTCTTGCATTGCTTCTCTTTCTTTCTAATTTCTTTTTTCTGCTTGTTGTTTGGGCTTTTTATCAAATGTCCTGTGAATGACATTCTTGCCTTGTATTTAAGAAGAAGTTACTTTTTAGTGACTGACTGGATGTTCTGTGTGTGTGTGTGTGTGTGAAGGAATGGGGTGTGTAGTCTTCAGGTAGGCTATGATGTTGATTGACTTGGCTGGGGTGTCTCCTTAGGAGACCTTGCCAGTCATATTTGGAAGTTTCTTTGTTTTTGTTTTTGTTTTGTTTTACTCTTGGCCTGGTCTGTTTTCCAGGTGTGGAATCTTGCAATCAGCTGACCAGGAGAGGTCTACCTGACTCCAGTGTTTTCTTGAAGGCTGATGTGGGAAGTGGTTAGAGGTATCATTCTTCAATATATACAGTTTCACTAAATCTCCTCTTGTGAATATATACCAGTAGTTTGCTATGTTGTATTTCTTTTTTCATTTGTTTCAAGACTTTAAAATTTTCCTTTTGATTTCTTCTTTAACCCATTATTTGTTTAGGAAAATATTATTTAATTTCCATGTATTTGTGAAGTTTCCTGTTTTCCTTCTGTTATTGATTTCTAGTTTCATGCTTTTGTGGTAAGAAAAGATATTTGGTATTATGTCAGTCTTTTAAAATTTGCTAAGATTTATTTTGTGATGTAACATATGATCTATCCTGGCAAATCTTCCATGTGCGCTTGTTAAGAATGTGTATTCTGCTGCTGGTGGGTGGAATGTTCTGTATGCATCTGTTAGATCCATTTGATATAAAGTGTAGTTCAAGTCCCGTGTTTCCTTCTTGATTTTCAGTCTGGATAATCTATCCATTGTTGAAAGTGGGGTACTGAAGTCCTCTACTATTATTATATTGTTGTCTATTTCTTCCTTGAGATCTGTTAATTTTTGCTTAATATATTTAGGGGCTCCAATGTTGGATATATGAATATTTACAATGTCATATTCTCTTGATGAAGTAACCCATTTATCATCATATAGTGACCTTCTTTGTTTCTTGGTACAGTTTTTGACTTAGTCTATTCTGTCTGATATGAATATAGCTATGCCTGCTCTCTTTTGCACACAGAATATCTTTTTCCATCCTTTCACTTTGAGCCTATGTGTGTCCTTAAAATTGAAGTGAGTCTCTTACAGGCTGTATATAGTTGGGTCTTTTTTAAAAAAAATCCATTCAGCCAATCTAGGTCTTTTCATGGGAGAATTTAATTCTTTTACATTTAAAGTATTTCTTGATAAGTCAAAACTTACTAATGGTATTCCATTCATTGTTTTCTGGCTCTTTTGTAATTCCTTTGTTCCTCTCTTGCTGTCTTCCTTTGTGAAGTGATGATTTTCTGTAGTGATATGCTTTGAATCTCTTCTTTTTATCTTTTGTATATCTATTGTAAGTTTTTGCTATGTGGTTACAATGAGGCTTACATAAAACATCTTATAGGTATAAGTCTATTTTATGCTGATAACTGTGATTGCATACAAAATTCTCCCCATTTACTGCCCCCCAACACATCTCGTTTTTGATGTCTAATTTATATCTTTTTATATTGTATATCCATTAACAAAGTACTGAAGATACAGTTATTTTTAAAACTTCTGTCCTATAACCTTTATGCTAGACTTAAGTGATTAATACACCACTGTATTACAATATTGGAGTATACCCTTAATATATTAATCATAGTTATTTCAAATTCCTAGTCTGGTAACATCCCTGACATGTCTGGTTCTGATGCTTGCTCTGTCTCTTCAAATTATGCTTTTCCCCTTTGTTATGCCTTATAATTTTTTTCCTGATAGCCAGCAATGATGTAGTGTGTAAAAGGAATTACTGTAAATAGGTTTTTAGTAATGTGGTGATAAAATGTAGGGGGAGGGGAAGCATTCTACAGTCCTATGATTAAGTCTCAGTCTTTTAGTGAGCCTGAGCCTCTGGGCTGTGAATGCTTCTCACAAGTGCTTCTCACTTTTTTTCCTCCACTCTTAAGTGGGACAGGATTGAGTAAGCTGGAATTGAAATTCCCCCAGGTCAGTTAGGCTCTGATAATATCCCAGTAGATTAGGCTCTGGTTAAATTGTTTTTGGTACCCCCAGAAAAGTAAAGCTTTTTATATTGAGAATCTTCTTAACTGAGAGAGATTTTTCTTTAATGGCCACCCTAGTTAATTCTCTGTGGTTTGTGCTATTGGTATTTTGAACAAAGACATGTATTTCCAAAAGAGGTCTAAGTCTGCTTGACCATGGGTTGAGGTGAAGACTGAAAAAAGTTTTTTTCTCCAGAAGAAGCAATGATAGAGTCTCCTCATGGAGATTTGCTGTGCTCTGTGGGATCCATCAGCAGCAAGGTAATCGTCAATAATGTGGTAGTCCTAAACAATTTCCAGGAATGATGTGGGATCATGGGCAGGACATGGACCTCTCTAATGATGTAATTTGATGATTCTTCAGTCAGAGAAAATCTCCAGTCTTTGGAGAGAAAAGTGTTTATGAAATGTTTGCTCAAAAATGAGTGAACTTAACTCCCTTCTCCCACCAACTGTGTGCTTTCTGAAATGGAAATAAACATAGTCTTGTTCACTCTTAGTGGATGAAAAGGATAGTAGAAGACTGGAAGTATTAAAATCTCACTTACTATGCAAGGCATGTCACTCAGGGTGACTCCTAAGGGTCTTCCCATTAATCAGGGAACAGAGTTCAGCTCTTTTCTTCCCATAATTGAACACATAAGTATTGAGCAACTTTAGTGGACCAGGTTCTTTGCTAATTCCTATATGGCATACACTGTGGGTGGAGATGGAGGTTTAAAACACATGGGTGAACAGATTTTGCTTTCTCTTTGAAAGAGCTCAGAATTGAGTGAGGTAAAGTATGACTGGCTTAGAGTATCCCTACAACAGAGATTATAGGAGTTGAGGACTTGCTATCAGAGAAATCCTGCCCCTATGTGTTCCAGTTTCCTCACCTATAAATTAGAAAAATAGACTCATTTATTTAGCAAGGTTGCAAATTCAGTATGCTTTTGGTGGTCTCTTGGTTGTATAAAATTGACGAGGTACCTCTAATGAATTTTACCTTTTAGAAAAACTGGCAAAGACTTCCAAGTTGAAAAGGCATATAGAACATGGATTTTGGATCCAGACAGTCTTTCATTTGAATCCTGCCTCTTTCATTAACCATCTGTGCAGTTTGGGGGAAGTTACTTAACTTTTTCAGTCACCTCAATTTATGGAAATACTCATGCCCACTTCCTAGGTTTTTGGGGAGAATTAAATGATATAAATATTTAAATTATCTAGTGTGGTGCCTCACACATAAAATATACTTGATAATTATTATTATGAACACCCAAAAATGTCCCTAAAAGAAGACACCATTTTCTAAATACAAAACAGTAATAAAGACAACTAATGTTCTAGAAGTTGAAAGAAAAAATTGACCCAACATATTAGATATTTTTTCTGTGATAGTGCTGTGTAACAAGGAACTGCCACAATTGCAGTGACTCCAAACAGAAAATATTTGTTCTTGTTTATGAGTTTTAACTCAAACTCTGGTCCAGTGGATCTTAGCTAGACTCAGCTGGATTAAGCTACATTTCAGGCTTCAATTTGGAGTAGGGTCTGCTCTATGGATTTTCATTTTCACGCTTTTTTGATGACAAAGATTTGAAGATCAAAAAGGGCTGGGGAGAGGAGGAACAAAGATGGCGGAGTAGAAGGACGTGCTCTCACTCTCTCTTGCAAGAACACCACAATCACAACTAGCTGCTGGACAATCATCGACAGGAAGACACTGGAACTCACCAAAAAAGATACCCCACATCTGAAGACAAAGGAGAAGCCACAATGAGACCTTAGGAGGGGCACAATCCCAGAAAAATCAAATCCCATAACTGGTGGGTGGGTGACTCATAGAATGGAAAACACTTATACCACAGAAGTCCACCCACTGGAGTGAAGGTTCTGAGCCCCACGTCAGGCTTCCCAACCTGGGGGTCTGGCAACAGGAGGAGGAATTCCTAGAGAATCAGACTTTGAAGCCTAGTGGGAACTGATTGCAGGACTTGGACAGGACTTGGGGAAACAGAGACTCCACTCTTGGAGGGCACACACAAAGTAGTGTGCGCATTGGGACCCAGGGGAAGGAGCAGTGACCCCAGGGGAGACTGAACCAGACCTACCTGCTAGTGTTGGAGGGTCTCCTGCAGAGGCGGGGGTCGGGGGGTGGCTGTGGCTCACCGTGGGGACAAGGACACTGGCAGCAGAAGTTCTGGGAAGTACTCTTTGGCATGAGCCCTCCCAGAGTCTGTCATTAGTTCCACCAAAGAGCCCAGGTAGGCTCCAGTGTTGGGTCACCTCAGGCCAAACAACCAACAGGGAGTGAACTCAGCCCCACCCATCAAAAGTCAAGTGGATTAAACTTTTACTGAGCTCTGCCCACCAGAGCAACACTCAGCTCTACCCATTACCAGTCCCTCCCATCAAGCCTCTTAGATAGCCTCATCCACCAGAGGGCAGACAGCAGAAGCAAGAAGAACTACAATCCTGCAGCCTGTGGGGAAAAAAACACATTCACAGAAAGACAGACAAGATGAAAAAGCATAGGGCTATGTACCAGATGAAGGAATAAGGTAAAACCCCAGAAAAACAACTAAATGAAGTGGAGATAGGCAACCTTCCAGAAAAAGAATTCAGAATAATGATAGTGAAGATGATCCAGGACCTCGGAAAAAGAATGGAGGCAAAGATAGAGAAGATGCAAGAAATGTTTAACAAAGACCTAGAAGAATTAAAGAACAAACAAACAGAGATGAACAATACAATAACTGAAATGAAAAATACTCTAGAAGGAATCAATAGCAGAATAACTGAGGCAGAAGAACGGAAAAGTGACCTGGAAGACAGAATGGTGGAATTCACTACTGCAGAACAGACTAAAGAAAAAAGAAGGAAAAGAAATGAAGACAGCCTAAGAGACCTCTGGAACAACATTAAATGCAACAATATTCACATTATAGGGGTCCCAGAAGGAGAAGAGATAGAGAAAGGACCCAAGAAAATATTTGAAGAGATTATAGTCAAAAACTTCCCTAACATGGAAAGGAAATATCCACCCAAGTCCAGAAAGCGCAGTGAGTCCCATACAGGATAAACCCAAGGAGAAACACGCTGAGACACATAGTAATCAAATTGGCAAAAATTGAAGACAAAGAAAACGTATTGAAAGCAGCAAGGGAAAAATGACAAATAACATACAAGGGAACTCCCATAAGGTTAACAGCTGATTTCTCAGCAGAAACTCTACAACCCAGAAGGGAGTGGCATGATATACTTAAAGCCATGAAAGGGAAGAACATACAACCAAGATTACTATACCTGGCAAGGATCTCATTCACATCCGATGGAGAAATCAAAAGCTTTACAGACAAGCAAAAGCTAAGAGAATTCAGCACCACCAAACCAGCTATACAACAAATGCTAAAGGAACTTCTCTAAGTGGGAAACACAAGAGAAGAAAAGAACCTACAAAAACAACCCCAAAACAATTAAGAAAATGGTAATAGGAACATGCATATTGATAATTACCTTAAACATGAATGGATTAAATGCACCAACCAAAAGACACAGGCTTGCTGAATGGATACAAAAACAAGACCCATATATAAGCTGTCTACAAGAGACCCACTTCAGACCTAGGGACACATACAGACTGAAAGTGAGGGGATGGAAAAAGATATTCCATGCAAATGGAAATCAAAAGAAAGCTGGAGTAGCTATACTCATACCAGATAAAATAGACTTTAAAATAAAGAATGTTACAAGAGACAAGGAAAGACACTACATAATGATCAAGGGATCAATCCAGGAAGAAGATATAACAATTATAAATATATGTGCACCCAACATAGGAGCACCTCAATACATAAGGCAACTACTAACAGCTATAGAAGAAGAAATTGACAGTAACACAATAATAGTGGGGGACTTTAACACCTCACTTACACCAATGGACAGATCATCCAAAATGAAAATAAATAAGGCAACAGAAGCTTTAAATGACACAATAGACCAGATAGATTTAGTTGATATTTATAGGACATTCCATACAAGAACAGCACATTACACTTTCTTCTCAAGTGTGCATGGAACATTCTCCAGGATAGATCACATCTTGGGTCACAAATCAAGTGCCAGTAAATTTAAGAAAATTGAAATCATATCAAGCATCTTTTCTGACCACAACACTATGAGATTCGAAATGAATTACAGGGAAAAAAACGTAAAAAACACAAACACATGGAGGCTAAACAATACGTTACTAAATAACCAAGAGATCACTGAAGAAATCAAAGAGGAAATAAAAAAATACCTAGAGACAAATGACAAAGGAAACACGACGATCCAAAACCAATGGGATGCAGCAAAAGCAGTTCTAAGAGAGAAGTACAGCTATACAAGCCTACCTCAAGAAACAAGAAAAATCTCAAATAAACAATCTAACCTTACACTTAAAAGAACTAGAGAAAGAAGAACAAACAAAACCCAAAATTAGCAGAAGGAAAGAAATCATAAAGATCAGAGCAGAAATAAATGAAATAGAAACAAAGAAAGCAATAGCAAAGATCAATAAAACTAAAAGCCGGTTCTTTGAAAAGATAAACAAAATTGATAAGCCATTAGCCAGACTCATCAAGAAAAAGAGGGAGAAGACTCAAATCAATAAAATTAGAAATGAAAAAGGAGAAGTTACAACAGACATCGCAGAAATACAAAGCACCCTAAGAGACTACTACAAGCAACTCTATGCCAAAAAAATGGATAACCTGGAAGAAATGGACAAATTCTTAGAAAGGTATAACCTTCCAAGACTGAACCAGGAAGAAACAGAAAATATGAACAGACCAACCACAAGTAATGAAATTGAAACTGTGATTTAAAATCTTCCAACAAACAAAAGTCCAGGACCAAATGGCTTCACAGGTGAATTCTATCAAACATTTAGAGAAGAACTAACACCCATCCTTCTCAAACTCTTCCAAAAATTTGCAGAGGAAGGAACACTCCCAAACTCACTCTATGAGGCCACCATCACCCTGATACCAAAACCAGACAAAGATGCTACAAAAAAAGAAAATTACAGACCAATATCACTGATGAATATAGATGCAAAAATCCTCATCAAAATACGAGCAAACAGAATCCATCAACACATTAAAAGGATCATACACCATGATCAAGTGGGATTTGTCCCAGGTATGCAAGGATTCTTCAACATACGCAAATCAATCAATGTGATAAACCATATTAACAAATTGAAGAATAAAAACCATATGATCATCTCAATAGATACAGAAAAAGCTTTTGACAAAATTCAACACCCATTTATGATAAAAAACTCTCTGGAAAGTGGGCATAGAGGGAACCTACCTCAACATAATAAAGGCCACATACAACAAACCCACAGCAAACATCATTCTCAATGGTGAAAAACTGAAAGCATTTCCTCTAAGATCAGGAACGAGACAAGGATGTCCACTCTCATCACTATTATCAACATAGTTTTGGAAGTCATAGCCACAGCAATCAGAGAAGAAAAAGAAATAAAAGGAATCCAAATTGGAAAAGAAGAAGTAAAGCTGTCACTGTTTGCAGATGGCATCATACTATACATAGAGAATACTAAAAATGTCACCAGAAAACTACTAGAGCTAATCAATGAATTTGGTAAAGTTGCAGGATACAAAATTAATGCACAGAAATCTCTTGCATTCCTATACACTAATGATGAAATATCTGAAACAGAAATTATGGAAACACTCCCATTTACCATTGCAACAAAAAGAATAAAATACCTAGGAATAAACCTACCTAGGGAGACAAAAGACCTGTATGCAGAAAACTATAAGACACTGATGAAAGAAATTAAAGATGATACCAACAGATGGAGAGATATACCATGTTCTTGGATTGGAAGAATCAATATTGTGAAAGTGACTATACTACCCAAAGCAATCTATAGATTCAGTGCAATCCCTATCAAATTAGCAATGGCATTTTTTACAGAACTAGAACAAATCATCTTAAAATTTTTATGGAGACCCAAAATTCTCAAATAGCCAAAGCAGTCTTGAGGGAAAAAATGGAGCTGGAGGAATCAGACTCCCTGACTTCAGACTATACTGCAAAGCTACAGCAATCAAGACAATATGGTACTGGCACAAAAACAGAAACATAGATCAATGCAACAAGATAGACAGCCCAGAGATAAACCCACACACCTATGGTCAATTAATCTATGACAAAGGAGGCAAAGATATACAATGGAGAAAAGACAGTCTCTTCAATAAGAGGTGCTGGGAAAACTGGACAGCTACATGTAAAGAATGAAATTAGAACACTCCCTAACACCATACACAAAAATAAACTCAACATGGATTTGAGACCTAAATGTAAGACCAGACACTATAAAACTTTTAGAGGAAAACATAGGAAGAAAATTTTTTGACATAAATCACAGCAAGGTCTTTTTTGACACACCTCCTAGAGTAATAGAAATAAAAACAAAAATAAACAAATGGGACCTAATGAAACTTCAAAGCTTTTGCACAGCAAAGGAAACCATAAACAAGACGAAAAGACAAACCTCAGAATGGGAGAAAATATTTGCAAATGAATCAACGGACAAAGGATTAATCTCCAAAATATATAAACAGCTCATTCAGCTCAATATTAAAGAAACAAACAACCCAATCCAAAAATGGGCAGACGACCTAAATAGACATTTCTCCAAAGAAGACATACAGATGGCCAAGAAGCACATGAAAAGCTGCTCAACATCACTAATTATTAGAGAAATGCAAATCAAAACTACAATGAGGTATCACCTCACACCAGTTAGAATGGGCATCATCAGAAAATCTACAAACAACAAATGCCGGAGAGTGTGTGGAGAAAAGGGAACCCTCTTGCACTGTTGGTGGGAATGTAAATTGATACAGCCACTATAGAGAACATTATGGAGGTTCCTTAAAAAACTAAAAATAGAATTACCATATGATCCAGCAATCTCACTACTGGGCATATACCCAGAGAAAACCATAATTCAAAAAGACACATGCACCCCAATGTTCATTGCAGCCCTATTTACAATAGCCAGGTCATGGAAGCAACCTAAATGCCCATCGACAGATGAATGGATAAAGAAGATGTGGTACATATATACAATGGAATATTTCTCAGCCATAAAAAGGAATGAAATTGAGTCATTTGTTGAGACGTGGATGGATCTAGAGACTGTCATATAGAGTGAAGTAAGTCAGAATGAGAAAAACAAATATCGTATATTAATGCATGTATATGGAACCTAGAAAAAGGGTACAGATGAACTGGTTTGCAGGGCAGAAGTTGAGACACAGATGTAGAGAACAAACGTATGGACACCAAGAGGGGAAAACCGCGGTGGGGTGAGGCTGGTGGTGTGCTGAATTGGGCGATTGGGATTGACACATATACACTGATGTGTATAGAATTGATGACTAATAAGAACCTGCAGTATAAACAAACAAACAAACAAACAAAACAAGTAATACTAAACTTTCTTTGGTTTATTTGTATGGAAATATGTTAATATAAATGTTTCAGACGTTACATGAAATTTCTAAAAATCATATATTCTGGTATAATGTTATGAGTCATAATTCTAGTTATTACTGTAAAATGTATATCTCAGAAATAACTAAATTTCCTTGTCAATTGCATTATTATGAACTTTCATCAAATCTTTAACCGTGGTCATTTTTAAGTCTTTTGTCATTTACAGACAGTTCTGGGTGTACTCTGATGCTTTTGCAAAAATGTTCCTATAAAAGGGTTTCATCTTCAAGGAATTCATGGAAAAGACTCTGACAAGTACAGGTTTCTGGTAATTGACTATACTGCTGAACTGAATGAATAAGCATTTTCAGAACTCTAATGGAACACTGATGAATTCATAAAAGTGCTAACAAAAGATCAAGATAAAAAAAATTAATTACATGGGACTGAGTGAACTGATGAGGATGATTATAATTTTTGTGACTTTCTGTTTGAATAAAAAAAATCCCACAAGGACTCAGAGGCAAAAAATATACAAATCAATTTTCACTGCAAAGTAAAGGAGCTGTTACAGTGGAGGAGTACTGGACTGAATGTCAATATTATGACATAGTATGAGGGTGTTTCGTGTTTGGTAATTGCAATCATTGTTGCTTTTGTTGTGGTCATCCATTTACAATGTTTGGTGTCAGTTTATTTATCTCTTGTAAAAATAAAATACAGTGTGTGTGTGTGGAAAAAAAAAAGGGGACTGGGGAAACTCCATACCTCTTAAAAGTTTAAATAGGAATAAACACTGTCAAGTTTGCTCATATTCCATTGGCAATATATCTCACAAGGCTAAGCAAGCCCAAAATAAGTGGAGTGGGGAAATATACTTCTTTAACAATGAGCTTGGCAAAGTTGTGTAAGGAAGGAAAATCATGAACAAATATTGCACTCTACCACTCCAAAGAAATTCCCCCAAAAGACAAATTCTGCATTAAAGAAAGGATATTCATTAAAAAGCAAAATAGAAGGATGAAAGACTTTTGGAAAGGAAAAACAATGTAAGTAAAGGCATAGTTATCAGATTTTTCATAGCATGTTCAGGAAAAAATTAGAAGACAAAGTTAGTTGAACAGAGGATTCACATTTATCAAAAGTAGGAGAAGTTTGAAAGCAGTATGGACTACATTGTCAAAGACCTTGCATAGCTATCTACCATAGTAAACACTGAGTTGTATGCATTACATAAGCAATAGGAATCCGTGGAAGAGTTTTGAAAAAGAGGATGGCCTATGCAAAGCAATATTTTACAAGGTTAACCTTGAATTGGACCACAGGACATATTGAGCAGGAAAGATATTAGAGGCAGGGAACTCAGTTAAGAACCAACTCTTGTAGAGGTTTAGGGGATGAGAGCCTGGAGGAGGTGTTTGGATAATAGAAATATAATAACCAATATTTCAAAGAAAAGATCAATAAGATTTTCTTAAAAATATATCTTTTTTTAATCAAGGGTAAATGAAACCTAGTTTATTAAAAAGGGATTTTTTTGTAAGGATTTGGAGATATCTTACAGACATCAAGGTGAGGACTGGAGTTAGGTCTCAGAAACAACTGGGACCAAGTTTTGAACTCCATCACAGATTTTCTCCATTTCTTATTTCTGCTCCTCTCTCTGTATTTGCTAATTCTTATTTTTCCTTTCTCTCTTCAGTAAAGATTCCTCAACTTCTCCCACCCATATGGTAGAAAACCTGGTCGTTGACCACTCTCAAATTTCAGTCTAGGCACCCAGAAAGGGAGTGATTCAGTTCCTATTTCCCATGGATGAATCATAATTGGAACCATAGCTTAAGTCCGGTTTCCATCTCTGGGCCAATGAACAGTGGATAGGAGGCAGATCTTCTTGCACAAATATTGCAAGTCCATTAGCACCCATGAGAGTAGAGGCAGGAGGGCAGTCTAAAAGGGATGACAGTCTGAGAGGGCTCTTTACGCCTGGTGACTGCCTATCTTTATAGGGAATGGAGGACAGCACAATAAAAAAATGACTTTAAGTTTTCAGTCTGGGAGAATACTGATAACACTGAGAGAGATACAGAGTCTGTGGTATTGCCGGACTTTGAGAAAGATTATAAGCTTGCTTGTGGCTATGTCAATATTGAGATGGCCATGGAACATTGAGAAAGAACTGTCCAGCAAACAGTGGAAGATGTGGAATTAAAACTTAGCAGAGTCCTGGGTTGTGGTGTTAGCATTCTCATCTCAGAGTTGAGAGATTAGGCCATGAGAATGGATGAACATGCAGGGGAAGCAGAGCAGAAAGTCAGGGATTGTGCTTTGTATGATATGGCTACAGGTAGGAGGCTGGAGGAGAGTCAAAGAAGAAATGTCATGAGATGTAGGAAGAACACTTAGAGTGTATGGTCTCCCTGAAGACAAAGGAGGAAGCTTTCAATGGTGAGATCAACAGAACTTATGCTGTGCAAAAGGAGAATGAAGCCTGAGATTTAACAGTTTAAGTAAAAAGCAAGCAGCAAAGTAATTGTTTCAGTTACCAAGTCACAAAACTCTGACCTAGCTGACTGATTCAATGAGGATATTTATTGTCTCAGATAGCAAGAAGTCCTGGGAAGGTCAGCCATAGGCTGTAAGATAGAGTTGCTATAAGCCAGAGTTGCTCAATGACATCATCCAAATCCCAGGTTCTTTTCATTACTCTGCTCCATCATCCTCAGGCTGGTCACAAGATGGCTGCTGTAGCATCAGCCATCTCATTTGAATATGATAATGTCCAAAGAAGGAAAGAGAGTGTATCTTTCTAAAAGAGAAAACGTTTAGACCTCACCTTGTGTGTCATTGCCCAGAAGGTCACATGCCCACAGGCAAGAGGAATAGGACTGCCATTCCTATTCCAATAGGAAAAGGACTGGCTAAACTGATCTAGGAATAGGGTCAACTTCCCTGAGTACAGTGTGACACAAAGAGAGTAGACACTTGAACAAAACTCAGACCCTGCTAGTGGAGAAGAGTGGCATAACTGATTTTGAGTAGGAAGCCAACATTATCTGCTACCATCATCTACTGTGAAATTGATAGAAAAAGAACATGTAGGGGTTAATAGATGGAATGGTGCCGACAAATTTGAAATAGCCCAGTCCATTTGTGGGAAAATATTACTATGAAAGATAGAAGAAGAATCAAGAGTGATCTATGTTGAGAGAAGTAGAGGGTAGAAACTAAACAGCAAGAGGCTTAGGGACAAACGACAGAGTGATTAGTTGGGTGTTTTAGGGGGAAACCTGGGGAGAAACACACATGTAGTTCTTCTCCATCTTGGGCCAGGCAGTAACAATGGGGAATCTCACTGCTCTAGGTAGAAATGGTGAGTATGGAAGCTTATATTTTAGTGACAGGGTCCCGAGTGGTGGGTGATACTCAGAAAGAACACTTAGAAGATCGACCTCTGAAGATGACACAGAGGAATGCCCCATTCCTTACCAATTCTCACTGGAAGCAGTGTGATAAACCAACAAAGACAGCAGTTCTTGTTTACTCTTCCTCTCTAAGTGGACCACAAAACAGGAAATCTCAACTGCAAAGATGACTATATTCAATAAATATTTAAATAAATCCAATATCATTTAAGAAGAAATCAAGTCTAACAAAGGAAGAATTTATATCCAAGGAAATAAAGTTAACAGATAAATAAGGACTCCTGTAGGGTTTGATCAGACTCCGATTTTGTGTAATTCTCTCAGCAATCCCTTTTTTTGTCTTCAGATTAACTTTCCTGGTAGAAGCATACCACACAATCAAGAGCAAGAGACTATCTATATTTAAGGAGATTTCCAGAAAACATCCTAGAGAGGAAAGTTGCCTGCACCATTCTTGAACTGATTCATATGTTCAGAGGAAGATAAGACACTGACTGTATCAGCCTAGGGTTACCTGAACCAATATAGTGACAAAGGGGAGATTACCCTGATTGTCTTAGACCAGTCATAGCCTATTCCTACTCCATTCCTGGAATGGAGGTGAAGCCAGTTTCAACCAAACCTCACGAATGCTATACAGTGAGGAAGGAGTGGAATAGATGTTGGGGAGATAACTAAAATGCTATTACAGTGAGAAAAGGAATCTTGATGAATTCCAAAACGCTCATATCAAATAGGTCATGCTCAATGATTTTATGTCATGAAAGTAGTAAATATACATGGAAAAATGAAAAAGAAAACACTTTAAAATAACTCAGGTTAAAAAGGAAATTTAAACAGAAGTTAAAGTATACTGTATTTAGAAATGACTGAAAATGAGAAGACTGTACAAAAAGCTTTTTTGTTGCAACTGGAACTTTAGTCAGAGGAAATGTTTGTAGCCTTAGATAAATTCATTTTTAGAAGATAGGAAAAAATGTATTGATACCAAGAAACTGAAAACAGCAAAATGAAAGAAATAGTAATGTTGAAGCAAAAATTACTAAAATAGAAAAAGGACATTTGATCAATAAACCATATCTATTTCTTTTAAAACACCAATGAAGAGAAAATATTTTGAAAAGTCTGCAGAAGAAAAGCAGAAGGAACAAATAACTTACAGAAGGACTATATGCAAAACTGCTTAGAAGAATGACCATATAAATATAGCTATTATTGTTGTTGTATTGATATAGAGGAAATTAAATAATAAGGGCATTATGTAAAATCTTATGACAATTATTCTAAAAATTAGGCTAAAAGTAAAATTTTATAGAAAAATATAAAATATAAAAACTGCCTGAAAAGTAAGAAAACTTAATAGAAGTTCAGGATCTAATCAACACCACTCCCAAATAATATGTCCCCATGTCCAAATAGTTTTATAGAGAAGTTCTACCAAATTTTCAAGGAATCAATATTCTTTGAAATATCCTATCTGATATCAACTATTTTAGAATGTAGAAAAAGATTATAAACTATCCAACTCATTTTATTCAGGTAAGAGAACACATACTAAATATAAGAAGAAGAAAAGTATAGAATAGAAATAAAAGAATACTGTAATTTGAACAGTGTTTACCCAGGAATGAAAGGATAGTTCAATATTAGAAAATAAAGATACTTTAACAGGTTAAAAAGAAAAATGGTATCATTCTGTTATTTCTTTCATTTTTGTTGTTGTTGTTTTTTAATTTATTTTTTAACATCTTTATTGGAGTATAATTGCTTTACACTGGTGTGTTAGTTTCTGCTGTATTACAAAGTGAATCAGCTATACATATACATACATCCCCATATCTCCTCCCTCTTGTGTCTCCCTCTCACCCTCCCTATCCCACCCCTCTAGGTGGACGCAAAGCACCAAGATGATCTCCCTGTGCTATGTGGCTGCTTCCCACTAGCTATCTATTTTACATTTGGTAGTGTATATATGTCCATGCCACTCGCTCACTTCGTCCCAACTTACCCTTCCCCCTCCCCGTGTCCTCAAGTCCATTCTCTATGTCTGTGTCTTTATTCCTGTCCTGCCCCTAGGCTCTTCAGAACCTTTTTTTTTTTTTTAGATTCCATATATATATGTGTTAGTATACAGTATTCGTTTTTCTCTTTCTGACTTACTTCACTCTGTATGACAGTCTCTAGGTCCATCCACCTTGCTACAAATAATTTCGTTTCTTTTTATGACTGAGTAATATTCCATTGTATGTTATTTATTTCTAATTTAACTCCAATGTGTTAAAGAGAACCATCTTTGTATGACTTGAACCCCTTTAAATGTAGTGAGACTTGTTTAATAGCCCATAATATGGTCTATCTTGGTAAATGTTCTGAATGCATTTGACTAAATGAAAGTGCAAAATTTCTTTATGAAAAGAACTACAAATTGCAAAGATAAAAGATAATTGATGGAATGGAAGCAGATATTTGCAATATATATTAGATATCTATATACTATAATATATTCATACCTAGAATATGTAAAGAACTCCTACAAATGATTTAGAAAAATATCTAATTAAAAATTAAGCAATGGGTGGAAATAGGCAATTCAAACCAGAAAAGGTATAAATAAATGGCCATAAAACAGTTGTAAAGAGGTTAAACCTCACTATTATTTATGTAACAGCAATTAAACTATGATATTATTTTTCATCTATGAGACTGGCCAAAAAACAAAACCAAAATCAACAAACCATTCATAGTATCAGTGGTAAACAAAGGTATAAACAAATGGGTTCCCTATTTGTTCGAGTGTCAACTGTAATCATGAAGCTAGCAGTTTATGACCTAGGCCTCTTATCCTTAAAAGGAATCTTCTGTTTAGTCATTTGTATGGGCTATGGTAGACCTGAATCATTGTTTAGATGTGTCCCTGTCTTTTGCCATGTGACTTGCTGAATCCTTTCACTAGAGTCAGAGGGGTTATTTTTCTGCTCCATTAATGAGTTTGTCCATGTTAATAGGAAACCATTGGCCTAAGGAGAATATGGAGACATGTAAAGGAGACCTAATACAAACCCAAGGCATGGAGTCAAACCCACCTTACTCATAGACTGAAGCAGAGACACCTCAGACAACCCCACTGGGTCTTGGAGTGATTTGTTATGTATACTTATCACAGTGATAGATGTATAATTCATGAACCATAGAAATGGAAACGAGCCTGTAAAGTAGAAAGCAGCTTCAAATCAAACTCCCAGACAGGAATAATCTGGATGTGAAAAATAGATGAATGAGGTAAAAATGTAGATGGGTAATTGCCTTTGTAAACAGAGGAAGTCTCTATAATTTCTCTAAGTCATTCTATTACAATTTTACTTTCAAAATTATTTATTGAGTACTGCCTAAGCTGGGCAATCCTCTGGGTTCCTGAAGAAAGAGTAATAAACAATATAAACATAGTCCTTGACCTCAGGATCTTGCAGTCTGGTGGAGGGTCTGCTGTTGAACTAGATATTCCAGTATTTAACTTCCTGTGTATATAAAGCAAACAAACAAAAGCATAAAAGCAAAATGCCGGATATGTAATTTCCCACTTAAAGATGAGAGACACTGCTATTAATACATACCTACATAATTTTTAGAAATACTGTTTCTTGCAGCTGTCTGGATGTAACTCCTCCTAGCAGAGTGTGGACATACACATCTAACTAGGATAAGGCACTTTCGAAAAATGAAACTACTTGACCTTAGATTTTATTGTTGACAAATATTCTGCAACATATGGAACTGAATTTATTATGAGCATATGCTGAAATGAAGAAGGATGTTAATAACTGCAAATAGAAAGCCAAAGGGAGACAGTTATTGAGGAGTGTACAACACAGAGATCTGGCCACTAGGCTTTGGCAATTTTTATTTCCAGCTTCATTTATGAGAAAGAGATACAACATTGACTATTCATAAGCTTAGTGAAATTAATCCTGTGTTTGGGATTATTGCCTAACTCTATGCATGACGAAACTGAGATCCAGGAAAGTGGATTCATCTGCCCATTCTAAGTCACCAGAGAGAAACTGAGGTGCTTTATGAAAGTCTACATAGATCCATCTCTTCCTCCAGCTAGTGAATTTATACATATTCTTCAGAGCCCTCACCTTGAGTTATCGCCCCACTTTAGCCTTTCTTGACCTCCACAAGTAGTATGATGGCTACTTCCATTGCAATCTTGTAGAACTCTGGTATTTTCTCTAGCAAGCTATATCATAATGCATTACTGTTGTTTGTCTAGATATTTTACTCTTCTGTTCCTCACCCCACTAAATTATGACCTCCTCTGAGCAGGAGTTGTATAAGGCTTAGTTGTTACTACATAGACCATACAATAGTTTTATTTGCTCTTGCTTTATTCCTTCAACAACCATATTTAATAATTTGGCTTCTCCAAACCTGGTTGTTAGGAAGGGTGGATGGAGACCATGCAAATTTAAGTCAAGGAGAAGTCCTACTCATAACAAGCGGCGAAATGGATGGGCATCATGGTTTGTAAATCAGGGTACTGTGCATTTAAGTGTGTGAAATTGTTTGGACTAGTAATACTCAAACATGCCTGGTCCAAAGAATCAACTCTGGAGCCTTAATCCAAACTCCTGGCAGCAACCCCAGGAATTCTGATTTAATAAGCATTTGGTGGAGTCTATACATATGTATTTTTTAAATCCTCAATTGATTTTTTTTTTTTAAACATCTTTATTGAAGTATAATTGCTTTACAATGGTGTGCTAGCCTCCGCTTTACAACAAAGTGAATCAGCTACACATATACATATGTTGCCATATCTCCTCCCTCTTGCATCTCCCTCCCTCCCACCCTCCCTATCCCACCCCCCCAGGTGGTCACAAAGCACCGAGCTGATCTCCCTGTGCTATGCGGCTGCTTCCCACCAGTTACCCATTTTACATTTGGTAGTGTATATATGTCCATGACACTCTCTCACCCTGTCACATCTCACCCCTCCCCCTCCCCATATCCTCAAGTCCACTCTCTAGTAGGTCTGTGTCTTTATTCCCATCTTGCCACTAGGTTCTTCATGACCTCTTTTTTTTTTTTTTTTTTTCCCTTAGATTCCATATATATGTGTTAGCATACTGTATTTGTTTTTCTCTTTCTGACTTACTTCACTCTGTATGACAGACTCTAACTCCATCCACCTCATTACAAACACCTCCATTTCATTTCTTTTTATGGCTGAGTAATATTCCATTGTATATATGTGCCACATCTTCTTTATCCATTCATCCGATGATGGACACCTAGGTTGCTTCCATGTCCTGGCTATTGTAAATAGAGCTGCAATGAACATTTTGGTACATGACACTTTTTGAATGATGGTTTTCTCAGGGTATATGCCCAGTAGTGGGATTGCTGGGTCATATGGTAGTTCTATTTTTAGTTTTTTAAGGAACCTCCATACTGTTCTCCATAGTGGCTGTATCAATTTACATTCCCACCAACAGTGCAAGAGTGTTCCCTTTTCTCCACACCCTCTCCAGCATTTATTGTTTCTAGATTTTTTGATGATGGCCATTCTGACCGGTGTGAGATGATACCTCATTGTAGTTTTGATTTGCATTTCTCTAGTGATTAATGATGTTGAGCATTCTTTCATGTGTCTGTTGGCAATCTGTATCTCTTCTTTGGAGAAATGTCTATTTAGGTCTTCTGCCCATTTTTGGATTGGGTTGTTTGTTTTTTTGTTATTGAGCTGCATGAGCTGCTTGTAAATCTTGGAGATTAATCCTTTGTCTGTTGCTTCATTTGCAAATATTTTCTCCCATTCTGAGGGTTGTCTTTTGGTCTTGTTTATGGTTTCCTTTGCTGTGCAAAAGCTTTTAAGTTTCATTAGGTCCCATTTGTTTATTTGTGTTTTTATTTCCATTTCTCTAGGACCTGGGTCAAAAAGGATCTTGCTGTGACTTATGTCATACAGTGTTCTGCCTATGTTTTCCTCTAAGAGTTTGATAGTGTCTGGCCTTACACTTAGGTCTTTAATCCATTTTGAGTTTATTTTTGTGTATGGTGTTAGGGAGTGTTCTAATTTCATACTTTTACATGTACCTGTCCAATTTTCCCAGCACCACTTATTGAAGAGGCTGTCTTTTCTCCACTGTATATGCTTGCCTCCTTTATCAAAGATAAGGTGACCATATGTGCGTGGGCTTATCTCTGGGCTTTCTATCCTGTTCCATTGATCTATATTTCTGTTTTTGTGCCAGTACCAAACTGTCTTGATTACTGTAGCTTTGTAATATAGTCTGAAGTCAGGGAGCCTGATTCCTCCAGCTCCATTTTTCGTTCTCAAGATTGCTTTGGCTATTCGGGGTCTTTTGTGTTTCCATACAAATTGTGAAATTTTTTGTTCTAGTTCTGTGAAAAATGCCAGTGGTAGTTTGATAGGGATTGCATTGAATCTGTAGATTGCTTTGGGTAGCAGAGTCATTTTCACAATGTTTATTCTTCCAATCCAAGAACATGGTATATCTCTCCATCTATTTGTATCATTGTTAATTTCTTTCATCAGTGTCCTATAATTTTCTGCATACAGGTCTTTTGTCTCCTTAGGTAGGTTTATTCCTAGGTATTTTATTCTTTTTGTTGCAATGGTAAACGGGAGTGTTTTCTTAATTTCACTTTCAGATTTTTCGTCATTAGTGTATAGAAATGCAAGAGATTTCTGTGCATTAATTTTGTATCCTGCTACTTTACCAAATTCATTGATTAGCTCTAGTAGTTTTCTGGTAGCATCTTTTGGATTCTCTATGTATAGTATCATGTCATCTGCAAACAGTGACAGCTTTACTTCTTCTTTTCCGATTTGGATTCCTTTTATTTCTTTTTCGTCTCTGATTGCTGTGGCTAAAACTTCCAAAACTATGTTGAATAATAGTGGTGAGAGTGGGCAACCTTGTCTTGTTCCTGATCTTAGTGGAAATGGTTTCAGTTTTTCACCATTGAGGACAATGTTGGCTGTGGGTTTGTCATATATGGCCTTTATTATGTTGAGGAAAGTTCCCTCTATGCCTACTTTCTGCAGGACTTTTATCATAAATGGGTGTTGAATTTTGTCGAAAGCTTTCTCTGCATCTATTGAGATGATCATATGGTTTTTCTCCTTCAATTTGTTAATATGATGTATCACGTTGATTGATTTGCATATATTGAAGAATCCTTGCATTCCTGGAATAAACCCCACTTGATCATGGTGTATGATCCTTTTAATGTGCTGTTGGATTCTGTTTGCTAGTATTTTGTTGAGGATTTTTGCATCTATGTTCATCAGTGATATTGGCCTGTAGTTTTCTTTCTTTGTGACATCTTTGCCTGGTTTTGGTATCAGGGTGATGGTGGCCTCGTAGAATGAGTTGGGGAGTGTTCCTCCCTCTGCAATATTTTGGAAGAGTTTGAGAAGGATAGGTGTTAGCTCTTCTCTAAATGTTTGATAGAATTCGCCTGTGAAGCCATCTGGTCCTGGGCTTTTGTGCGTTGGAAGATTTTTAATCACAGTTTCAATTTCAGTGCTTGTGATTGGTCTGTTCATATTTTCTATTTCTTCCTGGTTCAGTCTCGGCAGGTTGTGCATTTCTAAGAATCTGTCCATTTCTTCCAGGTTGTCCATTTTATTAGCATAGAGTTGCTTGTAGTAATCTCTTATGATCGTTTGTATTTCTGCCGTGTCAGTGGTTACTTCTCCTTTTTCATTTCTAATTCTGTTGATTTGAGTCTTCTCCCTTTTTCTCTTGATGAGTCTGGCTAATGGTTTATCAATTTTGTTTATCTTCTCAAAGAACCAGCTTTTAGTTTCATTGATTTTTGCTATTGTTTCCTTCATTTCTTTTTCATTTATTTCTGATCTGATCTTTATGATTTCTTTCCTTCTGCTAGCTTTGGGGTTTTTTTGTTCTTCTTTCTCTAATTGCTTTAGGTGCAAGGTTAGGTTGTTTATTCGAGATGTTTCCTGTTTCTTGATGTAGGCTTGTATTGCTATAAACTTCCCTCTTAGAACTGCTTTTGCTGCATCCCATAGGTTTTGGATCGTCGTGTCTCCATTGTCATTTGTTTCTAGGTATTTTTTGATTTCCCCTTTGATTTCTTCAGTGATCACTTCGTTATTAAGTAGTGTATTGTGTAGCCTCCATGTGTTTGTATTTTTTACAGATCTTTTCCTGTAATTGATATCTAGTCTCATAGCGTTGTGGTCGGAAAAGATACTTGATACGATTTCAATTTTTTTAAATTTACCAAGGCTTGATTTGTGACCCAAGATATGATCTATCCTGGAGAATGTTCCATGAGCACTTGAGAAAAATGTGTATTCTGTTGTTTTTGGGTGGAATGTCCTATAAATATCAATTAAGTCCATCTTGTTTAATGTATCATTTAAAGCTTGTGTTTCCTTATTTATTTTCATTTTGGATGATCTGTCCATTGGTGAAAGTGGGGTGTTAAAGTCCCCTACTATGATTGTGTTACTGTCGATTTCCCCTTTTATGGCTGTTAGTATTTGCCTTATGTATTGAGGTGCTCCTATGTTGGGTGCATAAATATTTACAATTGTTATACCTTCCTCTTGGATCGATCCCTTGATCATTATATAGTGTCCGTCTTTGTCTCTTGTAATTGTCTTTATTTTAAAGTCTATTTTGTCTGATATGAGAATTGCTACTCCAGCTTTCTTTTGATTTCCATTTGCATGGAATATCTTTTTCCATCCCCTCACTTTCAGTCTGTATGTGTCTCTAGGTCTGAAGTGGGTTTCTTGTAGACAGCATATATATGGGTCTTGTTTTTGTATCCATTCAGCCAGTCTGTGTCTTTTGGTGGGAGCATTTAATCCATTTACATTTAAGGTAATTATCGATATGTATGTTCCTATTCCCATTTTCTTAAATGTTTTGGGTTTGTTATTGTAGGTGTTTTCCTTCTCTTGTGTTTCTTGCCTAGAGAAGTTCCTTTAGCATTTGTTGTAAAGCTGGTTTGGTAGTGCTGAACTCTCTCAGCTTTTGCTTGTCTGTAAAGGTTTTAATTTCTCCATCAAATCTGAATGAGATCCTTGCTGGATAGAGTAATCTTGGTTGTAGGTTTTTCTCCTTCATCACTTTAAGTATATCCTGCCACTCCCTTCTGGCTTGCAGCGTTTCTGCTGAAAGATCAGCTGTTAACCTTATGGGGATGCCCTTGTGTGTTATCTGTTGTTTTTCCCTTGCTGCTTTTAATATGTTTTCTTTATATTTAATTTTTGATAGTTTGATTAATATGTGTCTTGGTGTGTTTCTCCTTGGATTTATCCTGTATGGGACTCTCTGTGCTTCCAGGACTTGATTAACTATTTCCTTTCCCATATTAGGGAAGTTTTCAACTATAATCTCTTCAAATATTTTCTCAGTCCCTTTCTTTTTCTCTTCTTCTTCTGGGACCCCTATAATTCGAATGTTGGTGCGTTTAATGTTGTCCCAGAGGTCTCTGAGACTGTCCTCAGTTCTTTTCATTCTTTTTTCTTTATTCTGGTCTGCAGTAGTTATTTCCACCATTTTATCTTCCAGGTCACTTATCCGTTCTTCTGCCTCAGTTATTCTGCTATTGATCCCATCTAGAGTATTTTTAATTTCATTTATTGTGCTTGTCATCGTTTCTTGGTTCCTCTTTAGTTCTTCTACATCCTTGTTAAATGTTTCTTGCATTTTGTCTATTCTATTTCCAAGACTTTGGATCATCCTTACTATCATTATTCTGAATTCTTTTTCAGGTAGACTACCTATTTCCTCTTCATTTGTTAGGTCTGGTGTGTTTTGACCCTGCTCCTTCATCTGCTGTGTGTTTTTCTGTCTTCTCATTTTGCTTATCTTACTGTGTTTGGGGTCTCCTTTTCACAGGCTGCAGGTTCGTAGTTCCCGTTGTTTTTGGTATCTGTCTCCAGTGGCTAAGGTTGGTTCAGTGGGTTGTGTAGGTTTCCTGGTGGAGGGAACTAGTGCCTGTGTTCCGGTGGATGAGGCTGGATGTTGTCTTTCTGGTGGGTTCGTCCACGTCTGGTGGTGTGTTTTGGGGTGTCTGTGGCCTTATTATGATTTTAGGCAGCCTCTCTGTTAATGGATGGGGCTGTGTTCCTCTCTTGCTAGTTGTTTGGCATAGGGTGTCCAGCACTGTAGCTTGCTGGTCGTTGAGTGAAGCTGGGTCTTGATGTTGAGATGGAGATCTGTGAGAGATTTTCGCTGTTTGGTATTACGTGGAGCTGGGAGGTCTCTTGTGGACCAGTGTCCTGAAGTTGGCTCTCCCACCTCAGAGGCACAGCCCTGATGCCTGGCTGGAGCACCAAGAGCCTTTCATCCACACGGCTCAGAATAAAAGGGAGAAAAAATGGAAAGAAAGAAAAAAGAGGATAAAATAAAATAAAATAAAGCAATTATAATAAAAAATAAGAAAAAAAATTATCAAGAGTAAATTTATTAAGAAAAAAAATTTTTTTTAATTTTTAAAAATAGATTTATTAATTTTTTATACTAAAAATAAGAAAAAAATTATTTAGAAAAAATTTATTAAGAAAAAAAATTTTTTAATTTTTTAAAATAAAAAATATGAAAAAACTTATTAAAAATTTTTTTTAAAAATAGAAAATAAGGAAAAAATTATTAAGAAAACATTTATTAGGGAAAAAAAAAATTTTTAAGCCAAAAAAAAAAAAAAAAACAAAAACGGACGGACCTAACCCTAGGACTAACGGTGAGAGCAAAGCTATACAGACAAAATCTCACCCAGAAGCATACACATCTACACTCACAAAAAAAAGGAAAAGGGGAAAAGTTAATATATCCTGCTCCCAAAGTCCATCTCCTAAATTTGGGATGATTCGATGTCTATTCAGGTATTCAACAGATGCAGGCACATCAAGTTGTTTGTGGAGCTTTAATCCGCTGCTTCTGAGGCTGCTGGGAGAGATTTCCCTTTCTCTTCTTTGTTCGTACAGCTCCCGGGGTTCAGCTTTGGATTTGGCCCCGCCTCTGCGTGTAGGTCGCCTGAGGGCGTCTGTTCCCCGCCCAGACAGAACGGGGTTAAAGGAGCAGCTGATTCGGGGGCTCTGGCTCAGTCAGGCCGGGGGGAGGGAGCGGTACGGAGGAGGCGGGGCGAGCCTGCGGCGGCAGAAGCCGGCGTGACGTTGCAGCAGCCTGAGGCGCGCCGTGCGTTCTCCCGGGGAAGTTGTCCCCGGATTACGGGAGCCTGGCCGTGGCGGGCTGCACAGGCTCCCGGGAGGGGCGGTGTGGAGAATGACCTGTGCTCGCCCACAGGCTGTTTGGTGGCGGCAGCAGCAGCCTTAGCGTCTCATGCCCGTCTCTGGGGTCCGCGCTGATAGCCGCGGCTCGCGCCCGTCTCTGGAGTTCGTTTAAGTGGCGCTCTGAATCCCCTCTCCTTGCACGCCGCGAAACAAAGAGGCAAGAAAAAGTCTCCTGCCTCTTCGGCAGCTGCAGACTTTTTCTCGTGCACCCTCCCGGCTAGTTGTGGTGCGCTAGCCCCTTCAGGCTGTGTTCACGCAGCCAACCCCAGTCCTCTCCCTGGGATCCGACCGAAGCCCGCGCCTCAGCTCCCAGCCCCCGCCCGCCCCGGCGGGTGAGCAGACAAGCCTCTCGGGCTGGTGAGTGCTGCTCGGCGCCGAGCCTCTGTGCGGGAATCTCTCCGTTTTTCCCCTCTGCGTCCCTGTTGCTGTGGGATCCGCGCTGATAGCCGCGGCTTCCGCCCGTCTCTGGAGCTCGTTTAGGCGGCGCTCTGAATCCCCTCTCCTTGCGCGCCGCGAAACAAAGAGGCAAGAAAAATTCTCTTGCCTCTTTGGCAGCTGCAGTCTTTTTCCCGGACTCCCTCCCGGCTAGCACCGAAGCCCGAGCCCCAGCTCCCAGGCCCCGCCCGCCCCGGCGGCTGAGCAGACAAGCCTCTCGGGCTGGTGAGTGCTGGTCGGCACCGCTCCTCTGTGCGGGAATCTCCGCTTTGCCCTCCGCACCAATGTGGCTGCGCTCTCCTCCGTGGCTCCGAAGCTTCCCCCCTCTGCTACCCGCAGTCTCTGCCCACGAAGGGGCTTCCTAGTGTGTGGAAACCTTTCCTCCTTCACAGCTCCCTCCCACTGGTGCAGGTCCCGTCCCTATTCTTTTGTCTCTGTTATTTCTTTTTTCTTTTGCCCTACCCAAGTACGTGGGGATTTTCTTGCCTTTTGGGAGGTCTGACGTCTTCTGCCAGCGTTCAGTGGGTGTTCTGTAGGAGCAGTTCCGCGTGTAGATGTATTTCTCATGTATCTGTGGGGAGGAAGGTGATCTCCGCGTCTTACTCTTCCGCCATCTTGCCCCTCCCTCCCTCAATTGATTTTGATATACAATCAATTTGAGAATATATGATCTAGAGTTTGATCTCTCCAATAATCTAATAAAATAAAAGTACGAAAAGTGAGGTTCAGAACTTACCAGGGTACAGCAGCTCCTCTAAGATTTAATTTTACCAGTAAATTAACCTTAACCATTTCCAACATTACCAGTTTTAATATCCCAATAGCATTGGGTTTGGGGATTGCATATTTTTTGAAATTTGAATGGAGTATGACCTCCTAAAAATCCTCCCTTGTGGTGCATGTATACTTTCGGACCATGTTTTTCTCCGGATATATGCCTAGGAGTGGGATTGCTGGATCATATGGTAGCTCTATTTTTAGTTATTTAAGGAACCTCCATACTGTTCTCCATAGTGGCTGTACCAATTTACATTCCCAACAACAGTGTAGGAGGGTTTCCTTCTCTCCACACCCTCTCCAGCATTTATTGTTTGTGGATTTTTTGATGATAGCCATTCTGACCAGTGTAAGGTGATATCTCATTATAGTTTTGATTTGCATTTTGCACCCCAGTGTTCATTGTAGCACTGTTTACAATAGCCAAGACATGGAAGCAACCTAAATGTCCATTGACAGAGGAATGGATAAAGAAGATGTGGTACATATATACAACGGACTACTACTCAGCCATAAAAAGAACAAAATAATTCCATTTGCAGCAACATGGATGGACCTAGATATTGTTATACTGAGTGAAGTAAGTCATACAGAGAAAGATAAATATTGTATGATATTGCTTATATGCAGAACCTAAAAAGAAATGATACAAATGAGCTTATTTACAAAACAGAAACAGACTCACAGACTTAGAGAAAAAACTTACGGTTACCAGGGGGGAAGTGTGGGGGAAAGGGATAGTTATGGAGTTTGGGATGACATGTACACACTGCTATATTTAAAATAACCAACAAGGGCCTACTGTATAGCACAGGGAACTCTGCTTAATATTATGTAACAACCTAAATGGGAAAATAATTTGAAAAAGAAGAGATACATGTATGAAGGTATGTATCTATAAACAGCCAAGAATGGCTGTTTCCCGACCAATGTGCACACCTTGTGGGAAGGACAAAGTTTAAAGATGACTGAAACTTGGGATTCTAATGCCCTTGGAAGGCTCTTCCTCTCTCTTCTCTGCAGGTCAGCTCTAATCTTTAGACAGCCTTCTTTTACAGTGACTGGAATGTGGCTTCCATCAGCCTTCAGATACATTTATTTGCTGAGGAATGGAAACTCAGACTCTTTGAACCCAAGATCCTACGACTGGTCAAACTTGGGCCAAGGGCTATTCCCAGACCAAGAACTATGGCTAGGCAGGTAGGACCCTGAAAAAAATGCTAGTTCTCTTTGGAATTATGTAGATAGAATAAGTGTTTCCCAGGAGAGGGGAAGGGAATGTTTTTCTAAGTATTCAAAACAATAGATGTCCAGTATAGACATGAAAGTTAATTGTTATAGTTTTTATATTATATTATTCCTGTCCAACAGAGTTTTAAAAAAGATATTTTACCATGTTTTTATTATTAAAACCAAGGTAGAAAAACAAAACTGAAATTGGCTTTGGACTATTTAGAAAGGCTCACAGCTATGATCCTTGCTGGATAAATCAAAGGAACTCGTGCTTTGAGGTTTTGGGCTTCTGCCACCCTGGGTACCCCTTTGCTGTTATCTTCATACTCACCCTTCTATCCAGGACACAAGAAGTTTCTTCTCACATCTTTTGTATATCTGAGATTTCCTAACCACCTAGGAAGGTAGGGGGTTGCCACTCATTTTACCAGGAACTCTTGGGATTTCTCCTAATTGTTTTTCTTGGAGGTGGAGGTTTTCTTCTAATGAGACCTGGTTCTCAGTATTCCAGAGTTGGAGTCAGGACTCTCACAGACCCAGCTCTCATGTCATGCTCTCATTAAGCATTTATTGATTCTATTGCCCTCAACCACCCACCCAGTGTTGGCTTTGCCTTCCTCTGTGATGCTGTAACATGAAATAAACCTTGATTATGGTGTGCTCATTAACTGTTGAGGTCCCCCAGAAGACCACCAGAAAAACCTGTTGATCAAAATAGCTATTTAATCAGGTTTAATACAGTAAAGAAGAACACTATATTGACAATCTTACTAATGTCTCAGAGGGGAGTCAGGGCAGGTTATTCATAGGGTTTAGGTCCTGGGCTGGGTGAGCTGGGTTTGCCAGCCAGAGAACTGATTGGGTTTGAGAAGAATTTATGATATAATATAGCTTTGGATCGGTAGATACCTAGAGATGACAGAGTTAAAGCAGGTCTTGCTGAGCAAGCTGGTTGGTATTGATAAGGAAGCTGGTTGATATTAATAAAGAGGCTGGTTGGTATTGATAAGGGAGCTGTTTTGCTTAGTCACAGTCTTGTCTTTTAGGAGCAAATATTTCCTGGAGCAAGTAGCCAAGTCATTTTTTCTTGTTCTCAATATGGCTTAACATAGAGAAAGTATACCAGATTCCAGTATCATTAAATACAGGGACAGGAAAGTATGTTGGCTTTAGTTATCAACATTGCATTTTATTTATTGATAATTTTACCTAGTGGTATACAGGCATGACAGAGCGATATGGAGTCACTTGGTGAGAGAAGTGTTTCCTTTTACCCTCTTCTTTTAATAATTCTGATTGCACCAAGGAGAAAGTCAATCATGTTCATTTAAATCATCTCTGACCCAAAGTCATCTTGCACACTTCTTGTACTGTAAACAGGTATGACCTTATGGGGCCTTCCTGGGACAAATCCCTCTCCCATACCCTCTGCTTTAGGCTCCCCTCTGAAATACCTAGATAACAGTATCTGATGCATATTTCCTGAATTTTTCAGATGCTAAAAACCACCACCAAATGGAAGGAATTAACTACTATATGATCATGAGCATGTAGCTCCCAGACCTTCTGGTATCGAAGGATTGATCACGATCAAACAATCAGAGAATTGTGCACTTTTGAGCTGTCACATACCCTGGGACACCTCTCCCTCACCTGGCTTTTAAAAATGCTTTGCTGAAAGCCTTCGAGGAATTTGGGTTTTTTGAGCACAGGCCACCCATTCTCCTTGCACAGCCCGGCAATAAACCTTTCTCTGCTCTAAACTCTGATGCTTCGGTTTGTTTGGGCACATGGACTTGTGTTCAGTAACAGTATGGGTCTCATATTTTTTGAAATACGTCAATACTTATCAGCGGGAATTAAGGGGTGTAGAGTAGAAGACAGTTGCTATGACTCATTCTAATGTTATCTCCTTACTTAAAACAGTTGCAGAAATCCCAGACTGTAGAGGTTGGGTAAATGAAAAGCAAATATAACTAATGATGAATTCTGGGAAAACATTTAATACTCTTTCCACAATTTTGAAATTCTGGATTTCTTTTCTTTTATTCAATATCAAAGCCAGATAAATGTAAGTCCAAGTCGTCTATTTTCTGTGGTAAGTAATTGAAAACTTGGTGATTTTAGTGCCTAAATTCCTTCCAAAGTTTAGCTTAAAACTCCTACTTTCTGAAACATATTAATGTATCCTTAGTAGAACAAGTGTAATTCTCAACAGAGGACAAATTTTGCATTATAATCTCTTTAGGGAAAACCGTTGGTTCAATTTTACAAGCAGAGGAAAGAAAATGAAGTCTTGAATTCTGTGGAAAAGGCTATCGATCCCAAAGCCACTTTTATATCATAGTGTGATTGTGAAACTTAAATTGTAATTGTACTACAAGTAAAAACATTCCTAAAATAATACTTTCCAGAAAAGTTACTCAAAAAAGCCAACTTCCTGTTGACTCCAATGTTATTTGAATACTATTACACTAATTGTAAGGAAAGAACCCCACCCTTTTTCTGAAGTGAAATAGGCCTCCTTCCCTCCCGCGGGATTTCACTCTTTGTTGGAAAAGAACATCTCAACTAATCAATCTTTGTCAACGGAGGGTGTATGTACACTGCATGAGGGCACAAATGAGAACTGCAAGTGTGCTTTGTTCCTGGGACGCCACGTTCTGACCTTCCAGCCCTCACCATCACTCTTTGTGTTTCCCTCTGGGGTGAGGGGCACATCCTTCATCAAAGACTAGATGGGGTCTGAGACTCATTGATACTAAAGGATGAGTCTTGGGGTGGGTGTGGAGAGCAGCTCAACTGGGGAAACCATTCTTTGGCATCTTGAGTTGTTTTCTGCTTATGTTCTAGAAGTGATACTGGGTGGTGGTGTATCACCATGGTGAGCATGGTCTGTCTTCCCCCACCAATTCTGCTTTTGTTGGGTTGTGTTCCTGGTTCTCAGTACATCTCCCGGGGGACTGCTGAGGGGGGTCATCTTTTACAGTCAGAACAGGTCTGATGGGCAGTGCCAGGGACAGTGAATACTCAGCACACCTCCCACCCCCCCCCCCAGCACACACACAAAAGGAAAACCTTGGGAGGGAGGAGCCAGGTGAGGCAGGAGGGGGTCCTGAACCCTGTGGGCCAGGATGAGACCTCCTCTCCAAACCAAAGAGAAGTAGGCTCAAATCCAGCACTTTAGAGTGTTCTGTGCGGACCGCCCTGGGATCCTGACTGTACTAAGTAGATCCCAGAAGTCTAGGTCACCTTTAGCTTAGAGCAAATACACTGCCTTCTGAGGAAAACCATTTTCCCCCTTATTAGTAAAAAACAAAAAGAAAACCAGTCATTAGTTTACACATATTTGTGTTCCCTTTGTTAAAAGGGAAGGAAGTTGAAGGAGGGCTGTCAGGATTTTTTTCCTTTTATTAGGAAAAAGTCCTGACAGCCCTCCTTCAACTTCCTTCTCTCCATCCTTCCAGCCCCATTCCTTCTGAGACATACATGGAAACCTCCTGATTAACTTTGGAAGCAGTTCCAGAATCAAGAGACCTAGTGCCCCAGCGATCCTTGCTAAGCAAGGACCTGTTGACCTTTTAAATTTCCCTCTTGACCTTTTAATAAACTTTCATCAGTGTAAGAAATTTCTGCATCTCTTCATGGACAACTCAGAAGCTGGCAGGCTAAGCGGTACGCGGATAGACTGAATTCAGCGGCACAAGCTGGTAACGTGTTTACCTATAAAATCTCAACTGTGAGTTCACATCCGTGGAAGACAAACAAGCAAGCAAACAAACCATTCATCTAAGAACAGGCAATGCTTTCCAAGTTCTTCATTGTGATCTCTGCGCGAAATTGCATCTTTATTAGTGTTGCCTGCCCCACCTCCCAACCCTGGCCTTGCTGGGAGCTGCTGGGGAGCTCCTGCTGCCTTTAGCCCAGGTATGCTCTCTGCTCCCTCTCGGACCTCAGCTCCCCCGGGACATCGCCCGCTCTAGGAAAGTTCTCTCGTTCTCTGCAGGCTGACTTGGAGGAAACCGCTGAGTAAACCGTTGAAGCCAAATGGCGCGTCCTCAGCCCAAACAGCGACCTCAACTCAGCAGATAAACACTGCCCTCGGTTTCTGAGAAACCGCCTTCTCAAGTTCTTTTTTGGCAGCCCCTGGCTTCTCCCCGAAACCGCTGCTGGCCGCTGCGCACAGAGCCAACAGCTGGAGCGTCTCCGGACACACACAAGAAACCCAAGAGGAGTAAATAGCCCAGTCCCTGGGGGCGAGCCAGGCCAAGTTCGCGAGTCAGGGCCGTTTTTAAAGGGCCGCCCAGGGCACGCGGCGCTGGGTACCACCTGCGGCAGAGCAGGGACCTGGCTCTGCGCTCCACCTGCCGCGCGCGGTTCCTGTGCCCAGGCGCTCGTGCAGCCCTTGGGGAGCGGGGGGCGGGGCGTCTCCGCGGTTCCGAGGGGCCCCAGAGCCCAGCAAAGCTCGGTGAGTGCTGGGAGCGAAGGCTTGGGGCCTGAGGTGGGCGGAAGAGGGCTCTGAGGGCAGGGGTGTAGGCGTGAGTACATTCTGGTGCTTTTGCACCTGTAGGATGCCCAGACTCTACGGCATTTTGCAAATTGAGACTAGGTTCTTAAAGGTTAGACTCTGAATTGGAAAGGATCTAATAGCAGTGCTATTCGATGTGTCCAAGGACAAGTATCAGCTCCATCCCCTGCGACCTAGTTAGAAATACAAATTCATGGGCCCCACCCCACACCTGCGGAGCCTGAATCTCTGGGACTGGGCTCAGGATTGTGTGTGTTAACAAGTTCTCCTGGAGATTCTAATGCAGCTGAAGGGTTTTTTGTTTTTTGTTTTTTAAACATCTTTATTGGAGTATAATTGCTTTACAATGGTGTGTTAGTTTTTGCTTTATAACAAAGTGAATCAGCTATACGTGTACATATATCCCCATATCCCCTCCCTCTTGCGCCTTCCTCCCACCCTCCCTATCTCACCCCTCTAGGTGGTCACAAAGCATCCAGCTGGTCTCCTTGTGCTACGCAGCTGCTTCCCACTAGCTATCTATTTTACATTTGGTAGTGTATATATGTCAATGCCACTCTCTCACTTCGTCCCAGCTTCCCCTTCCCCCTCCCCGTGTCCTCAAGTCCATTCTCTATGTCTGCGTCTTTATTCCTGTCCTGTCCCTAGGTTCTTCAGAACCTTTTTTTTTTTTATATTCCATATATATGTGTTAGCATACGGTATTTGTTTTTCTCTTTCTGACTTACTTCACTCTGTATGACAGACCCTAGGTCCATCCACCTCACTACAAATAACTCAATTTCGTTTCTTTTTATGGCTGAGTAATATTTCATTGTGTATATGTGCCATATCTTCTTTATACATTCATCTGTCGATGGACACTTAGGTTGCTTCCATGTCCCGGCTTTTGTAAATAGTGCAGCTGAAGTTTGATAACCACTGACTTAGAGATCAATTGGGTCTAACACTTGGGCCCCTCACCCCATGCAGGAACTCCCAAATAAACAGCAATGGGTGCACAGTGAGTCATAAGACGTTAGATATTGGGGTAGATTCAGATACAGCATCGTAAGAACTCTGAAACACTTATGCTTTGTGGGAATTGCTACTCTGTTTCAAACTGTGAACTACCATCTCTGAAATTTCCTCAAAACAGAACCCATCAATTTAACACACATCTCTGAGTTTCTACTATGTGTCAGGTTCCAAATAACGTTCTTTCAAAATGAAGGAGGGAGTAATCAGCTCTTAAAATCTCCAAACTTGTGGAATATTTTTTCTTTAACCAGGATCTTTGTAATTTGGCGTAGTGTTTCATATCTCATTTTTATTTTGTTTTTTGGCATTTAAGTCCTCCTTCTGAAGTTAATTTTTTTATTGTTGTTAACCCAGAATGCCAGAATAGATATTTTGGAAGAGATGTATTTAGTTTGTGAGTTCTGAACAAAATCTTTTTTAAAAAAATGATTCACATTGGCAGGACATATTTTTGATCTTCTTTGATCTTCCTATTAGTTTGCATAATACAAAGTAGAATTTTACAAGTAGAATAAATAGGGATCCTGAGATTTCTTATGAATCAAAGTGAGAGAGAAAATTTGTCACCTTCTCTGATGAACCTGATGCCAGAGCTAGCTACCTCATAGGAACTCTGAGAAGAAATCTGTTGCGGCCCCAGAAAGGGGAACCTGTAGAAACAAATATGAGTGCCATGTATACCCAAATTATGTGGTTCCTCATTCTCCAAGGTTCTGAACAATCTCTACAGATGAGGCAGGCTCTTCACCACTGCTGAGAACCTCACTCATGAAATATTCAATGATGAAGGTTCTGTGAATGGTTTGCTGTCAGTTGTGTTTTTTGTTATTCTTCTCCTTTGGTGGATTAATTTAAATATTAAGTCTAAATCCACTACTGACTCATTCTGAGACTCTGGAGCAAATGTTCTGTATATTTCTCAGTTTTCCACTCTTCAGTGGGTGGATGCAGGATGTTTGGTTTTGATGTGGCACTTGCCAGCATTATTCCAAAATATCACCCCAGAGTTCCCTACCTGGTGTATGGTTACAACTTGACTCTTTATTAATAATATGTTAAAGCAGAGAAAATGCTTAATGCAATGATTATATAATTAATTATGTATGCGCATTTTAAGTTAAAACATCTACAATGCTTGTTCACAGATTTCAAAGGCTAACTAAATTCTCTTTGAAAACAGCTTTGGAAATGCTGGTAAAATTGGAAGCCATAGCTAGGAATGTCATGAGCTTGTGAAAATAAAGTTTGCTCCTGTAAATGTTCCTCAGAATTATGCCTGCCCATGCTTGTTCATAAGTACTCAAAGAGCATATACTCAGTATCCTTCTGTAAGGAAGTATAAGATTTACAACATATGTCTTGTTTTCATGTTATTTTATGTTGTGATTTTCCTCCTTCAAGTTCAAATCACCTTCCAAAAGGGAAGAATTTCTAATCCTGGAATATTTACCTAGAACCCTTTAGCTCTAATAGTGGAGGACAGAAATTCACTTGAGATGTATACTTTTCATGGCATTGCAGTTTGCTTTGAGGATGCCCCTCTCTATCTCATACGATCCTGATCCAGGTCCTCTCTGAGCAGGTGCAAAGGAGGAGGAGGTAGGCACTGAGCAAAACTGGGACCTAAGATACAAACAAGATGCATGCCTACCTTATGAGGAAGAGTTAGCTGGTGGTGCATGTGGCAGTTGCCAGCATTTTTGTCACTCCTGTCAATCCCCATTGCCCGATGGTACTGCCCTAGATTCCTCTGACTTGTTTGAATTCTGATTCTTCAAGCCACTCTTGGGGGCATACTGCTATTCAAGACTGGGTCTCTGAAAAGCCACTGTAAAATTCAACATTATTTGAAGAGCCCAGATTATACCTTGAGCCTTCTCCCTTAGTATAATTAACTAATTGTTATCTTGGATAATAAGGGACATGAAGAGACCAGAATAGTGATAGGAGAGCCTTATAAACATAGTGTAGGGCAGTGGAGAGAATATCATCTTTGCAGTCAGAGAGATCTCAAGTTTTGAGGCAAGGTGTACCACCTCTCTGAGCCTCAGTTTCTTCATCAGTAGTATGGACATAGTTACGGTGCACAAAGACCTACTTTTCTGCTGGGTCATCCAAGTTCTGTGTATATTTCATTGGCTAACCTTTGTTCCAAAGGAGATTTGGAAACGTGTTTTTGTAGCTGAGCATGTTGCCCATCCATCGATATAGAGGTTCTGTTGATAAAGAAAGAGGGAATATTGGGTAATGGGTAGGCAACTAGAAATCTCTGCAACATGGATACAGGACAAGAATGGTTCTTTGGAGAAGAGCAAGTGACAGTGGTTGTGTTGGGTACGTGTGTGTGCATTGGGGAATAGAAGGTGAGAGAGAAAGTGTGATAATAACAAGTTTCTAGGCAAGTAGGCGGCTTGAGCATGTTCCAGTCAAGCAGACAGGCCCTGAAATAGAAACACTTTGGGCATGATATTGTAGTAATAATGATATCTTGGTCTAGGTCCTGAAACAGTTTATTAAAATAATTATATTTAAATCTCACAGTAATCCCAAATGTTTTTTTAAAAAGTAAATGTGTTTATTACCACTTCATTAATGAGGAAATTGAGGCTTAGGATTATTAAACCCTTGCCCAAGAGCACATGCCCAGTTAGTACAGAGCTACCTCAGACCTTAGCTTTTCTGATACCCAGTTCATCTCCTTAATGGAGAAGGGACACGTTGTAGAAGAAATTAGAGAATGAAGATGACTCTGCATACTTTATTTTAACCATTGCAATTAGGTAAGAAAAGAAATTTGGAAAGAGGGAGATAACATAATCAAAATTTGCAAAGAGCATAATGATTTAAGAGCTCACCTACCTGGGAGCAAATCAACATTTCATCACTTACTAACTGTGTGAACTTGGGTAAGGTATTTAACATCACTATCTTCTTCTGTCTTATGGGCAAGTGGTAGTACTGACCTCACAGAGATGTTGTAAAGATAAAGACAAAGAACAGTGGACTGACACATAATAAGAAATATGTAAATGTTTGCTATTCAAGGTGGGCCATAGCTAAGAGAAACAATTAAAAACTAATTGAGTTAATTGAGATTGCTGACTACAAAATAAATCCAGAAAAAAATCAGTAGCTTCTCTATAAAGTAGTAACAAACAGCTAAAATATAATGAGAGGAAAATATCTGTTCTCGATAGCAATAAACTACAAAATAGCTGAGAACCATAAATGTGAAATGTGTAGGACCAACTTCTGTTGGATCCCAACTTTACTCCCCTTGGGTTGTGCCCCAACCCACCGCCCACCCCAAACACACATTCAAAGGCTGCACAGAAAGCCCAAAACACCCAGTGTGGGTCTTATGCAAAAATACTTCCAATAAAGAAGGAAGCATTTGTTATATGCAAAACAAAGGTTAAGAATTATTCCAGGAATGGACTTTCCTGGTGGCACAGTGGTTAAGAATCCACCTGCCAACGCAGGGGACACGGGTTTGAGCCCTAGTCCAGGAAGATCCCACATGCCAAAAAACAACTAAGCCCGTGCGCCACAATTACTGAACCTGCACTCTAGAGCCCATGAGCCACTACTACTGAGCCCCCGTGACACAGCTACTGAAGCCTGTGTGCCTAGAGCCCATGCTCCACAACAAGAGAAGCCACTGCAAAGAGAAACCCACACACCACAAGAAAGAGTAACCCCCACTGCCGCAACTAGAGAAAGCCCTCATGCAGCAATGAAGACCCAACGCAGCCAAAAATTTAAAAATATAAATAAATAAATTTTAAAAAAGAATTATTCCAGGAAACAGAAGAAAATTACTCCAAACTCTAAGGCATTAGAGAAAACAGGTTTTGTAAGAAAAAGGCTCAAAGAAATGCAAGAGATAATGAAAGGCAAAGCCAAGAAAAGCACAAAAGGAAAATAAAACCATTACAAAACCAAAACCCAAGTTAGAAACAGCTAAATATAAGTCGACCCTGTGGAAAATTGAGTTTTGACTTAGAGGACAGTTTTGGGAAAAATTTCACAGATTGCAGAGGATAAGGACAGAGGGAGAAAACAGGTTAAAGAGAGTAATAGTGATGGAAAACAAAATAACAGAGAAACAGCTTAGGACTATGTGGACTTTCCAGGAAAAAAAAAAGAGAGAGAGAGAGAGAGAAAGACCAAAAGGAAGTGAAAATAAATATAAAATATATTGCATTTCTTTGATCCCAAACTATCATTAATTTCAAGATGCACCATTGATTTAAAAACAGCTTTCATGAGAATAAAAGGAAACAATAAATTATTAAATGAACATGTTACTTACAAGTTATTTCTCAGTTTGAGAAAGACTAAGTGTGAAAAAAATCTTTTAATTGAAGAAATGTGTAATTAGATAAAAACTTTCCCAAAGTAAAAGAACATCTGAATTGGCAGATCAAAAGTCTCATTATGTTCCAGAAAAACAAAAAACAAATAGAGATTAGCATGGTGTTATTGAGGATAATGGATAAACTATCCAGGCGGAAAAATTAAAAATAAATTAGGCTAGCCATGTGAATTATCTCTGTAAAATCAGATTCTGGAAGACAATACTCAGTGACAAAGAGCTAAGAGGGAAAATGAAATGGATGAGACCCAAGAATCTATAGCCACATTCTATATATGGCTTGTGTTCTATCTCTGTTAAATAGTACTGATTTAGATTGCTCTATATGGCAAGTTGAAAAGGTATCAGAAAGACATTCTAAGTGTTGCCAGACTTCAGTATATATAACAATCCTTTGCTACTTAAAGTGTTTTCAGAGGACAAGCATTCTTTAGGGGCTTGTTAAAAATGCAGAATCTCAGAACCCACTCCAGAGCTATTGAATCAGAGCCTGTGTTTAAAAAAGATGCTTAACACATATATACAATGGAATATTACTCAGTCATAAAAAGAAACAAAATTGAGTTACTTGTAGTGAAGTGGATGGACCTAGAGTCTGTTATACAGAGTGAAGTAAGTCAGAAAGAGAAAAACAAATACCATATGCTAACACATATATATGAAATCTAAAAAAAAAAAAAAAGGTTCTGAAGAACCTAGAGGCAGGACAGGAATAAAGATGCAGACATAGAGAATGGACTTGAGGACACAGGGAGTGGGAAGGGTAAGCTGGGATGAAGTGAGAGAATGGCATGGACATATATACACTACCAAATGTAAAATAGATAGCTAGTGGGAAGCAGCCACATAGCACAGGGACATCAGCTCAGTGCTTTGTGACCACCTAGAGGGGTGGGATAGGGAGGGTGGGAGGGAGATGCAAGAGGGAAGAGATATGGGGGTATATGTATATGTATAGCTGATTCACTTTGTTATAAAGCAGAAACTAACACACCATTGTAAATCAATTATACTCCAATAAAAATGTTAAAAAAATAAAATAAAATAAATGGAATCCAAAAATAAATAAATAAATTAAAAATTTTAAAATGATGCCCAATATCCAGATAAAACTATAAATCAAAAAGATACATGCACCCTATGTTCATAGCATCACTATTCACAATAGCCAAAGCATGGAAACAACCTAAATGTCCATCGACAGATGAGTGGATAAAGAAGATGTGCTATATATATATATATATATATACACACATATATATATATATACAATGGAATACTACTCAGCCATAAAAAAGAATGAAATAATGCCATTTGCAGCAACATGGATGGGCCTAGAGAATATCATACTAAGTGAAGTAGGTCAGACAAAGACAAATACCATATGATATCATTTATATGTGGAACCTAAAATATGACAAAAATGAACCTATGTATGAATCAGAAATAGACTCACAGACATAGAGAACATTCTTGTGGTTGCCAAAGGGGAAGGGGGGAGGGATGGAGTGGGAATTTGGGATTAGCAGATGCAAACTATTTTATACGATCCATTTTATACCATGGATAAAAAACAAGGTCCTACTGTATAGCACAGGGAATTATATTCAATATCCTATGATAAACCACAATGGAAATGAATACGAAAAAGAATGAATATATATGTGTAACTGAATCACTTTGCTGTACAGCAGAAATTAACACAACATTGTTAATCAACTATACTTCAATAAAAGAAATTAAAAAAAAAAAAAGATGTCCAGGTAATTCTTGTGCATATTAAAGCTTGAGAAACACTGTCTTAATTAACCATTTCTTAACAGTGACCCAGCCCAGCACTTCCTAAGTGATGTGTGTTGCAAGCCCTGTGGATTGTGCTGAGATACTGCTCTCCTTAGCCTGGGGTGTTGGGTAGAAGGCCTTGGACTGAAGCCCTAAAGAACATTGTCATTTTCTGTGTATACCATGATCTATAATTGTGCTGTCCAATTAGGTAACCACTCACCATATGTGGTTATTGAGCACCTGAAGCGTGATGAGTCTGAGCTGAGATGTGCTTTACGCATAAAATATACACCAGACTTTGAGGGCTTAGTATGAAAAAAGAATACAAAATGTCTCATTAATAATTTTTATATTGATAACACACTGAGATTATAATATTTTGGATATGTCAGGTTAAGAAAAATATATTATATAATTCATTTCACCTATTTCTTTGCCAATGTGGCTACTAAAATTTTTTAAATTACTTATGTGGCTTGCATCCTATTTCTACTGGATGGTGCTGATCTGGTCCCTTTAGATGACAAAAAGAAGAACCAAAATAAAGAACCCAAGCATGTATGTGGACTTATAGAGTGCATTAATTCTATTTAAACCTGGAAATAAATTTGAAATAATGATGGCACTGGGATCACAAAGTAAGAATTAATATTCTTGTGAGAAAAGCAACAGTATAAAAAAACCTATAGTTTAAAAGATATTTCCTGGTAATAGATTGGGAGGCTCCCTTTGTCCTTATAAAATGCAGCAAAAGAATAAAGAGGAAGGAAATGTAAGCAGACTAATTTATTTTAACATCTTTATTGGAGTATAATTGCTTTACAATGGTGTATTAGTTTTTGCTATATAACAAACTGAATCAGCTATATGTATACATATATCCCCATATTCCCTCCCTCTTGCTTCTCCCTCCCACCGTCCCTATCCCACCCCTCTAGGTGGTCACAAAGCACCGAGCTGATGTCCCTGTGCTATGCGGCTGCTTCCTACTAGCTACCTATTTTGGTAGTGTATATATGTCCATGCCACTCTCTAACTTTGTCCAAGCTTACCCTTCCCCCTCCCCGTGTCCACAAGTCCATTCTCTACGTCTGCATCTTTATTCCTGTCCTCCCCTAGGTTCTTCAGAACCTTTTTTAGCTTCCATATATATATGTTAGCGTACGGTATTTGTTTTTCTCTTTCTGACTTACTTCTCTCTGTATGACAGACTCTAGCTCCATCCACCACACTACAAATAACTCAATTTCATTTCTTTTTATGGCTGAGTAATATTCCATTGTATATATGTGCCACATCTTCTTTATCCATTCATCTGTCAATGGACATGTAGGTTGCTTCCATGTCCTGGCTATTGTAAATAGTGCTGCAATGAACATTGTGATACATGACTCTTTTTGGATTATGGTTTTCTCAGGGTATATGCCCAGTAGTGGGATTGCTGGGTTGTATGGTAGTTCTATTTTCAGTTTTTTAAGGAACCTCCATACTGTTCTCTATAGTGGCTGTATCAATTTACATTCCCACCAACAGTGCAAGAGGGTTCCCTTTCCCCACACCCTCACCAGCATTTATTGTTTGTAGAATTTTTTGATGATGACCATTCTGACCAGTGTGAGGTGATACCTCATTGTAATTTTGATTTGTATTTCTCTAATGATTAGTGATGTTGAGCATCCTTTCATGTGTGTGTTGGCAATCTGTGTATCTTCTTTGGAGAAATGTCTATTTAGGTCTTCCGCCCATTTTTGGATTGGCTTGTTTGTTTTTTTAATATTGAGTTGCATGAGCTGCTTGTACATTTTGGAGATTAATTCTTTGTCAGTTTCTTCATTTGCAAATATTTTCTCCCATTCTGAGGGTTGTCTTTTCGTCTTGTTTATGGTTTCCTTTGCTTTGCAAAAGCTTTTAAGTTTCATTAGGTCCCATTTGTTTCTTTTTGTTTTTATTTCCATTTCTCTAGGAGGTGAGTCAAAAAGAATCCTGCTGTGATTTATATCATAGAGTGTTCTGCCTATATTTCCCTCTAAGAGTTTTATAGTATCTGGCCTTACATTTAAGTCTTTAATCCATTTTGAGTTTATTTTTGTGTATGGTATTAGAGAGTGTTCTAACTTCATTTTATTACATGTAGCTGTCCAGTTTGCCCAGCACCACTTATTGAAGAGGTTGTCTTTTCTCCATTGTATATTCTTGCCTCCTTTATCAAAAATAAGCTGACTATGTGTGCGTGGGTTTACCTCTGCGCTTTCTATCCTGTTCCATTGATCTATGTTTCTGTTTTTGTGCCAGTACCATACTGTCTTGATTACTGTAGCTTTGTAGTATAGTCTGAAGCCAGGAAGCCTGATTCCTCCAGCTCCGTTTTTCCTTCTCAAGAGTGCTTTGGCTATTTGGAGTCTATTGTGTTTCCATACAAGTTGTGAAATTTTTTGTTCTAGTTCTGTGAAAAATGCCACTAGGAGTTTGATAAGGATTGCACTGAATCTGTAGATTGCTTTGGGTAGTAGAGTCATTTTCACAATGTTGATTCTTCCAATCCAAGAACATGGTAAAACTCTCCATCTGTTTGTATCCTCTTTAATTTCTTTCATCAGTGTCTTATATTTTTCTGCCTACAGGTCTTTTTCTCCTTAGGTAAGTTTATTCCTAGGTATTTTATTCTTTTTTTACAATGGTAAATGGGAGTGTTTCCTTAATTTCTCTTTCAGATTTTTTATCATTAGTGTATACAAATGCAAGAGATTTCTGTGCATTAATTTTGTATCCTGCTGCTTTACCGAATTCATATTAGCTCTAGTAGTTTTCTGGTAACATCTTTAGGATTCTCTATGTATAGTACCATGTCATCTGCAAACAGTGACAGTTTTACTTCTTTTCCACTTTGGATTCCTTTTATTTCTTTTTCTTCTCTGATTGCTGTGGCTAAAACTTCCCAAACTATGTTGAATAATAGTGGTGAGAGTGGACAACCTTGTCTTGTTCCTGATCTTAGTGGAAATGGTTTTAGTTTTTCACCATTGAGAATGATGTTGTCTGTGGGTTTGTCATATATGGCCTTTATTATGTTGAGGTAAGTTCCCTCTATGCCTACTTTCTGGAGGGCTTTTATCATAAATTGGTGTTGAATTTTGTCAAAAGCTTTTTCTGCATCTATTGAGATGATCATATGGTTTTTATCATTCAAATTGTTAATAAGGTGTATCACATTGATTGACTTGTGTATATTGAAGAATCCTTGCATTCCTGGTATGAACCCCACTTGATCATGGTGTATAATCCCTTTAATGTGCTGTTGGATTCTGTTTGCTAGCATTTTGTTGAGGATTTTTGCATCTATGTTCATCAGTGATATTGGCCTGTAGTTTTCTTTTTTTGTGACATCTTTGTCTGGTTTTGGTATCAGGGTGATGGTGGCCTCATAGAATGAGTTTGGGAGTGTTCCTCCCTCAAGCAGACTAATTTTAAAAATCTTTTGTAGTTGGGTGTCATAAATATTGTTTCATTTCTGAGGCTGATGAATTTAGAAATGTAAGTTAAAACATTTTCTTTACAAGTAATTTTACTTAGTTTGCTCTAAGTAAAAATCTGATACATTTTCTTCCAAATTAATGATTAATATAGGGAAAGTAGAAAAAAAGAAAACAGATGATAAGGCAAAAACATTAAAAGAAACAGTAAGGAAAAGTACAGGGTAATATATAAAATAGAGGTGACAGAAATAAGTCCAAACATATATTTTATAATATAAAATAAAGAGTTTAACTTCCCCTCTTAAAAGCAAAAACGATTCCCAGATTGGATCAAAATGCTGAATCCAGCCAAATGTTCTTTACCAGAGAAATATCTAAAATAAAGAGATTTGATAATTGACATTAATGATATGCTACCCAGGGGAAAACAGGGATTATAATGTTATATCAGATAATATTGAGAGCAATAATGATACACTATGTGAGGCCTGGTGCATGCTTTTTTTTTTTTAACCTCCTTCCCTTCCTTCTCCCCCCTTTTTTAAATCTCTTTTTAAAAAACTAATATTTTTTGAGTGTTAACTGTTGACAAGAACCAGTAAAGTCTGGGGATACAACAGTGACCCAAAGCAGATGTCCTTCTCTGATGGAGCTTCTGATCTAGCAGTGGCACAAAATGTTTTCAAAAGTCACATAATAATGATAAACAAATGATGAATATAGTCCCCATTGACAATAGAACTATCACAAACCTTAGGAAATAACTAGCATGTTACAGAAATATATAAAGCTAAAACGTAGGAAATAAAAGTGAACTGATGAAAATATAGTGTAGGGGAAATGTTGGTGCCCTTATTTTAGTCCTTGAGCAATTAGATAGGCAAAAATAAGTAAGGATGACCCGATAGATTAATAATAAATTCTATATTATCAGGAAGAATATGTTTTCTTTTCAAGAATCCATTAATCATTTTTAAAAAGTAGGCTTATATTTGGTGACAAGGGAAACCTCAGTAGATTCCAAAAAAATAAAGAAATATCACAGACCGCAATCTCTGAATACAATGCATTTAAACCAAAAGTAAATACTAAAAGTAGGAGGTACACCCACACTGAAAAATAAAACAACATCAATAAAACAAAAAAAAATTTTAAATCTCTACCCACTTGAAGAACTTAAAACCATAATCGAAGAATATCTGGCCTATAATAATGATGAAAATGCTCCCTTATTAAGCCAATGTTGTAGAGCTATAGCTATACTCAGGAAAATGCATTGCCTCGAAAAACTTTCATTCCTAAAAAAAGAAAGAATAGAAATAAATGGATTAATCATTCAATTCAAAAAGTTAGGGGAAAACACAAAATGAAACCAAGTAACAATAGAAACAGAAAATTGAGAATTAAGGCAAAGAACAAAAATAGGATTGATTAATACACACAAAAAGGTCTTTTGTGGAAAATTTTGCAGTAAAAATGATAACCTACTAATTGCCGTAATCCAGAAAGATAGAAAGAACATAAATGCACATTAGGAATGAGAAAATTAGAGATAACCCTAGAGGGTAGAGAAAATAATGTATCTGATTTTATCATAAACAATTTGAAACCAGGATGAAATGGAAACCTGTAGAAGAAAGCAGGAATGATAATTCAACTACAAAGCAGTAGAAAGCCTACGTGACTTCTAACACTGGAAGGAATTGAGATGGCTGAAAGATAGCACTCAAATCCTGTCAAAACTTGCAGTGATAGATAATACCTCTAACATTTAAAATGTTTAGAAACAAAGAGAAAGAAGAAAAGCTTCCACGTCATTCTTATAAATCCAGCAGAATTGATACAAAACCAAAGAGAGTTCACAAAAAGTAAAAGACGCAGGTGTTCCTCACTTCTGAACAATGATTCAAAATTTCTGAATCAAATAATAGCAAGTAAAATCCAATAGTACATAAAAGAGGATATACGATGACTAAGTGGGGTTTGTTCAATAATAGTTAAATATTAAGAACTCTAATAAATTACTAACATTTTGTTAAAGTTCAACATATTATTAGATTATAAAAGAAAAAGCATACATGGTAATTACAGTAGATGCTGAAAAGGTAATTGGTAATATTTAGCAGCTATTCTTGATTTTCTAAAATTTTATGTTAAAATAAGATGGGATTTTTTTTAACATGTTTAGAAATGTATGTTACATATCAAATGCCAGCGTACCCCACTTAATGGTGAAATACTTGAAATATTACCATTAAGTTAGGAACATTATCAATACCATTATTTAACATTGTTGTCAAAGTTCTGGTCAATATAATATACGATATGGACATTTAGGAAGGAGGACATGAAATAATCATTATTTCCATTTGAAATCAGAATATACTAGAAAAGTCCAGATGAATCAACAAGAGAGTTCAGTAAAGTGGCCAGTACAAATAATCATTTAGTAAAGTGAGTAGAAGAAAAGTTTCCATTTACAATAACAACAAAAAATATAAAGCATCCAGGACTGTGTATATTCATAAATGTTAAGAGTGTATCCAGATCAGTATGAGACAAACACTTATGAGGGGAAATGGCTCTTAAGAATCCTAGGTATACAGTTCATAGGGGAAATATAATTCCCAATCTCACTAGTATTATAATTTTAGGAATGCAGAGAGCCATGTGGCTCCCCCCTCCAATCAGGATTCCAAAACTTTAAAAGTGTGTGATAAGAATGTGAGGAAATAAGGACTCCCATATGTTCCTGGGGAAATATAATTTGGTATCACCTTTTTTGTTGCAATTGTTTAATATTGACCATAATTTTAGATATACATTCCCTTTGACACAGAATTTCCACTCCTAGTAAGTGATCCTATAAAAATACTCCTCCCACGGTGCTGTGAGGTTTATTGCAACATTGTTCAGAATTATGAAAAAAATTGGAAACAATCTGACTATCCATCTATAGAGAATTGGCTAAATGAATTAGGATACATTGGTATAGTGGAGTACTATACAACTGTTAAGAAGGATGAGGTAGATACAAGAGCACTGTTAACAATATATAACAATAATCAATCATTGACCAATCAGAATGGATGTTGGTTTCAAAAAGTGAGACCATACTGGTCAGTGACAATTATTATTATTATTTTTAAAAGAATCAATTTTATTTATTTTTGGTTGTATTGGGTCTTTGTTGCTGTGCACAGGCTTTCTCTAGTTGCGGTGAGTGGGGTTTACTCTTCGTTGCGGTGCACGTGCTTCTCATTGTGGTGGCTCCTCTTGTTGCAGAGCATGGGCACTAGGTGCATGGGCTTCAGTAGTTGTGGCACACGGGCTTAGTTGCTCCACAGCATGTGGGATCTTCCCAGACCAGGGATCGAACCGGTGTTCCCTGCATTTGCAGGTGGATTCTTAACCACTGCGACATCAGGGAAGTCCCAGTGACAATTATTAAGGACTTTCAAACAAATAAATAAGAAAATAGATTAACGGCTAATATGAATATTAATAAAGTATGAATGAGGTAGATACATTTAGGAAGAATAATTGAACCAACAATTGTTTTTAAAATTTAAAAACTCATACCAGGCAGAATAATAGAGATTAAATCATAATACTAAACTTGTCTAATTATTTAGTGCAGAGCTGGCAACCTGCTGCCAAACAAAGTTTTATTGAAATGCAGCCACACAGGGCAGACTTATCCACTCGGTACAGACGGCACAGTGAACAGGGCCCACAGAAGCCTGTGAAATGCCTTAATTTCTTTAAAAAGTCAGAAGGAAAAACACCAAACTTTCAGGGTCAAAATATTTAATTTTTTTCTCACATCAGAAAAGAAAAATGCAATGTTAGGACCCACAAAAGTCTATTAAATTTTGCCTAAAACAAAAAATAATTCAAGTATCTAAAGTTATTCAAAGATAAGTTTTAATTTATTTTTTATGATGGGTGGGCGCATAAGGCAGAAGTTGGTAAGCCCCACGGAAATTCTAATGCAGTTCTGCAATCATGCTGGTGTGTTTGCGTATTGTCTGCAGCTGCTTTTGCAGGGGTAGAATTGAGTATTTGTTCTGTACACAAAGCCCTTAATACTTACTATCTGGTTCTTTACAGGAAAAATTTGCTGACACTTGGCTTAGTGTATTAGCACTCATGATGTTAAACAAAATTATCTTTATGAACTGGATTTTACTTTTAATTCCACCCGACCATGAAATTTTTTTTTAAAAATTTCTATTTTTGAATTCTTCTTATTAAAGGGAGAATGTCAACTATGTCCATTAAAAATTTTAAGAGAAGGAATATCACCAAATAACTGATATTTACATTAAATTATCTTCATGCCAGACATCACAAAGAATATAAAGAGAATGAGGACAAAAAGGAAGTTTTAAGGGAAAAAGAATCTCCAAATAGTATGCTCTTCTTCAGACATCAGTTGCAAACAAACATCTGCCAAGTGTGGCATGAATGTAACACAGTGGCCTCAGGAATAATTCAGTAGGTGACAGTGTTAAGAGTATTGTTCCTCAACTCTAATGCCAACTGTTTATAATTCAGCTACTAAAGTTTTAAGAAAACAGTAATAGTTTACAAATTTGGCATACAATTTCAGATTTATTCTTGGATCCCTCAAATTTGTACTATGATGGGTCTATTTTCGCTTAGGCTAAAATAACTTAATTTTAAGATTGAAACTCCTGGCATTCAGCTATCACAGATTATGACTCATTTATGCATAAGAAGCCTTCTGGAAGACTATTTATTTCCAAACTGGTATGAGTTTTGTCTCTAGGGATGGGAATGTGTATAATGTGGTTTACCAACATGGAGGAGCAGTTGAAGTGGTCCACGTGGCTAGGAAGGAGTAGATTTTTACTGACATTGATTAGAATTGCCAGTTCATTGGGATAATAAGAAGCGGATCAGTTTGGTTTTATTAATGTTTTTAAAGTCTCTGTGCACCCCTTTATGCCTACCTCCAGGCCAGATGACTCCCACCACCCTGCCCTTGGTACATCATACTTAATCACATAATTTATCATCCAAACTGGGCACATCAACTGTATTGAGATATAATTCATATGTAATATAATGCATCCATTTTAAGTGTATTATTAGAATCATTTTGGCAAATATATACTTCCAGGTAACCATAATCGATACACAGAGTATTTCCATCATCCTTGAAAGATCCCTAATGCTCAAACCAGGGTTTTTATTTAGGTTCACAGCAAAATTGAGCAGGAAGTACAGAGAGTTTCCATATGCCCCCAGGCCCCCACACATGCACACACATAGCCTCCCCCCACCAAAGTGATACATTGGTTATAAACGATGAGCCTACACTGACACATTATTATCACCCAAAGTCCATAATTTACATTAGGGTTCACTCTTGGTGTTGTATATTCTGTGGGTTTTGACAAATTGATAATGACACGTATCCACCATTATATTATCATGCAGAATAGTTTCACTGCCCTAAAAAAGCCTCTGTGCTCCACCTGTTCATTCCTCTCTCCTCACAAACCCTGACAACCACTGGTCTCTTTACTATTTCCACAGTTTCCTTTGCCAGAATATTATATAATTCAAATCATACAGAATGTAGCCTTTTCAAATTGGCTCCTTTAACTTACTGATATTCATTTAAGATTCCTCTAAGTCTTTACATGGCTTGTTAGTTCATTTCTCTTTTAGCACTGACTAATATTCCATGGTCTGTTTTACCAAAATTTATTTATCCATGGTACCAAAATTTATTTATCCATCCATCTATTGAAGGACATCTTGGTTGCTTCCAAGTTTTGGCAATTATGAATAAATCTACCATAAACTTATCCCTGTGCAGATTTTTGTGTGAGTATAAGTTTTCAACTCACTTGGTTAAATACTAAGGAGTGTGATTGCTGGATCGTGTGGTAAGAAAATCTTTAGTTTTGTAAGAAACCAACAACGTGTCTTCCAAAAGGGCTGTACTGTTTTGCATTCCCATCAGCAATGAATGAGAGTTCCTGTTGCTCCATATCCTTGCCAGCATTTTGGTTGTCAGTGTTTTGTATTTTTGCCATTCTAATAGATGTGTGGTGTTATCTAATTGTTTTAATTTGCAATTTCTTAATGACATACGATGTGGAGCATCTTTTCATAGGCTTATTTGCCATCTAATGTATCTTCTTTGGTGAGGTGTCTGTTCAGACCTTTGCCCATTTTTAAACTGGGTTGTTCTTTTTCTTACTGTTGAGTTTTTTGTTTGTTTGTTTGTTTTAATTAATTTATTTTTGGCTGTGTTGGGTCTTCATTTCTGTGCGAGGGCTTTCTCTAGTTGCAGCGAGCGGGGGCCACTCTTCACCGCGGTGCGCAGGCCTCTCACTATCGCGGCCTCTCCTGTTGCGGAGCACAGGCTCCAGACGCGCAGGCTCAGTAGTTGTGGCTCACGGGCCTAGTTGCTCCGCGGCATGTGGGATCTTCCCAGACCAGGTCTCGAACCCGTGTCCCCTGCATTGGCAGGAAGATTCTCAACCACTGCGCCACCAGGGAAGCCCCCTTACTGTTGAGTTTTAAGAGTTCTTTGTATATTTTGGATAACAGTCCTTTGTCAGATACGTGTTTTGCAAGTATTTTTTCTCAGTCTGTGACTTGTCTTCTCATTCTCCTGACAGTGTCTTATGCAGAGCAGGAGTTTTTAATTTTAATGAAGCCCAGCTTATGCATTATTTCTTTCATGGATCTTGCCTTTGACGTGGTATCTAAAAAGTCATTATCAAACCTGAGGCCGTATAGATTTTCTCCTATGTTATCTTCTAGGTGTTTCATAGTTTTACATTTTACATTTAGGTTTATGGTCCACCTTGACTTAATGTTGTGGAGGGTATAAGGTCTGGGTCTAGATTTGTTTTCTTGCATGTGGATGTCTAGTTGTTCCAGCACGATTTGCTGACAAAATGATCATTTCTCCATTGTATTGTCCTTGCTCCTTTGTCAACGATCATTGACTATATTTGTGTGAGTCTATTTCTGGGCTCTCTATTCTGATCCACTCTTTTACAGTACTACACTGCCTTGCTTATTGTAGCTTTATAAAAAATCTTGAAGTCGGTAGTGTCAGGCCTCTGAGTTTGTTCCTCTTCTTCAATATTGTGTAAGTCATTCTGGGTCTTTTGCCTCTCTGTATACAGTTTAGAATCAGTTTGTCAATATCTGCAAAGTTAACTTGCTGGGATTTTGATCGGGGTTGCATTGAATCTATAGATCAAGTTGGGAAAAACTGATATCTTGACAATCTTAAGTCTTCCTATCCATAAACATGGAATACCTCTCCATTTATTTAATTCTTCATTTAATTCATTCCTCAGAGTTTTATAGTTTTCCTCATATAGATCTTGTACATATTTTGTTAAATTTATACATATTTAAGTTTTGGAGGTGCTAATATAAATGGTATTGTGTTTATAATTTCAAATTCCAGTTGTTCATTGCTGGAATATAGGAAAGTAATTGGCTTTTGTGTATTAACTTTTTATCCTGCTGCCATAGTTCCAGGAGTTTTTTGTGGATTCTTTAGGATTTTCTACATAAATAACCATGTCACCTGTAAACAAAGACAGTTGTGTTTCTTCCTTCCCAATCTGTATGCCCATGTTAAGGAAGTTCCCTCTATTCCTAGTTTGCTGAGAAGTTTTTTTGTTTGTTTGTTTTGTTTTGTTTTAGTCATGAATAAGGTATTACATTGTCAGATGCTTTTTCTGCCTCTATTGATATGATCTTGTAACTTTTCTTCTTTATCCTGTTGATGTGATGAATTATATAAATGATTTTTGAATGTTGAACCAGCCTTGCATTCCTGGAATAAATCCCACTTTGTCATGGTGTATAATTCTTTTTATACATTGTTGGCTTTGACTTGCTAACATTTTTTGAAGATTTTTGCATCTATATTCATAAAAGATACTGGTTTGTAGTTTTGTTTTGTTTTGTTTTGTTTTGTTTTTTGTAATGTCTCTATCTGGCTTTGGTATTAGGGTAATTCTGGCTTCATAGAATGATTTAGGAAATATTCCTTCTGCTTCTATCTTCTGGAAGAAATTGTAAAGAATTGATATAAGTGTTTGGTGGAATTTACCAGTGAAGCTGTCTGGGCCCGGTGCATTCTGTTTTGGAAGGTTATTAATTGTTGATTCAATTTCTTTAATAGATATAGACCTATTCTGATTATCTGTTTCTTCTTGTGTGAGTTTTGGCAGATTGTGTCTTTCAAAAATTTGTCCATTTTATCTAGGTTATAAATTTGTGAGCATAGAGTTGTTCGTACTCTTCCTTGTAATCATGGAATTTAATGTCCTTTTAATGTCCATGTCATCTAAGTGATGTCCCCTCTTTAACTTCTGATATTAGTAATTTGTGTCCTTTTTCTTAGTTAGCCTGGTTAGAGGCTTATAGATTTTATTGATCTTTTCAAAGAATCAATTTTTGGTTTTGTTGATTTTTTTTCTCTCTTGATTTCCTGTTTTCAATGTCATTGATTTATGTTGCATTAAAAAAAATTTTTTTCTTTTCTTCTCCTTAATTTAGATTTAATTTTCTCTTCTTTTTAAAAATTTTCTTAAGGCAGATGTTTATATGATGCTTATATGATTGATTTTAGATCTCTCTTCTTTTCTGGCATATGCATTCAGTGCTTTGGATTTCCCTTTAAGATACTACTTTTGCTGCATCCCACAAATTCTGATAAGTTGTTTTTCCATTTTTATTTAGTTCAAAATATTTTTGAATTTTTTTTTTAATTTCTTCTTTGACCCATGTGTTATTTAAAAGTGTGTTGTTTAATCTCCAAGTATTTTGGGATTTTCTAACTCTCATTATTGATTTCTAGTTTAATTCCATTGTGGCCTAAGAGCAGACACTGTACAAGTTGTATTTCTTTAAATTTGTTCAAGTGTGTTTTATGGCCCAGAATGTGGTCTATCTCAGTGAATGTTCCATGTGAGCTTGAGAAGAATGTGTATTTTGCAATTGTTGAATGAAATATTTTATAGATGTCACTTATCCAGCTGACTGATGGTGATATTGAGTTCAACTATTTCCTTACTGATTTTCTGTCTGCTGGATCTGCCCAATTCTGAGAGAGAGATGTTGAAGTTTCCTACTAAAATAGTGGATTCATCTATTTCTCCTTACAGTTCTATTGGTTTTCGCCTCACTTATTTTGGTGCCTTGTTGTTAAGTGCATATACATTAAGGATTGCTATGTCTTCTTGGAGAATTGACCCCTTTATCATTATGTAACATCCCTCTTTATCACTGATAATCTTACTTGCTCAGAAGTCAGCTCTTCAAAATTAATATAGCTACCAAAGCTTTCTTTTATTAGCATGGTTATATCTTTTAGCATGGTATATCTTTTTCTATCATTTCCATTTAATCTATATATGTCTTTATATTTAAAGTGGGCTTCAACTACATATAATAGGGTCTTTTTTGATACATTCTAATAATCTCTGTCTTTTGATGGAAGTAATTAGACCAGTGGCATTTAAAGTGATTATTGATATAATTGGGTTACTATACCTACCTATATTTGTTAATTTTCTATTGTTGCTCTTGTTCTTTGTGTGTATTTGTGTCTTCTACTCTTTTCTGCCTTTTGATGTTTTAATTAGTTGAGAATTTTATATGATTCCATTTTTTTCTCCTTTCTTTCAATTTTCAATTTTTCAATTTTCTCCTTTCTTTCAATTATCCTTTTTTAAAAATCTTTTTAGTGGTTGCCCTAAAATTTGCCATGTGTGTTTACAACTAATTCAAGTCCTCTTTCAAATGACACTATATCATTTCATGGGAATTGCAAGTACCTTATAATAACCAAGTATCCCTAACTCCTCTGTCCTGTCCCTTGTATCATTGTGTCATTCACTTCAAATATATACAAGCTATAATAATCAAATACATTGTTGTTATTACTACTTTGAACAAGCTCTTGTCTGTTAGATTAATTAAAGAATTAGAAAAATAAGTTTTTATTTTAACTTCACTTGTTCCTTCTCCATTGCTCTTGTATTAATTGTATTTTCTTATGTTCTGTATTCCTTTCTTTTTTTAATTGAAGTATAGTTGATTTACAATGTTGTTTTAGTTTCAGGTGTACAGTAAAGTGATTCAGATAGATAGATAGATAGATAGATAGTTAGATAGATAGATATAGATAGATAGATCTATATATATCTATATCTATCTATTTATATAGATAGATAGATTCTTTTCCCTTATAGGTTATTAAAAATATTGAGTATAGTTCCCTCTGCCATACAGTAGGTCCTTATTGGTTATCTATTTTATATATAGTAGTGAGTTCTGTATTCCTGATGCTCTGGCATCTGAGACCTTGCTGACCCAAGGAGGGACTGCCCTTCCCCAGGATTAACTAATTCCTAGAAATAGTAAGGACTTGCCTGCAAGCACTCCTTAGATGTACAAACCAATGAATCCTGAGTCCACACCCCCTCCTGCCTCCTCTTATTGGGCTCTTGAACTCTGGGACACTTCCCTCTTTCCTAACCCCCCAGGACCATGTGCTAGGCAACTAGGGACCACTCCTACCACCTTGATCTCACTGAGATTCCTCAAACTACCCACTTCTAAGTCTGTTTAGCTTGCTTGCCTTGCGCTGCCCATTGCCTCCCAGGAAAACCACAATAAGGCTCCCACCCACCTCTCTCTGCCTGCACATGTCTCCCCAGTGCTTCCCTGTGTGGCCCTGCATGGTGTACTATGCCTCCTGCTTCTAGGGGGCTGTGAGTAAAATAAAAACTTCTTCCTTCATAACAATAATTTTTGTGTCTGTACTGTATCTGATTAAAACAAAATTTGCATTTTTATGTAGATCCAAGTTTCCAACCTATATTATTCTTCTTCTCACTGAAGAGCTTCTTTGAACATTTCTTGAAAAGCAGGTATGCTAGTGACAAATTCTCTCAATTTTTTTTTGTTTGTTTGAGAAAGTCTTTATTTTTCCTTCACTCTTGAAGATAGTTTCACAGGGTGCAAAATTCCAGGTTGGTGGATCTTTTTCTCTCAATGTTTAAAATAGTCCACTCCAATCTCATCTTGCTCATGTGATTACTGAGAAGTCACGTGTAATGCTTATCTTTGTTCCTTTATAATGTGTTTGTTTGTTCTTTTGTTTTTTGGCGATTATCCTGCTTGGTGTTCTTTGAGCTTCCTGGATCTGTGGTTTGGTGTCCGACATTAAATTGGGGGAAATTCTCAGTCATTATTGTTTCAAATACTTCTGTTCCTTTCTTTCTTCTCCTGCTGGTATTTCCACTACACATATATTACACTTTTCATAGTTGTCCCCCAGTTCTTACATGTAATGTTGCATTTTTTCTTTGCTTTTCATTTTTGAAAGTTTCTATTGATATATCCTCAAGCTCAGAGATTCTTTCCTTAGCTGTGTCCAGTCTACTAATGAGCCCATCAAAGACATTCTTCATTTCTGTTACAGTGTTTCTGACCTCTTGCATTTGTTGCTTACATTACCCATCTGCTCTTGCAAACTGTCTACTTTTTCCATTAGAGTCATTAGCATATTAACCATTTTTATTTTCAGAGAGTCCTCCTATTTACTAGATGGGATACTTCACAATTCATGAATTATTGAATAAAGCCATAGATCTTCAAATTTTAAAAAATCATTGTTATTTTAAATTCTTGTTCTGATAATTCAAACATCCTTGCCATATATGAGTCTGGTCCTGATGCTTGGTCTGTCCCTTTAAACTGTGTTTTTTGCTTCTTATCATGCCTTATTATTTTTTGCTGAAAGCTGAGTAAGACCTAGTGGATAAAAGGAACTGCAGTAAGTATTTAGTGATGTGGTGGTGAGCCATGGAGGGAGGGGAAGCATGCTATAGTCCTGTGATTAGGTCTCAGTCTTTTAGTGAACCTGTCCTCCTGAACTGTGAACTTCATAGGTGATTCTCAGTTTTTTTTCACCCCCTTAGGTGGGACAGGGTGGCTACTAGGGGCTGGAAGTTGTTGGTTAAATTCTAATAAAATCCCATGTGGGGATAAAACAGTTTCTGTTAAACAGTTTCTGCTGAGGACAGGTTTTATTAAGAAGACTAGAACTCTTTGGAATATTTCAAAATGGTTATTTTTCACCTCTCTCTGCTGGAAGCACAAGGGAATTTTTCTCAGATCTTCATTGTGAGAACTTGGTAGAGCTACAGGAGGTAAAACTTACAAGTGTGGCTGCCACTCTAACAGTGGGCCATACCCTGGAATTTTTAACTCTCAGATTTGTCCACACTGAGCCTCCAACAATTTGTCAATCATAGTTCAAGTTCCTCAGCCCAGGCACTGGTTCCCACAGAAGTTTCCACAGAGGTTTTTGCATGTGGGTTTCTGCACTGGTAAGTCATGATTCTCTCTATCCACCTGTCTGTCTCTCCAATTTGGGGCAGTGGTTTGCCCTGAGACCTCACTTCTCTGATGGATCTAAGAAGAGGTAATGACTTTCAGTTGCTTCAGCTTCTTACTTGTTGTTAGGATGGAGCGATGCCTTCTAAGCTCCTACATGCCAGACAGGAAACAGGCAGTCCTAGGGGTTGAATAAAAGAAAGAAAGTACTGCTAAATCATTACACTGGGACAAGAGGCATAAATTGGCACTGTCCTGGGAAACCGCATCATATATTTGATATTTTCCCGCTCAAATTTATGTTGCTTTACTCGGGAAAAAATAATTTTTAATTTAAGAATGAACTAAATATTATATCCTTAACCCCATATCCTAGGAATAAAAGCATTCAACATTTTAAAAAATTGGGATTATATTCTGCCTACTTAACTGGGCCTTTACCTCCTAAATTACTGTATCCATTTAATTAAATTTAGCAAACATTTACTTGCTTTGCATTGTATCGGGAGAACCCCAAAGTAAAGGAAAATATGGTCCCTTCTTTTAAAACTTACACTAAAGATGGGACAACAAATCATGTACACAGAAATAAACAGTAAGGCTGAAAGAAATATGCACATTGGCTGTTAAAAATAGTGTTATAGACTTGAGTGTTTTGGGGGCAGATGGGAATGTGGAAGGTGGATGAGGCTGTAGTAGTCAAAGAGCAGACTAGGCTAGGCAGGTCTTGAAGTGTAGTTGAAATTTAAATGTGTGCTTAAGACAAGGACTGTTCAGTCTTGGGGCAGAGAGAAAAACAGTGTGGATGCTATGGTGTTTGGTCAGCTATAGAGGGACTGGGAACTTGAGAGCTCTCCAGTGAGTCTGGTTCTGCAGAGTTACAGCAGAAAGAAACCATCAGAGAGGTCTCAGTCTTGGATTTCCCAGCTGGTCTGGTATCCAAGCATCATCAAAATTTACCAAGTGCATGTTGGACAGCATTTTTTCACTTGTGAATTTTCAAACTAGCTCAAGCACAAAATGGGATTTATTGGCTGAGATACCTATAAAAGTTCAGGGATTGGTCAGGCTGATCAAGATGTTGATGTCATCACAAACATGTCTCTCTTGATCTTGGGGTTCTCCTTCACGGTGGCAAGATAACCCTAGAAGCTGCAGGCTTATATCCCACCAGTTTTACAACCTCAGCAGCAAAAGAACTTCTTTATTCAATAGGTCTAGCAAAAACCTATATATTGGCTGATGCTTATTGGCTCTGATGGTCTAGGTCAGGTGCTCATCCTTGGGTCAATCATGATGACCATATCAATGCTTGCTTAGGTCAGGTGTGCTTCCCTGAACTAGGGGTGAGATCATGATTCCAGCAACTATGGGGATTGAAAATGGGGAAAGGGGTTCCACAGGAAAAGTAATGAACATTGTTCAAGTAAAATCAACAGATGTCTCCTACGAGATGCTTTATATACATGATTTCATGTAAACTTCTCAACAACACAGTGCTACAACCATTATTGACCACAACTTACAGATAAGGCCTTTGAGGTCCAGACTTTCTTCTCTTTGGGACTATAGCTCTGTGAGTTCCCCAGAGGGCTTGCTTCAAGATGGCCTCACCCAGTGGTTCTTAACCTTGGCCACACATCAGAATCACCTGGGGTGCTTTAAAAGAATCCCAGTGTTCAGACCACACTTCTGACCAATTGAGTCAGAGACTCTGGGAGTGGGACCAAGCATCAGTATTTTTTGGTAGCTCTCCAGTGTGCAGTCAAGGTTGAAAACCATGAGCCCAGAGCTGTTCTCTTTTTAGGAAGTTGTAAAGAGAAGAAAGAACAGAGCCAAGTTCTGTTTTCTCAGCAGCACCACCAGTGATGAGGCACACTCTCAGACCCCAAGGAGATCAAACAACCACACTAAAGCAAACTGAAACCCAGCGAAAATCAAGCATTGAGAATGTAGATATAGATGATACTAACTTTTGGGCTTCATGATTTGGAGGGCAGCTATAGTCCAATGTCATTTATTCCTATGGGAAGTTTTAGCAAATGGAAGTATTAGAAAGATAAGCAAGACAATTTTCACTCTGGAGATGTTTATTCAAAAAAATCTGGTGTGTGAGAATCTTATGGATTGGATGATGGATGGGTAATAATACCTGAAAAATATAAATCTCAGATGTTTGGGCTTCTCTTAGAAGAGCCTTCTGGATGTACCAGTGTTTTCTGGAAAGGAGGATGACTGCTTTGACTGAAAGGTCCAGACTTTGTGGGGCCAAACGCAGAAAAAGATGTCACAAAGAAAGAAAACTACAGGCCAATATCACTGATTAACATAGATGCAAAAATCCTCAACAAAATACTAGCAAACAGAACTCAACAGCACATTAAAAGGATCATACACCATGATCAAATGGTGTTTATTCCAGGAATGCAAGGATTCTTCAATATACGCAAATCAATCAATGTGATACACCATATTAACAAACGGAAGGAGAAAAACCATATGATCATCTCAATAGATGCAGAGAAAGCTTTTGACAAAACGCAACACCCATTTATGATAAAAACCCTGCAGAAAGTAGTCATAGAGGGAACTTTCTTCAACATAATAAAGGCCATAAATGACAAACCCACAGACAATATCGTCCTCAATGGTGAAAAACTGAAACCATTTCCACTAAGATCAGGAATAAGACAAGGTTGCCCACTCTCACCACTATTATTCAACATAGTTTTGGAAGTTTTAGCCACAGCAATCAGAGAAAAAAAAGAAATAAAAGGCATCCAAAGTGGAAAAGAAGTAAAACTGTCACTGTTTGCAGATGACATGGTACTATACATAGAGAATCCTAAAGATGCTACCAGAAAACTACTAGAGCTAATCAATGAATTTGGTAAAGTAGCAGGATACAAAATTAATGCACAGAAATCTCTTGCATTCCTATACACTAATGATGAAAAATCTGAAAGTGAAATTAAGAAAACACTCCCGTTTACCATTGCAACAAAAAGAATAAAATATCTACGAATAAACCTACCTAAGGAGACAAAAGACCTGTATGCAGAAAATTATAAGACACTGATGAAAGAAATTCAAGGTGATACAAATAGATGGAGAGATATACCATGTTCTTGGATTGGAAGAATCAATATTGTGAAAATGACTCTACTACCCAAAGCAATCTACAGATTCAATGCAGTCCCTATCAAACTACCAGTGGCATTTTTCACAGAACTAGAACAAAAAATTTCACAATTTGTATGGAAAAACAAAAGACCCTGAATATCCACAGCAATCTTGAGAACGAAAAATGGAGCTGGAGGAATCAGGCTCCCTGACTTCAGACTATACTACAAAGCTGCAGTAATCAAGACAGTATGGTACTGGCATAAAACAGAAATATAGATCAATGGAACAGGATAGAAAGCTCAGAGATAAACCTCCGCACATATGGTCACCTTATCTTTGATAAAGGAGGCAAGAATATACAGTGGAGATAAGACAGCCTCTTCGATATGTGGTGCTGGGAAAACTGGACAGCTCATGTAAAAGTATGAAATTAGAACACTCCCTAACACCATACACAAAAATAAACTCAAAATGGATTAAAGACCTAAATGTAAGGCCATACACTATCAAACTCCTAGAGGAAAACATAGGCAGAACACTGTATGACATAAATCACAGCAAGATCCTTTTTGACCCACCTCCTAGAGAAATGGAAATAAAAACAAAAATAAACAAATCGGACCTAATGAAACTTAAAAGCTTTTGCACAGCAAAGGAAACCACAAACAATACGAAAAGACAACCCTCAGAATGGGAGAAAATATTTACAAATGAAGCAACTGACAAAGGATTAATCTCCAAAATTTACAAGCAGCTCATGCAGCTCAATATCAAAATACAAACAACCCAATCCAAAAATAGGCAGAAGACCTAAATAGACATTTCTCTAAAGAAGATATACAGATTGCCAACAAACACATGAAAGAATGCTCAATCAATGTCATTAATCATTAGAGAAATGCAAATCAAAACTACAATGAGATATCATCTCACACCGGTCAGAATGGCCATCATCAAAAAATCTAGAAACAATAAATGCTGGAGAGGGTGTGGAGAAAAGGGAACCCTCTTGCACTGTTGGTGGGAATGTAAATTGATACAGCCACTATGGAGAGCAGTATGGAGGTTCCTTAAAAAACTAAAAATAGAACTACCATATGACCCAGCAATCTCACTACTGTGCATATACCCTGAGTAAACCATAATTCAAAAAGAGTCATGTACCAAAATATTCATTGCAGCTCTATTTACAATAGCCAGGACATGGAAGCAACCTAAGTGTCCATCAACAGATGAATGGATAAAGAAGATGTGGCACATATATACAATGGAATATTACTCAGCCATAAAAAGAAACGAAATTGAGTTATTTGTAGTGAGATGGATGGACCTAGAGTCTGTCATACAGAGTGAAGTAAGTCAGAAAGAGAAAAACAAATACCGTATGCTAACACATATATATATGGAATCTAAGAGGAAAAAAAAAAAGGTCATGAAGAACCTAGGGACAAGACGGGAATAAAGACACATACCTACTTGAGAATGGACTTGAGGATACGGGGAGGGGGAAGGGTCAGCTGTGACAAAGTGAGAGAGTGGCATGGACATATATACACTACCAAACGTAAAATAGATAGCTAGTGGGAAGCAGCCGCATAGCACGGGGAGACCAGCTCGGTACTTTGTGACCACCTAGAGGGGTGGGATAGGGAGGGTTGGAGGGAGGGAGACGTGAGAGGGAAGAGATATGGGAACATATGTATATGTATAACTGATTCACTTTGTTATAAAGCAGAAACTAACACACCATTGTAAAGCAATTATACTCCAATAAAGATGTTAAAAAAAAAAAAAAAAAGAAATGCACAGGGCCCAGAGTATCCAAAACCACCTTGCAAAATAAAAAATTTCTAAAGCTCACCACTTTCCGACTTAAAAGCTTCCTACAAAGGTGGTCAAGACTGTGTGGTACTGGCATAAGAATATATACAATAATAGAATTGAGAGTCCAAGAACAAACTAAGACACTTATAGTAAATTTGTTTTTGACATGGGTGCCAAGATAATTCAATCGTGAAAGAAAATTCGTTTCAAGAAATTTTCAACAAATTGTGCTGGGACAACTGAACATCCACATGAAGAAGAATGGAGTAGTATCCCTACCTCAAACCATATACCAAAGTTAACTCAAAATGGATCACATGTGTAAATGTAAATGATAAAACTGTAAAATTCTCAGAAGAAAAAACAAAGTAAATCTTCATGACTGTGGGGTAGGTAATGGTGATTTAGCTATGACACCAAAAAGCACTAGCAAGAACAAAAAAAATAGAGAAATTGGACTTCATCAATTTTTAAAATTGAGGTATTATTGACTTTACAATATTATGTTAGTTTCAGATGTATGACATAATGATTTAATATTTTTATACATTACAAAATGATCACCACATAAATCTAGTTAACATCTCTCACCATACAAAGTTATTACAATATTATTGATTATGTTCCCTATGCTGTACATTATATCCCCATGACTTATTTATTTTGTAACTGGAAGTTTGTACCCTCTTGATCCTGTCACCTGTTTAATTCATCCCCACACTCCCCTGTCCTCTGGCAACTATCTGTTTGTTTTCTGTATTTTATGTTCTGTTCCATTGTTTTTTTTTTTAAATTCCAAATATAAGTAAAATCATACACTATTTGTCTTTCTCTTTTTGACTTATTTCATTTAGCATAATACCCTCTAGCTCCATCCATGTTGTCACAAACAGCAAGATTTCATTCTTTTTTCATGGCTGAGTAATATTCTATTGTGTGTATACACCACATCTTCTTTATCCATTCATCTATTGATAGACACTTAGATTGTGTGCATATCTTGGCTATTGTAAATGATGCTACAGTGAATATGAGGGTGCATATATATTTTCAAATTAGTGTTTTGTTTTCTACAGTAAAATAGCCAGAGTGGATTTGCTAGATTGTATGGTAGTTCTATTTTTAATTTTTTGAGGAACCTCCATACTGTTTTCCATAGTGGCTGTACCAATTTATATTCCCACCTACAGTATACAAGCGTTCCCTTTTCTCCACATCCTCATTAACATTTGTTAGTTGTAGACTTTTTGATAATAGCCATTCTGGCAGGTGTGAGGTGCTATCTCATTGTGGTTTTGATTTGCATTTCTCTGATGATTAGTGATATTGAGCATCTTTTCATGTGTCTATTGGCCATCCGTATGTCTTCTTTGGAAAAATGTCTACTTGGGTCCTCTGTCCACTTTTTAATTGGGTCGTTTTTTTTTTTTTTATATACTAAGTTGTATGATTTCTTTGTATATTTTTGATATCAACCCCTTATCAGATAGATGGTTTGAAAATATCTTCTCCCGTTCAGTATGCTGCCTTTAATTATGTTAATAGTTTCCTTCACTGTGTAAAAGCTTTTTAGTTTGAGGTAGTCCCATTTGTTTATTTTTGTTTCTGTTGCCCTTGCTTGAGGAGACATATCAAAAAAATATTGCTAAGACTGATGTCAAAGAGTGTACTGCCTATGTTTACTTCTAGCAGTTTTCAAGTCTTAGCATTTAAATATTTAAACCATTTTGGGTTTATTTTTGTATGTGGTGTGAGAAAGTGCTCCAGATTAAATCTTTTGCATGTCACTGTCCAGTTTTCCCAGTATAATTTATTGAAGAAGTTGTCTTTCCCCATTGTATGTTCTTGCCTACTTTGTCATAGATTGACCGTATAAATGCGGGTTCATTTCTGGGCTCTATTCTGTTCCATTGATCTATGTGTCTGTTTTGGTGCCAGTACCATGCTGTTTTGATTACTGTACATTTGTAGTATAGTTTGAAATCAGGGAGGTTGATACAGCTTTTTTCTTTCTCAAGATTGTTTTGGTTATTTGGGGTCATTTACATTTTCATATAAATTTTAGAATATTTGTTTTAGTTGTGGGGGAAAATTTCATTAGTATTTTGATAGTGATTACACTGAATCTGTAGATTGCCTTGGGGAGTATGGTCACTTTAACAATATTAATTCTTCCAATCCACGAGCATGGTATAACTTTCCATTTGTTTGTGTTGTCTTCAGTTTCTTTCATCAATGTCTTATAGTTTTCCAAGTACAACTCTTCTACATCCTTAGTTAGGTTTATCCCTAGATATTTAATTCTTTTTGATGAAATTGTAAATGGAATTCTTTTCTTAATTTCTCTTTCTGATAGTTTGTTGTTAGTGTATAGATACACAGCATATGTCTGTATGTTAATTTTGTATACTGCAACTTTACTGAATTCATTTATTAGTTCTCATAATTTTGGGGGACATCTTTAGGATTTTCTCTATATAGTATCATGTCTTCTGAAAACAGTTATAGTTTTAATGGTTCTTTTTCAATTTGGATTCCTTGTATTTCTTGTCCTGTCTGATTGCTGTGGCTAAGACTTTCAATACTGTGTTGAATAAAAGTGGTGAGAGTGGACATCCTTGTCTTGTTCCTGATCTTAGAGGGAATGCTTTCAACTTTTCACCATGGTGTGTGATGTTGTGGGTTTTTCATATGTGGCCTTTATTATGTTGAGGTATGTTTCCCTCTATATCCACTTTCTGAAGAGTTTTTATCATAAATGGATGTTGAATTTTGTCAAAAGCTTTTTCTGCATCTATTGAGATGATCATATGGGTTTTATTCCTCAATTTGTATTGTGGTGTATCACATTGATCGATTTGCAGATATTGAAAAACACTTTCACCCTGAGATTAATCCCACTTGATCAATGTATTGTTGGATTTGGTTTGCTAATATTTTGTTGAGGATTTTTGCATCTGTGTTCATTAGTGATATTGGCCTGTAATCTTCTTTCTTGTGATGTCTTTATCTGGTTTTGGTATCAGGGTTTTGCTGGCCTCATAGAATGAGTTCAAAAGCATTTTATACTCTCCATTTTGGGGAGGAATATTTTGAGAAGGACAGGTGTTAACTCTTCCTTAATTGTTTGGTAGAATTTACCTGTGGTGCCCTCTGGTTCTGGACATTTGTTTGTTGAGATTTTTTTTAAATAACTGATTCAATTTCACTAGGGGCAATCAGTGTGTTCATAATTTCTATTTCTTCTTGATTCAGTCTTTGGAGATTGTATGTTTCTAGGAATTTATCCATTTCTTCTAGGTTGTCCATTTTATTGGCATACAGTTGTTCATAGTAGTCTCTTATGATCCTTTACATTTCTGTGCTGTCAGTTGTAACTTCTCCTCTGTCATTTCTGATTTTATTGATTTAGGCTCTCTCTCTTTTTTTCTTGATGTGTCTGGCTAAAGGTTTACCAATTTTGTTTATCTTTTCAAAGAACTGAATCTTAGTTTCATTGATTTTTTTCTATTATTTTTCAGTCTTTGTTTCACTTATTTCTGCTAATATTTTTATTTTTATTCCTTTTACTAACATTGGCTTTTGTGTGTCCTTGTTTTTCTAGTTCTTTTAGGCGTAAGGCTAGGTCGTTTGTTTGAGATTATTTTTGTTTCTTGAAGTAGGCTGTATCACTATAAACTTTCCTCTTATAACTGCCTTTGCTGTATCCCATAGATTTTGGGTTGTTGTGTTTCCATTTTGATTTTTCTCTGGGTATTTCTGATTTCTTCTTTGATTTCTTCAGTGACCCATTGGTTGTTTAGTAGTATATTGTTTAGCCTCCTGTGTTTGTGTTTTCTGCAGTTCTTTTCTTGTAGCTGATTTCTAGTCTCACATCACTGTTGTCAGAAAAGACGCTTGATATGATTTCAGTCTTCTTAAATTAATTGAGGCTTGTTTTGTGGCCTAGCATGTGATCTATCTTGGAGAATGTTCCATGTGCACTTGAAAAGAATGTGTATTCTGTTGTTTTTGAATGAAATGTTCTGTAAATATCTATTAAGTCCATCTAGTCTAATGTGTCATTTAAAGCCAGTATTTCCTTGTTGATTATCTGAATGATCTATCCATTGAAGTAAGTAGAGTGTTCAAGTTTCCTATGATTATTGTGTTACTGTCAGTTTTTTCCTTTACATTTGTTAATATTTGCTTTATGTTTTTCGGTGCTCCTATGTTGGGTGTATATATATTTATAATTGTTATATTTTCTTCTTGGATTGATCCCTTTATCATAATGTAATGTCTCTTCTTTGTCTCTTGTTTTAAAGTCTATTTTGTCTGATATAAGTATTGCTACCCCAGCTTTCTTTTCATTTCCATTTGCATGGAATACCTTTTCCATCATCTCACTTTCAGTCTGTATGTGCCTTTAGATCTGAAGTGAGTCTCTTGTAGTCAGCATATATATGGCTCTTGTTTTTTAATCCATCCAGCTACTCTACGTCTTTAGATTAGATCATTTATTCCATTTACATTTAAAATAATTATTGATAGCTATGTACTTATTGCCATTTTGTTAACTGTTCAGGGATTGTATCTGTAGTTCTTCTTTGTTCCTTTCTTCTGCTTTTGCTCTCTTCCCTGGTGATTTGATGACTTTATTTAGTATTATGTTTTGATTCCCTTTTTTTGTGTATGTGTGTATCTATTATAGATTTTTGGTTTGTGGTTACTATGAGGTTTATATATAGCAATATATATGTAGTTATATATATATATTTTTTTTAATATTATAGATATATATATATTTCAAGTTGATGATCTCTTAAGTTCGAACACATTGTAACTGCCCTGCCTTTTTACTCCCCCAACCACACATTTAATGTTTTGACATCATATTTTACATCTTTTTGTTTTGTGTATCACTTACCTACTTATTGTGGATATAGATAATTTTATTACTTTTGTCTTGTAACCTTCCTACTAGCTTTATAAGTGGTTGATCTATTACCTTTACTTATATTTTCCTTTACAATGAGATTTTTTTCCTTTTGTAATTTTTATGTTTCTAGTTGTGGTATTTTCTTTTCTATTGATACTTCGAGATGTCCCTTTAACACTTCTTGTAAAGCTGTTTTAGAGGTGCTGAACTGTTTTAGTTTTCACTTATCTGCAAAACTCTTGATCTGTCATTCAAATCTTAATTATAGCCTTGCCGGGTAGAGTGTTCTTGGTTGTAAGTTTTTTCTTTCATCACTTTAAATATATTGTGCCACTCCCTTGTGGTCTGCATAGTTTCTGCTGAAAAGTCAACTGATAGTCTATGGGAGTTCCCTTGTATGTAACTAACTGCTTTTTCCTTGCTTCTTTTAATATTCTCTCTTTATCTTTAATTTTTGCAATTTTAATTACAATATGTCTTTGTGTGGATCTCTTTGGGTTCATCTAGTTTTAGACTCTCTGTGCTTCCTAGATCTGTTTGTCTGTTTCCTTTCCTAGGTTAGGGGAGTTTTCAGCTATTATTTATTCAAATAAGTTATCTGTCCCTTTCTCCCTCTCTTTTCCTTTGGAACTTCTATGATACAAATATTAGTATGTGTGATGTTGTCACAGAGATCCCTATAACTAGCCTCATTTTTTTAAAATTCTTTTTTCTTCTTTCTTTTCAGCTTGTGTGATTTCCACCACTGTCTTCCAATTTGCTGATCTGTTCCTCTGGAAGATCATATCTACTGTTGATTCCTTTTAGTGTATTTTTTATTTCAGTTATTTTATTCTTCTCTTTGGTTCTTCTTTACGTTTTCTAATTCTTTGTTAAAATTCTTGCTGTGTTCATTCATTCTTCCTGTGAGTTCATTGAGCATCTTTATGATCATTACCTTGAACTCTTTATCAAGTAGACTGCTTATGTCTCTTCACTTAGTTCTTCTTCTGGGGTTTTATCTTGTTCCTTCATTTGGAACATATTTTTCTGTCATTTATTTTGCTTAATTCTTTGTCTTTATTTCTATATATTTGGTAGGTCAGTTACATTTTTGATATTGGAGGAGTGGTCTTATGTAGGAGATGTCTTATGGGGCCCAGCAGCACACTTCCTTCTGGTCACCAGAGCTATGTGCTCTATGGGTGCCCCCTATGTGGGCTGCATGTGTCCTTCTGTTGTGGTGGGGCTTACTACTGGCCACACTGGTAAGAAGGGCTGGACTCCAGGCCAGTTGGTTGCCAGGCTCTGCCTCGTGCTGTTGGGCAGGCCTGGGTCCCCAGTGGCTGCTTGTGGAACCTATGGTGTCCAGGGGCTGGTGATGGCCTGCTGGTGGATAGAGGCAGGTCACAGGTGGCTGGCTGCAGGGCCCCTGGGCCTGGGCCTGGTGTTGACTGGCTGGTGAATGTGTAAGTCCCCTGACACTAATAGGCTAGAGGGAGGAATCTAAAATGGCAGTAACTAGTACCAGTGTCCTTGTGGTAGAATGAACTTCCTAAAATCGCTGCTGCTGGGATACAAATACTGTTAATATACTAAAACACATTGAATTGTCCACTTTAAAGGGTAAATTTTGTAGAATGTGAATTATATCTCAATAATAAAATTAATGAATAAGTAAAATATATGATATATTAGAATATGATGAGTATAGATCTGAAAGTCATCGCTAACATGATTCAGCCAATAACTACTGGGGATCCTCGATTTCCTCCTTAGCAAAATAAGGGTTTAGTCTAAATGATCTATAGGGTGACTTCCAAATCTAGTTTCCAGTGATTCCCTCAGTCTTCCTGCATGATTAGCAATTTCAAAGTAACCTCTGGAAAGGTCACCTCTAGAATAAAATCCAGTCCTTATACCTTTGGTATCTCATTGAAGGCATCTCTATTTTTGAGTATTGGTTATTTTATCTATTTACCTATTAATAGAGAACAACTTTGACTTGGTGGAATTTCTGTAAGATTGTAAATTCCCATGAAGATTTCTGATTGTGTGCTCATGGAGAGAAATACTGAAGTTAAAGTAATTTATAAAACTGAGTATAACCAGAAATGAGGCAACAGTTCTTACAAGGGTTTAATGAAGAAAGAAACATGGGTAGCTGTTGGATTTTTGAGCCAAGTTGTGAACATATAAAATAGTCATTGTTGACATGAAAATAGATGGTCAAGAGTAGTGACTACATAAGTTCTGAGTCCAAAGATTTTGTATAAACCTCATTCCACAGTGGTTAAGAGCTTGGGCTCTGCAATCACCTTGTCTGGGTTAGGATGATGGATCCACCACTTACCAAGTCACCTGTGCCTGTTTCCTTATCTGTCACGTGGGTATAGTAGTTGTACCTCCCAGTAAGATGGTTGTGAGGGTTAAATAAGATGATGCTTAAAAAGCACTGAGAAAACTATCTGAGCCATGGTAAGGACTCAGCAAACATTAGCATTATCTATTTTCAACAAATACTCAAACTCTTGATGAATGTTTTAAACACAACTGGCATTGTTGATAAATACAGTGTTTACAGTGTACTGTGCTCTAAACCAACTTTCCCAGTAGTTATTTCTTGTTAGACAATGAGATTTTTTATATTGTAAATAACATTTTTTACAGAGGAAAAGCAAGAAAACTTCACTAACAAAATGAAGATCCAGCTAATTGTATTTGTTCTCATCCTTTGGACTGAAACACTGACATATCAGAGCCCAGGTACCAGTACATTTTATGTTTATTATTATTAGGAAAATAAATATTTTATGTCTCAACAAATCTTTATTTTAATAAATAGAAACAAGGAATTTATTTCTTTACTAAAAAAACAAAGCAAACAGCATTTATTTGTAGTTGGCGATATATTATATCAAGCAAATGTAAGCTCTCAAAGATGATGGAAAGCCATGGGCAAAAGGCATGAACTATGCTACACCTGGCTAGAAAAACTTTAATTATTCATTGATTTGCTGAAGTCCTGAGTCAACCCATACGTTTTGTGGGTCAGTTTGCACCTTGGCTTTAATAAATGAAAGAAAAGGAAAAAAGGAACACCACAGAGGAAGTTTTATATATATTTAATAAGTAATATAAAAGCTTTCATATTCCATACATGCATATATGGAATATGAAAGCTAGGTTTTTCTACTCTTCTGTAATTACTAAAAACATCATTCAAAGAAGTATTTTTAACCCTGCACTGTGCTACCCTAGGACTTCCTAGTGAATTTCAGGGTCATTTTGAAAGAAATGTCCTGCTTAGTTAAACATTTACCAGCAGATCACTAACTGGGTGGGTGGAGGTGGCTGACCATGACTGCTAACGTCAATGCTCCTGGTGTCTCCCCTTGTCCAGACTCTCTTTATGAGGCAGGTACACACTCCCCCACCCCCAGCTGCTGTGAATATTGCCTGCAATGGCAATGGCTCATGGCTGTACCCCACTTTCTCAGGACAATTGCCCTTGGCTTTCCCAGAGCCACCTTACCCGTAACCCTCCACTCCTTCTCTCCAGTTCTTGGGAGAAGTCTGCAGCTGATGACTGACTGATAGGCGGGTACAAAAACTGTCCCTCTTGACCCAAAGGGTTTGTTGTCATTTTATTTTGATAGGGCCAGGCCCTGAGTATGCCGACGTGGTATTTCTGGTGGATAGCTCCAACCACCTGGGAATTAAATCCTTCCCATTTGTGAAGATGTTCATCAACAAGACGATCAGCAGCCTCCCCATAGAGGCCCACAAGTACCGTGTGGGCCTGGCCCAGTACAGTGATGGGCTCCACGGAGAATTCCAGCTCAGCACCTTCAAGAGCAGCGGCCCCATGTTGAACCACCTCAAGAAGAACTTCAGGTTCTTGGGCGGTTCCCTGCGGATTGGGAATGCTCTCCGGGAGGTGCACACGACCTACTTCTCAAACGGGAGGGACAGGAGACAGTTTCCTCCGATCCTGGTGGTCTTGGCTTCAGCCGAGTCCGAGGATGCCATAGAAGCAGCCTCCAAGGCGCTGCGCAGCGACGGGGTGAGGATCATCTCAGTGGGGATGCAGGGGACGCCTGAGGAGACTCTGAAGGCCATGGCCACAGGCCAGTTCCACTACAGCCTCCAGACGGTCCGAGACCTCAGCACGTTCTCCCAAAACATGACGCAGATTCTCAAGGATGCGGCTCAGTACAAGGAGGTAACAGCCCACTCTCATACAGTAGGTAAGGAAGCCCTTGGTTGAAGAGGTGTCCCATCCCCATGTAATCTGGTCCAGAGAGCCATCTCCTATTATCTCTATGGTGCCACTCACCAGAAATCTCAGTATTTCATGTGGAAATGCAGAAGACCTCCTTCTCATCAACTTTCAGTCTTGATCCCCTAGGCTGAAAGGAGGGCTACTTTTACCCCCATGACTTACAGCTTCTCATTTGAAAAATGCTTTATTTATGTCTTAAGCAAGTTCTCCATGAAGACCTGAAACAGAAGACCCTTGAGTACAAGTAGTTTACTTGGGAGGTAATCCTAGAAAGCATTAGTAAAGAAAGGGTAAAGTGAGACAGGAAGCTACACATGCACTGTTGATGAACAGACGAAACAGGCCAGTACACACTCATGGGAGGTGCCCAGTAAGTGTGCTGCACTGATGAGGGGCCCCAGCCACTGTCTCCAGAGTGAGGTAGAAAGAGCTCCCGGCAAAATGGATCTTCGTGGCTGACTCTGTGCTCTATTGTTGATGAGGGGCTATTCTGAGTAGGTGCTACCTAGTTCTAAGACTTGAGGAAGACACCTGGTTTGGTACAAAGTGCCCTGACCACAGGTCAAGAGGTCCAGACAATGCCACTAGCTGACTGTGAACTTGAGGAAGTGATGTCATCTCTCTGAGCCTTGCATCAGCATCCTCCTTTGTAAGATATGAGAGTTGGAATGATCTTGAAATTTTTTCCTGCTCTATCATTCACCAATTCCTTGGCTATCACTATGGGTTGATTTTGCACTCAGACCAGCCTAGGCCTTAATAACAAATAGACTTCCTGAATCATTAAGAAGTTTATTTATTTCCCTTGTAACACTATAGGGCCAGTGTTCAAGTTGACAAGTTGTCTTTCTTCTATTTAGATAATTATGTTGGTGATGGCTCTTTCATCTTCAAATATTACTTTCAAGGTGCCTTGGGAATTGGTATAGAGCTGGTGGAAGGGAAAAAAGATGGAACGTCACCAAGGTGTGGTTTTATGGGCTAAGCTTGGAAGAGACACACACTACTTCTGCTCACATTTCATTAGCCAGATCTTAGTCCCATGGCCACACCTAATTGCAGGTGAGGCTGAGAAATCAGGTCTAGCCCTATGAGCAAGAAGAGGAAATGGGCTTGGGTAAGTATCTAGAAGGCTCTGTCACAGTTAGCGCTGCCGCTGAAGCAACAGGGAGTACTTTTACCTCCACTCTTCCCATCCCTCACTCTTCCTGCCTTGGGGGAAATAGCAAGTTCTTACAGCACATGTGCTTCTCTTCCCAGAGAAAAAAACTTTCCTGTGACCCTTCACCCTGTGGACCTTGGAGATCTTACAACCCTGTAGGTAGCCTGAGCTCTCCAGGACCATAGGACTTTACCACCTTCTTAGAAAGCTTTGTGTACTGATCTGTGTTTCTCTCACTCCTCCTAATTTATTTCACAGCAGTATACAGTACAACAAGGTTTTGTTTGTCAAAACCCTATCCTTGCCTTTAGAGGTTAAGCGTAAGGGCTTTGGAGTCTGGATTCAAACCCTGGCTTGGCTGCTAAAGACCTTGAGTAAGTTACTTAACCTCTGAGCTTCAGTTTCCTTACCTATAAAGTGAGGATAATAGTATCTACCTTACGATATGGGTGAGATGACTTGTATGGAGTTTGGCCGTTTACTGTCATAATAGTAATAACTCTTTGCAAATAAATACTGAGCTGAGTGGGCCATGCTGTAAGTTTGTTTTAGCCAACTATGTGAGGTTCAGAGTACATTGGTAGATTTATGAGAATTATTATAATTCCACAAATATTTCTGAGCTCCCACCAGGCACCAGGTACTGGAGAGATAGAGATAAGTAAGACATGCCTTCTGGCTTCTAGAGCTCACAATCCTGTGGATAGTTCTTGGCAAGATTGAGCTTATCTCTTGGCTACAACCCCACAGTTGTGGCTCCTCCACCTGTTCCTGGAGTGGGCATTCTGTGCATGTGGTATACTCTCCTGTGGATTCCAGATTTATACAACCAACTGCTTACCTGGCATCTTCAATAGTATCCCAAACTTAGCATGTCTGAAATGGAGCTCTTGACTCCATTTCAGCTCCCTCCAACCTGTTCTTCCCACTATCTCCCCTATCTTGGAAAAAGATACCACCAATATCCACTCAGTTGTTCAGGCCAAAAACCCAGGAGTTTTCACCACTTCCTTTTTGTCTCCCAATACTCATATCTAATTTATCATCAAGTCCTCTCTGTTCTATCTCTAATTCATGTATCAAAACTACTCTTGTTGTTCTGTCTTACCTGCTTTATTCTTGTCCAGGAACCATTATCTCTTTCCTGGACTAGGGTAATTGTTTTTTAATGAATTTTAATGAATTCATTATCTCCCCTCAGGAACTAGGGTGATATTTAAAAGATTTAAATAAGATCATCTGAGCCCCATATGATTGGGCCCTGCTTCCCTCTGACCTCATCCATCATTGTTCCCCTCACTCATTGGCTCCGGCTACTCTGGGTTTCTTGCTTGTTTCTATTTCTTGCTTTTCTTTCTGCCAGAATTCTTCTTCCTTTCACACAATGTGTAGTTCAATCTTTCTCTTCATCTATCTCAACCCAAATGTAATCCTTTCAGAGAGGTCTTCCCTGACTTTTTATGGCTCAGATCAGTTAGTTCTCATCCCACATCCCCAACATAGGGTAACTCAATTGAGTCATCTATTTTATTTCCTTGTTAGCATTCATTATGGTCTGAAATAGCATAATTTATTTATCTGTCCTCCTCATAGAATGTGAGCTCCCTGAGGTCAGGTATATTTCTACTAATTTATGCCTATATTTCAGCATTTGAAAATGGTGGTAGTGATTGTGGTGGTGGTTCATACTGGTAGTGGTGGACTTGGAGGTGGTGGTGGTGATAGTGTTGGAAGTTCAGGTGGTGGAGTTGCTGAAGATGAGGGGTAGTGGTGGTAGAGGTGGTGGTGGTGGTGGAGGTGATGGTAGTCATACTGGTGGTGATGGTGGTCATGAAGACCATGGTGGTGGTGGAGGTGGTGGTAGAGGTGGTACAGGTGGAAGTAGTAGTGGAGGTAGAAGTAGAGGTGGTAGTGCTGGTGATGGTGGTGGTGGTGGAGATGGTTGTTGTTGGTGGTAGTAGTGGTGGTGGTAGTCATACTGGTGGTGATGGTGCTCATGAAGAACATGCTGATGGGATGTGGTAGGAAAATAATAAGAAGTATTCTTCAGATAGAGGGAAGAGCATTGCAAATCCTCTGAAGTCAATGGCCAATGTAAATTTTGCTGAGAATTTTTGTCTTTGTTCACTAAAAAAATGCTAACTACATCCATCATGACTGCCTCTGTTTTCACTAATGCCTTCTGACAATCTGTAGAGTGCCTTTCTCACTCTGGGCCAGGGGTTTGTACTAACATTCCTACTTTTTCTCTCTCCATAGTCCCCTTCTCCAGGGCCTGTCAGAAAGATTCGCTTGCTGACATCATGTTCCTGGTGGATGAGTCTGTTGGGACTAAACAGAATCTAAGGAACCTGCAGAACTTCCTGAAGAATATCACCTCCTCCATGGATGTGAAAGACAACTGCCTGCGGCTTGGTCTTATGAGTTACAGTGACAGAGTTCAGACTTTTTCTCTTCTGAGCTCAAGCACAACCCAATCCGAATTTCAGAAGCAAATCCAGAAGCTTTCTCTGCAGGCTGGGAAATCCAATGCTGGTGCTGCCATTGAGAAGATGAGGAGAGAAGGCTTCTCAGCATCAAGTGGCAGCAGAAGGACACAGGGAGTGCCCCAGATTGCAGTCCTGGTCACTGACAGACCATCAGATGACAAGGTGCGTGAGGCTGCACTGAATCTCCGGCTGGAGGATGTAACTGTGTTTGCCATGGGCATCCAAGGGGCCAACAAGACCCAGTTAGAAGAAATAGTGTCTTACCCTCCGGGACAGACCATCTCCATGATGAAGTCCTATGCAGACTTGGAAATTTACAGTAAGAACTTCTTCAAAAAGCTCCAGAATGAAATATGGTCCCAAATTTCAACTCATGCTGAACAAATGGAACTTGATAAAACTGGTATGTCTTAAAAAATCATTTTCATCGTATAAAAATAATATGAGCAGTTGTCTAGGGCTGGGGCAGGAGTGAAGACTTGTTTTAATTGGGTAAGGGAGCTTTAGGAGTTATGAAAATGTTCTAAAACTAGATTTTGGTGATGGTTGCACAACTTTATGAATTTCCTAAAAATCATTGAATGATTGCAGTGGATGAATGTTTTAAGCATGTAAATCATGCCTCAATAAAATATAAAAAATGTTAATTATAAAATAGTTTGATAGTGTTGATGAACATAAAGAAGAAAATAAAATCACCTGTGATCTTCTTTCAGATAAAGCCATTCTTATCCTTTATTTCTCTTATATTTTAGTCTCTTCTCTGTCTCTACACTCATGTACACACAAACACATGCATACACATTTTTCAAAAAACGATGTAACATTATGTGTATCAGTGCTGTCGAACAGAATTTTCTGTAATGATAGAAATGTTCTTTATCTTCACTGTTCAATAAGGAGGCGACTAGCCAATCGTGGCTATTGAGCACTTGGAATGAGGATAATGGAACTGAAGAACTGTGTTTTAAATTAAATTAAATTTAATTTTTATTTTAATAGCTACATGCTGGTGGCTGTCATATTGGACAATGCAGGAACACACTGTTGGGTAACTTGTATCAGTTACAATTACTTCTGAGTGTGACTAACAAAAGAAAAAATAACAATGATTTCAATAGGATAAAACTATCTTTTTTTTCTGTTTCACAAATAAGTCCTAAGGTAGGTATAAAGAGCTGGGTAGTACAACACAGTGTCAGGGACCCTGTCTCTTTCTAAGTTATTTTTCTGCTCTTTGTGGTCTCTATTCCCAGCATCATAATCCAAGATAACTGCTCCTGGCATTACATTCACATCCAGCAACAAGAATTATAAAAGAGAAGGAAAAGGCAGGCTTCCCCCTCTTTTTCTTCAAGGATATTCCCAGGAATTACACTCGCCATCTTTGCTTACATCCTATTGGCCAGAACTTAGTCACATGTCACTCTTCATTGTAAAAATGAGAGCTAGAAAATGTAGTCTTTACTTGGGGCAGCCAAGTACCTAGGCAAATACTGGGGACTAAATTAGTGTAGAAAAGAGAATGGATATTGGGGATAGCCGGTGTGATATGCCTTATTCACTTTTCTATCAACCTTATAACATGAACTTTTGTCCACCTCCTTAAATATTTTTTGGCAATATTCTTTTTAGGTTGGGAATAATATTCCATCCTATGGATATAACATAATTTGTTTAACATATCCTAAATTGTTGGATATAGAGGTCATTGCCAATGTTTCGCTCTTATAAAAGTCTTGCAGGGATCATCATTGTACTTATATCTTTATACACAACCAAATCTGCTATAGTTTTACCAAGTTCTTTTCAAAGATGCCAGGACATACTGCCAAAAGATACTTGATGTGACTTCGAGTTTATCTAATTCTGAGATATCTGCTGACATTTCCCTGCAGATAAAATGCTTCCAAACAATTGGAACTCAAATTTGGCAGCACTCACATGGAAAAGAATCCTCCAATGATGTTAAAGGCTAATTTTAAATTCAGATTAGTCGATTGAAAGTTTAAGGATGCAATCCTGGGCCAGCCCTTGATTTCCTCTTGCATATATACATTACAAGGCAGCAGCAAGAAACCAGTCCCCTATTACCTCCTGAGTGATACAGAAAGGAGTCTCTCAGAGTGGCAGCTGCCGTGGTCTAGTAGCAACTTTTAGAGCATAGGAGGGATTTGTAACGTGGTGTCTCTCAGAGAGTTTGAAATTATGAGACAAAAAAATATTATTGTCATTACAGAATTTCTAAATGGGAAGGTATGGGACCAAGGCTAGGACAAGGGCCATCCTTATCTTCCATAAGGCCTCAGTAAGTGGATTCTTATTAATTCAGTGGTTCTCTAATACTGGTACCTGACTTAGATTGAGTTCCTCAGATGTAGATGTCAGATAAGGATTCATGTGAAACTGATATATTAAAAATATACCCAGGAAAAACTGGAGATTGGTAGAGAAGGGAGGATATGGGACCAGGAAGGACAGGATGATAAGCAAAGTCCCATGGAGGGTCAATTCCACAGGACCATTTGAGAGACAGTGTGGGTTAAACCTTAGATTTGTCCTAGTCAAGGGGCAATGTAACTGGAGAATTTATATTCCAGCACACAGAAGGGAATGTACATTTCCAGACACCTCTGGCTTAATACCAAGCAAAAAGGGTTTCAACAACCCGAGAGCAGCCCACCCACCCACAGACACAGGTGCTAGCTATTGGAATGAAAGTGCTGGGAACTGGTTACACAGAAATGGTAAAGGATTTGAGGGGATACAGGCGGAGCACCAAAAATGTCTGCTGTAAATTTATCAGGACTTCCTAAGGAGCTTGTTAATAATTCAGTGGCCCAACCCAATGACTCAGTCTCTGCGAGTAGGGCCTAGGCCACCTGGATTTTAGAAAGCTCCCCAACAAACTCACGCTAGCAATATCTGAGAGCCACTACCTCAGTGAATTTGCCATGGTCTACAGTGAGGCGGCCAGCTTTGTAGTTTCAGAATGGTCAGACACAGAGAACCAATCTCTACTGACTTAGTCCCTGCTGTATCCACCACCTTCGGCACCACTAGGTATTCAATTTATTAAATAGAACTTCATTAAAGCAAGGAAAGACTCACATTAACCAAACCAAGAGGCAATGCATAAAAAAGATTGACGATTATCTCTGAAATGGAACTATTAGTGCCTAGGGAGCTAGACATTCATGTCCTCTGAGCAACATAGTCTCTCCCTGTAGACATATAGACAAGTCAGAAGCTAAACTGTAATCAAAAGACTGCTGGAGGATGTGGAATCAGAGCAAGGGAGTTAGTTTTATGACTGAAATGTCTAGTGGTATTTAATCAGGGGAATGACTATTTTAAAATCAAATATATAGATCTACATCTCTGTCTATCTCTCTGTATAACTGTGCAGGTGAGGCCTTGTGCCAGAAGACACATTTCTCTTCAACCCTGTCCACTTTAACTTTTTAGATGAATATATTCTGTAATTACACTGTCCAATATAATAGCTACTAGACACGTGGGACTGTTAAGCACCTGAAATGTGGCTTTTGCAACTGAGGAGCTGACTTTTAAATTTTATTTAATTTTAATCAGTTTAAGTTCACATTTTAATAGCAACATGTGACTCACAGCTCCAGGCAGGGTTGGATGGGTATTGCCATGGTTACCCCCGGACTCGAATTTTTCTCTTCCTCATTACTGACCACCATTCTTCTTTATTACATATATAAGTCAATTCATTCTGGTTGCTGTCAAGTTTTTGTGGCCTGGCATCACCCCTGTCTTTTGCAGATAACTGCTTACCTTTGCCCTAATACTTTTTTTTAAAATAAATTTATTTATTTATTTTTGGCTGTGTTGGGTCTTCGTTGCTGCACGCGGGCTTTCTCTAGTTACAGGGAGCGGGGGCTACTCTTCGTTGCGGCGCATGAGCTTCTCATTGCAGTGGCTTCTCTTGCTGTGAGGCATGGGCTCTAGGTGCACAGGCTTCAGTAATTGTGGGTCGTGAGCTCTAGAGTGCAGGCTCAGTAGTTGTGGTGCACGGGCTTAGTTGCTTAGTGGCATGTGGGATCTTCCCGGACCAGGGCTCGAACCCGTGTCCCCTGCATTGACAGGCGGATTCTTAACCACTGTGCCACCAGGGTAGTCCCTGCCCTAATACTTTATATGTAGATTTCATAGTTTAATTCTCAGGGTCAAACTTATTTCCAGTATTTCTGATTTCTTAAGGACCAACTCCTCATAGCCTGAAGTAGTGTCAATAGCCATATATTGCCAACAAGCTATCAAGAAAGAAAATATTTCTGAAATGACTAAATTGTCTTGTATTTTAAAGACATTTTCACATACTCAACCAGGTAATTGTGCACATAACTAAATTTTAAAGGTATGCTTTTCCTTCTACCCAATTTCAAAAATGGCTAAATAGAGTTGTAAATAGACTATTAGGAAAGTTAAAGCACTTTTTCAGAGAAGCTGCTCAACAAAGGAAGGAACATTGAGAGCTCCTTCATTTACAATTTTCTGTTGAAATCCTGTGATATAGCAGGTCTACCGGGCAGAAGCAGAAAACTAGGCAACGTCTCGCCCTCATGGAGCTGACATTCTGTGACAGGAGACAAGCTGTGCTCATGAACAAATGCATAGGTAATTTCAGAAAGTAATGGGCATCATAAGGAAAATAGACAGGTTAATAGAATAGACAATGATTGATGTGCTTTAGCTGGAAGGGAAGCCCTTCTAAAGAACCGACATTTGAATTGGCATGTCCAGGAGGTGAGAAGGAACCAGCCATGAAGATTTCGGGGGAAGAATATTTCAGGAAAGAGGGCAGGTGCAAAAGCCCTGGGGCACATTTAGAGTACAGGATAAGCCCAGTGTCGCTGGAACACAGTGAGGAAGATGAAGAATTGCTGGAAATAGGGTCAGAGAGAAAAGAAGGGGGAAAGATCAGGCTGATTTTTCATTTTTAAATTCTAAATACAATGATCAATCATTTAAGCAGAAGAGTAATATGATCTGGTTCTAGTTTTAAATACATTATTCTAGTTGCTCTGGTCAGAAGAGGTTATTGGGGAAGTAAGAACAGAAGGTCATCTATCCCATCCCATTTCTCAGGAAATGATAAGGCATAAACTAAAAAGCCAGGTGTCAATACCAGAAAAACAATTTTAACTAAAAGCCTGGAGACTTGGGAATCTCGTCCTTACTCTTTAATTCACTGGCTGTGTGACCTCAGGCAAACCACTAGGCCTCATTCAGTTTCAATTTCCTCAGAAGGTTGTGGTAAATTTCAAAGGAGAAAATGGGTATGAATGTGCGCAGCGAAGTGTCCAGGCTCCGTGCAAACCTGAAGTGTCCTCATCCTCCTCTCCAAACCCTCCTGCAATGTTCTCTCCAGATTCTCTATAGTTAACAGAGAATGCAATTTCTGCTTTCCATTTTTCTGCAGGCTGTGTAGATACAAAAGAGGCTGATCTCTATTTCCTCATTGATGGCTCAAGCAGCATTCAGAATAAACACTTTGAACAAATCAAGGAATTTATGTTGGCTGTGATAGAGATGTTTAGCATCGGCCCAGGCAAAGTCCGAGTTGGAGCTGTGCAGTATTCCCACGAGAAGGAAGTGGAATTTGATATCAATGACTATACTAATGATGTGACATTAAGAAAGGCTGTTTCTAACATCAAGCACCTTGGAGGCAACACTCTTACTGGGGCAGCCCTGGATTTCATTCTGCCACTAATAAGGAAGGGAAGGAAGCAGAGGATGAATGAGGTACCCTGTTACCTCATTGTGTTGACTGATGGGATGTCCATGGATGGTGTCCTGGAACCTGCTGAGAGACTAAGGGCTGAACACATCACCATCCACGTGGTTGGCATTGGTGAGGCTAACAGAACACAACTGCAACAAATTGCTGGGGCAGAGGAAAGGGTTAACTTTGGACAGAACTTTGATTCTTTAAAAAGCATCAAAAATGAAGTTGTTCGCAGCATCTGCACTGAGAAAGGTAAGCAAAAGAAAAAGGCTTTATTCTCTGTACTTCGTTGGTTGCTTCAGGTGGACTAATAGGCCGAAACAAGGAATGACGTGACCAGTTGTCTGGCTCACATTTTGCTAACTTCCTTTATAACTGTGGAGGGATTCAGCACCTCACTTTAAGCCAATTGCCAAGGTTGGAGAATCCCTCTATAGACAGCTGCCCTAAGACCATCTGGAAAGCCATAAGTGTGAAGGTTGCTAAGAATGTCATTGCTCTGACAAAGCCCACTGCTGTGGAGGATAAGAAACTTTATATTTGTGTGTGTGTGTGTGTGTGTACACACTAATTCAGGCAGATGAGGACAGTGGAAAGAAAATGGGCTCTGGCTTTAAGTAGATTAGGGTTCAACTCACTTCACTGCTTGAACCTTGAACTTCCTTGTCTAGAAAATGAGGATAATACCTGCATCAGAGTATCCATATAGGTTTAGCATAATAAACACCAACCATTATTTCTCTATTATGAATGCATACCTAGGACATATGTAACCCTTGCTTATTTTTATTTATAACAGAAACACGTATTTGCATTTTTGTTCTGACTAAAAATTAAGTAACAGAAGTAAGGAAGAACAATGTGCAAATTCCTGCACCTGATTGTTATTTCTCTTATTAGTAATAGCCACTTATCTAAAAAAAAGATACAAATGAACTTATTTACAAAACAGAAATAGACCCACAGACATAGAAAACAAACTTATGGTTACCAAGGGGAAAAGGGGGGGAGGGATAATTTAGGAGGTTAGGTTTAACACATACACACTACTATATATAAAATAAATAACAAGAACCTACTACTGTATAGCACAGGGGACTGTACTCAATATTTTGTAATAACCTATAAGGGAAAAGAATCTGAAAAAGTATATATATATATATCTGAATCACTGTGCTGTACACCTGAAACTAACATGACATTGTTAATCAACTATACTTCAATAAAATTTTAAAAAATAATAATAGCCACTTACTAATTGAAGGTGGTGTGTGCTGACTGTGAGTATTAGCACCTGAAAATATTGTCTGCCAAGAGTCATGTTACTTACTGATTAAGATAAAGGATGATGGAGTCAAAGCATCAAAGTTCACAACCCAGATTTATCAATTATTGGCTGTGGACCTTGAATGGGTTACTTACTGTCTACCTGCCTTTGTCCCATATGTGTAGGCTTATTGTGAAGCTTAAAGGTACTAATGCATGCAGGGCACTTAGAAGAGGGCTTAGCCCATGGTAAGTGCTACATAAAACGTGGCTATTTTAAAAGTTGGTCAAGGTATTCACTGATGTGGAAGGGAAAAGAATTCTCACTTACTTGAACTTACAAAAGTGAAAATGTGTTAGAATTTTTTCTGAGTCACTAAAGTCCGAAGAAAAATAAACCAGCAAATAAGTAGCATTAACAGCAAAATCCTAAATCACAACTTTATTGATTTTTTTCTTCCTGTTATGGACAGTAGTAGAGTAGGGTCTTCAGGATGTCTTAGAATGAGTGTAAGAGTACAGGTTCCCTGACGTTTCCTGGAGTTGATGCCAAGGAAAGTAAAAGAGTCTCAGGAAACCTAAAATAGATTGTACTTCAGGTCTTCTCAAGGGAGAAAGTCATGGACCAATCTGAAGAAAGACAATATGTTTTTTGTTGATCAGGTAGTTGCAGTTCAGGTGCCAAAACCCTGGCACACCTGAGGGAGGAGACAAACTGTGGACAAGGAAATGCGCCATAATATGGTGAATAGAGAGACAGGAAAACTAAGGACCCTATGCTGGAGGGCCTGGAAACCACTGACTGGTCTCAGAGCACAGGTGGATGGAGTGACACTGTGTATTGGTTCAGGGGCAAGTTAAGTGGTTCTAGCAAAAAGACCCTAAACTACACAACATAGAATATTGTTTCTCTTTTGTGCAATAGTCCAGGGTAAGCAGTCCAGGTCTAGCAAAGAGGCTGGTCCATGCTCAACACATAGCACCCATCTCTAGGTCAAATGGAGCGCCAGTCCTCATCATCCTGCATTTGTGGAAAGGGAGATAGGGCCAGGGGAGCCCACCATGCTCAATTGTTTTATTGTTAAGACCCAGAAGTGGCCAAATCAGTCCTGCTAATATCTACTAGCAAGAACTTAGTCACAGGGCCACATCTAGCTTCAAGGAAGCCTGGGAAATATAGTCTTTACCTGGGTGACCATCTGCCTAGTTGAAACTCTTTTATTGACATGGAAGAGTGGGAGATGGTAGAGGGCAAGAATCAGCTTGCATCACAAATAGAGATGAGGAGGTAGATCCTGTGAATACTGAACCACAGGTAAAAGTCTCCTCTTTTGACATGTGTTCATGGAAGAGAGCCTTCCACACTTCGCAGAGCAGGGGCTTTGCCAAGGCCACAAACGTCTTTGGGAACTTCCCTATTTACAACTTTCAAAATGGCTCCAGGGCATTTTGATCTCAAATGATGGTTTTAATACCCTCTGGTGAGCCTTATACAAGTTATTAAAAAACAGATAGCATCTTTTAATTCTTCTATGGCTGATACTGTATCATCGTTTTCAAATGTATCATCATTTGAAAATGATGATACATTTTCAAATACTATGGAATAGATTCTGTGAGTATTGAGGGAGGGGCTGTAAAAGAACGGCAGTGAAAACAGACAGACAAAAAGGTTAAGACTAAGGAGATACATGCTAAAGAAAATATATTTATACTATATATAGAATATGTAATATAAATATATACTATGGTACATATATATGTATATATATACACACACAACTCCTGCACCATGAATTAGTAACACTTTTTTATGGCTTATAGAAATTGGTCTTCTATGTGTGTATATATGTAGAGATACATATATATGCATATAAATGTCTACTTCCAGTCAGTAGGGTATCTACAAATTTTATGTATAAATAAAGGAACAGTCCATGTTGAATGGATATGTGCTTACTAATGTACTTATTATCTCTAGTAAAAGCTTTTCACCCAAATTTCTAATATTGATTTGTAGTGTTTATAAAATCACTTTTTTTTTAAACATCTTTATTGGAGTATAATTGCTTTACAATGTTGGGTTAGTTTCTGCTGTATAACAAAGTGAATCAGCTATATGTATACATATATCCCCATATCCCCTCCCTCTTGCATCTCCCTCCTATGCTCCTTATCCCACCCCTTTAACTGGTCAAAAAGCACTGAGCTGATCTCCCTGTGCTAGGCAGCTGCTTCCCATTAGCTATCTATTTTACATTTGATAGTAAAAATATATATGTCAATGCTACTCTTTCACTTCTTCCCAGCTTACCCTTCTCCCTCCCCACATCCTCAAGTCCATTCTCAACGTCTACATGTTTATTCCTGTCCTGCCCCAAGGTTAGTCAGAAACGTTTTTTTTTTTTTTTAGATTCCATATATATGTGCTAGCATACAGTATTTGTTGCTCTCTTTCTGACTTACTTCATTCTGTATGACAGACTCTAGGTCCATCCACCGCACTACAAAAAACTCAATTTCGTTTCTTTTTATGGCTGAGTAATATTCCATTGTATATATGTGCCACATCTTCTTTATCCATTCATCTGTCAATGTGCACTTAGGTTGCTTCCATGTCCTGACTATCATAAATAGAGCTGCAGTGAACATTGTGGTACATGACTCTCTTTGGATTATGGTTTGCTCAGGGTATATGCCCAGTAGTGGGATTGCTGGGTCATATGGTAGTTCTATTTTTAGTTTTTTTAAGGAACCTCCATACTCTTCTCCATAGTGGCTGTATCAATTTACATTCCCATCAACAGTGCAATGGGGTCCCCTTTTCTCCACACCCTCTCCAGCATTTATTCTTTGTAGATTTTCTGATGATGCCCATTCTAACTGGTGTGAGGTGATACCTCATTGCAGTTTTGATTTGCATTTCTCTAATGATTAGTGATGTTGAGCATCCTTTCATGTGTTTGTTGGCAATCTGTATATCTCCTTTGGAGAAATGTCTATTTAGGTCTGCCCATTTTTGGATTGGGTTGTTTGTTTTTTCTGAAATGGAGATGCATGAGCTGCTTGTAAATTTTGGAGATTAATCCTTTGTCAGTTGCTTCATTTGCAAATATATTCTCCTATTCGGAGGGTTGTCTTTTCGTCTTGTTTATGGTTTCTTTTGCTGTGTGGAAGCTTTTAAGTTTCATTAGGTCCCATTTGTTTATTTTTCTTTTTATTTCCATTTCTCTAGGAGGTGGGTCAAAAAGGATCTTGCTGTGATTTATGTCATAGAGTGTTCTGCCTATGTTTTCCTCTAAGAGTTTTGTAGTGTCTGGCCTTACATATAGGTCTTTAATCCATTTTGAGTTTATTTTTGTGTATGGTGTTAGGAAGTGTTCTAATTTCATTCTTTTACATGTAGCTCTTCAGTTTTCGCAGCACCACTTATTAAAGAGGCTATCTTTTCTCCATTGTATATTCTTGCCTCCTTTATCAAAGAAAAGGTGACCATATGTGCATGGGTTTATCTCTAATAGTTCTATCCTGTTCCATTGATCTATATTTCTGTTTTTGTGTTAGTACCATACTGTCTTGATTACTGTAGCTTTGTAGTATAGTCTGAAGTCAAGAAGTCTGATTCCTCCAGCTCCATTTTTCTTTCTCAGGATTGCTTTGATTATTTGGGTCTTTCGTGTCTTCATACAAATTGTGAAATTTTTTGTTCTAGTTCTGTGAAAAATGCCACTAGGAGTTTAATAGGGATTGCACTGAATCTGTAGATTACTTTGGGTAGTATAGTCATTTTCACAATGTTGATTCTTCCAATCCAAGAACATGGTATATCTCTCCATCTATTTGTATCATCTTTAATTTCTTTCATCAGTGTCTTATAGTTTTCTGCATACAGGTCTTTTGACTCCTTAGGTAGGTTTATTCCTAGGTATATTATTCTTTTTGTTGCAAAGGTAAATGGGAGTGTTTCCTAAATTTCTCTTTCTGATTTTTCATTGTTAGTGTATAAGAATGCAAGAGATTTCTGTGCATTCATTTTGTATCCTGCTACTTTACCAAATTCATTGATTAGCTCTACTAGTTTTCTGGTAACATCTTTAGGATTCTCTATGTATAGTATCATGTCATCTGCAAACAGTGACAGCTTTCCTTCTTCTTTTCCGATTTGGATTCCTTTTATTTCTTTTTCTTCTCTGATTGCTGTGGCTAAAACTTCCAAAACTATGTTGAATAATAGTGGTGAGAGTGGGCAACCTTGTCTTATTCCTGATCTTAGTGGAAATGGTTTCAGTTTTTCACCATTGAGAATGTTGTTGGCTGTGGGTTTGGCATATATGGCCTTTAATATGTTGAGGTAGGTTCCCTATAGGCCTACTTTCTGGAGGGTTTTTATCATAAATGGGTGTTGAAATTTGTCAAAAGCTTTTTCTGCATCTACTGAAATTATCATATGGTTTTTATCCTTCAATTTGTTGATATTGTTTATCACATTTATTGATTTGTGTATACTGAAGAATCCTTGCATTCTTGGGTTAAGCACCACTTGATCATGGTGTATGATCCTTTTAATGTACTGTTTGATTCTGCTTGCTAGTATTTTGTTGAGGATTTTTGCATCTATGTTCATCAGTAATATTGGCCTGTAGATTTCTTTTTTTTTGTGGCATCTTTGTCTGGTTTTGGTATCAGGGTGATGGTGGTCTCACAGAAAGAGTTTGGAAGTGTTCCTCCCTCTGCTATATTTTGGAAGAGTTTGATTAGGACAGGTGTTAACTCTTTTTTAAATGTTTGATAGAATTCGCCTGTGAAGCCATCTGGTCCTGGGCTTTTGTTTCTTGGAAGATTTTTAATCACAGTTTCAATTTCAGTGCTTGTGATTGGTTGTTCATATTTTCTATTTCTTCCTGGTTCAGTCTCGGAAGGTTGTGCGTTTCTAAGAATTTGTCCGTTTCTTCCAGGTTGTCCATTTTATTGGCATATAGTTGCTTGTAGCAATCTCTCATGATCCTTTGTATTTCTGCAGTGTCAGTTGTGTCTTCTCCTTTTTCATTTCTAATTCTGTTGATTTGAGTCTTCTCCCTTTTTTTCTTGATGAGTCTGGCTAATGGTTTATCAATTTTGTTTATCTTCTCAAAGAACTAGCTTTTAGTTTTATTGATCTTTGCTATTGTTTCCTTCATTTCTTTTTCATTTATTTCTGATCTGATCTTTATGATTTCTTTCCTTCTGCTAACTTTGGGATTTTTTTGTTCTTCTTTCTCTAATTGCTTTAGGCGTAAGCTTAGGTTGTTTATTTGAGATTTTTTTTGTTCCTGAGGCAAGATTCTATTCTTATAAACTTCCCTCTTAGAACTGCTTTTGCTGTATCCTATAGGTTTTGGATCATCCTGTTTCCATTGTCATTTGTTTTTCGGTATTTTTCGATTTCCCCCTTGATTTCTTCAGTGATCCTTTGGTTATTTAGTAGCGTATTGTTTATCCTCCATGTGTTCGTTTTTTTACATCTTTTTTCCTGTAACTGATACCTAGTCTCATAGATTTGTGGTCGGAAAAGATACTTGATATGACTTCGATTTTCTTAAATTTACCAGGGCTTGATTTGTGATGCAAGACCTGATCTATCCTGGAGAATGTTCCATAAGCACTTGAGAAGAAAGTGTATTCTGTTGTTTTTGGATGGAATGTCCTATAAATATCAATTAAGTCCATTTGTTTAATGTGTCATTTAAAGCTTGTGTTTTCTTATTTATTTTCATTTTGGATTATCTGCCCATTGGTGAAAATGGGATAAGTCTCCCACTATTATTTTGTTACTGTCAATTCCCCCTTTTATGGCTGTTAGCACTTGCCTTATGTATTGAGTGTATATGTTGGGTGTATAAATATTTACAATTGTTATATCTTTTTTTTGGATTGATCCCTTGATCATTATGTAGTGTCCTTCTTTGTCTCTTGTAATAGTCTTTATTTTAAAGCCTATTTTGTCTGCTATGAGAATTGCTACTCCAGCTTTCTTTTGATTTCCATTTGCATGGAATATCTTTTTCCATGCCCTCACTTTCAGTCTGTATGTGTCCCTAGGTCTGAAGTGGGTCTCTTGTAGACAGCATATATATGGGTCTTGTGTTGGTTTCCATTCAGCCAGTGTATGTCTTTTGGTTGGAGCATTTATTCCATTTACATGTAAGGTAATTATCATTATGTATGTTCCTATTACCATTTTCTTAACGTTTTGGGTTTGTTTTTCTAGGTCTTTTCTTTCCCTTGTGTTTCCCACCTACAGAAGTTCCTTTAGCATTTGCTGTTTAGCTGGTTTGGTGGTACTGAATTCTCTTAACTTTTGCTCGTCTCTAAAGGTTTTATTTTCTCTGTTCAAATCTCAATGAGATCCTTGCTGGGTAGAGCAATCTTGGTTGTAGTTTTTTGCTCTCATCACTTTAAATATGCCCTGCTACTCCCTTGTGGCTTGCAGAGTTTCTGCTGAAAGATCAGCTGTTAACCTTATAGGGATTCCCTTGTATGTTATTTGTTTCTTTTCCCTTGCTGCTTTTAATATTTTTTCTTTGTATTTAATTTTTGATAGTTTGCTTAATATGTGTCTTGGCATGTTTCTCCTTGGATTTATCCTGTATGGGACTCTTTGTGCTTCCTGATCTTGACTGACTATTTCCTTTCCCATATTAGTGAAGTTTTCAAGTATCTTCTCAGACCCTTTCTTTTCCTCCTCTTCTTCTGAGACCACTGTAATTCAAATGTTGGTGCATTTAATGTTGTCCCAGAGATCTCTGAGACTGTCCTAAATTCTTTTCATTATTTTTTCTTTATTCTGCTCTGCAGTAGTTATTTCCACTATTTTATCTTCCAGGTCACTTATCCATTCTTCTGCTTCAGTTATTCTGCTATTGATTCTTTGTAGAGAATTTTTACTTTCATTTGTTACATTGTTCATCATTGTTTGTTTGCTCTTTAGTTCTTCTAGGTCCTTCTTAAACGTTTCTTGTATTTTCTCCCTTGTATTTCTAAGATTTTGGATCATCTTTACTATCATTACTCTGAATTCTTTTTCAGGTAGACTGCCTATTTCCTCTTCATTTGTTTGGTCTGGTGGATTTTTACCTTGCTCCTTCATCTGCTGCATTTTTGTCTGTCTTCTCATTTTGTTTAACTTACTGAGTTTGGCGTCTCCTTTTCACAGGCTGCAGGTTAATAGTTCCTGTTGTTTTTGGTGTCTGTCCCCAGTGGGTGAGGTTGGTTCAGTGGCTTGTGTAGGCTTCCTGGTGGAGGGGACTGGTGCCAGTCTTCTGGTGGGTGAGGCTGGATCCTGTCTTTCTGGTGGTCATGGCTGCAGCCGGTGGTGTGTTTTTAGGTGTCTGTGAACTTAGTATTATTTTAGGTAGACTCTTCTAATGGGTGGAGTTGTGTTCCTGTCTTGCTAGTTGTTTGGCATGGGGCATCGAACACTGGAGCTTGCTGACCATTGGGTGGAATTGGGTCTTACCATTGAGATGGAGATATCTGGGAGAGCTCTCACATATTGATATTATGTGGGGCCTAGAGGTCTCTGCTCATCCAATGTCCTGAACTCGACTCTCCCACCTCAGTGATTCATGCCTGACACCAGGCTGGAGCACCAAGACCTTGTCAGCCACATGGCTCAGAAGAAAAGGGAGAAAAAGTAAAAGAAAAAATTTTTAAATAATTTTAAAAATTATTCAAATAAAAAATAATAATAATAAAAAGAAGAGAGAAACAAAACCAATAAACAAATCCACCAATGATAACAATCACTGAAAACTATACTAAGATAAACATAAAAATCAGAAACCAGTCAGTTGCAGACAGCAAACCCAAGTCTACATTTGCTCCCAAAGTCCACCGCCTCAATTTTGGGATGATTCATTGTCTATTCAGGTATTCCACAGATGCAGGGTACATGAAGTTGATTCTGGGGATGTAATCCACTGCTCCTGATGCTGAATGGAGAGATTTCCCTTTGTCTTCTTTGTTCCCACAGTTCCTGGGGTTCAGCTTTGGTTTTGGCCCCACCTCTACATTTAGGTCACCCTCAGGCATCTGTTCCCACCCAGACAGGACAGGGTTAAAGCAGCAGCTGACTATATGTCTCTGGCTCATTCAGGCCGGGGGGAGGGAGGGGTACGGTAGTTATAATTAGAATGCGGGGCGAGCCTGCAGTGGAAGAGGCCGCCATGACATTGAAACAGCCTGAGGCGTGCCACGTGTTCTCCCAGGGAATTTGTCCCTGGGTCACGGGACCCTGGCAGTGGCTGGCTGCACAGCCTCCTGGGGTGGGGGTGTGGATAGTGACCTGTGCTTGCACACAGGATTCTTGGTGGCTGCAGCAGCAGCATTAGCATTTCATGCCCATCTGTGTGGTCAGAGCTGATATCTGCAGCTCCCACCCATCTCTGGAGCTCATTTAGGTGGTGCTCTGTCTTCTGTGGGCAGACAGGGAAGGAATCCCCTCTCCTCATGCATCCCAAAACAATTATCTCTTGCCTCTTAGGCAGGTCCAGACTTTTTCCCAGACTCCCTCCCGGCTAACTGTGGCACACTAGCCCCCTTCAGGCTGTGTTCATGCAGCCAACCCCAGTCCTCTCCCTGGGATCTGACCTCCGAAGCCGGAACCTCGGCTCCCAGCCCCCACCCATCCCAGCAGGTGAGCAGACAACCCTCTCAGGCTGGTGAGTGCTGGTCAGCACTGATCCTCTTTGAGGGGATCTCTCCTCTTTGTCTTCTGCATCCCTGTTGCTGCGTTCTCCTCCATGGCTCCAAAGCTTCCCCCTTCCACCCCCCGTCTCTGCCAGTGAAGGGGCTTCCTAGTGTGTGGAAACTTTTCCTCCCTCACAGTTCCCTCCCAGAGGTGCAGGTCCAGGCCCTATTCTTTTGTCTCTGTTTTTTCTTTTTTCTTTTGTCAGCATTCGATAGGAGTTGTTCCACATGTAGATATATTTTTGATGTATTGTGGGGAGGAATGTGATCTCCACATCTTACTCCTCTGCCATCTTGAAGGTCCCCCCCCAAATCACTTTAAATTATCCCAGAAAATAATGCTATATAAAGATTACCTGGAATTTTGTGTTTCAAGAATATACATAAAACCCTGGAATATTAGTCATATTAGTGCCAAAAATTGCTTACTTTTCTCTGTCTTTCTTTTTTGATCACAATTGCATCCTTAATGCATGGCCTGATGCTTTCTATTTTATAAACTTCAAGAATTATGAATGAATAATTATGAATAAATGCATAATGCATATATGCATAAGCGAGTGAATGAATATATACTTTTGAAGTTGCATTTCTTTTTTAAAACTTCTTAGGTAATCTTCAATGAATTTCTGATTTAGGGTTCTAGTCAGCAGGCTTCTACAAAAGAAGCAGATAAAATTTTCAAATGCAATGGAAGTTGCTTGAGTTAATTTTTGATGTTTTCTGATTAAAGGATTTATTTCTGCTTTACTGTCTTGTATACATTCTGAGGACAATTCCAACCTGGCTTATTTCTGGTCTTTTTGATTACATGCAGGATGTGAATACATGAAGGTCGATATCATGTTTCTGGTGGATGGTTCTAGCAGTATAGGATCCGAAAATTTTGGGAAAATGAAAACCTTCATGAAAAACCTGTTAGCTAAGGTTCAGATTGGCCCAGACAAAACCCGAATTGGTGTCATTCAATTCAGTGATTATAATAGGGAAGAATTCCAGCTTGATAAATACTATACACAAAAAGAAATTTCTGATGCAATAAACAGAATGTCTCCCATCAACGAAAACACTTTGACTGGAAGTGCACTAACCTTTGTGGATCCATACTTCACTGAGCCCAAGGGGGGCCGTTCAATGGTCAAAAAGTTTCTCATCCTCATCACTGATGGAGAAGCCCAAGATGATGTGATAGACCCTGCAAAAGCTCTTCGGGACAAAGGTGTGGTCATCTTCTCTGTGGGGGTGTACGGGGCCAATAGAACTCAGCTGGAGGAGATCAGTGGGGACGGCAGCCTGGTCTTCCAAGTTGAGAGCTTCGATGATCTAAAGGCAATAGAGAGTAAACTCATCTTCCGTGTGTGTGCTCTTCATGGTAAGTGACCCTGTTATCCTTCAGGACTCAAGGGTGTGAGCTGTTGACTTTATAGTGGGGTGAACAGTGACTTGGACACTGGGCTTGGACTCCAACTGGACTTTGGTATTAAATTTTGGTCTTATCTATGCTATGTTAAAATACCCATGACCTCAGGAACATATATACGAAATACCAAGGCATATTCTAGAATAACAGTTTTGTCAACTAATTTGGCAAAATGTACTCTGATTTTGATGACTTTAAATATATTCCAAGAAGGTCTCAGAATTTTACATTAAATTTTCAACTCTTTAATACCTGCATACCTAGATTTTCCAGAGCCAATTTTTAATCCCAAATGATTCCCCAAATTGTTTCTTGGCTACCTATAACCATTGTTAAGCAGTAAATAGAAATACAAATTCATCTTCCTCTTAGTTAAATTAAAACCAATATCCTAAGCACAGCATCCCCCCAACAAAAACCCTCTGTATTTTAAAGTTATAGTGTATATTTTCATTACTTCACATTATTCTCTTACCCTCTATCAGCTAAGTATCATGTATCAGCTGTTCGTGTGTCTATCCCTTTGGAAAATTTTAATTTGTTACTTTTCTTAAAACAATTGCTTGGGGTCATCATTTTTATCTGACAAACTGTAATCCTTTTCAAATTGAATTGAGCAACCTTCAGTTTGAGCCCATCAGTTTTAATGACTCGAGTAAGAACTTGCTATAAATCCACACGTAAGGCTAACAGCACCTGTGCTATTAAATCTACCACGTGCTGTTGTTATCTGTGTTTTGGATACAACTAAGGGAACAAACCAAAGCATTAGTAATTGTATATTGTTCCTCTGGCAACAGAGGCCTCCTCTGGACTTTGTTCTTCAGGATTATGTGTTTCAAAATTTCAGAAAGTTAACAAATAAGATGTCTTAGTATAAACTCTGAGCTGTAGGCAATAGGTCTAAGATTTCTCTTGGAACAGCTTAACTGGAATTTTTTTTCTTCCTCCAAGAATGGCAGTGATTCCCAAACTCTTGGGATTGTGGAGACATTCTAAGAAAGGCTTACCTTAAGGCCACAGCCCCACCTTTGAAATCCAAAGGGCTCTTTCTGGCCTTTCTTCATTTTGAGAAATGTAGTGTTTGTGGAGACCCTGTCTATAGCATGAGGTGAAGTTTTAGCTGACTCATACATTAGATCAATTCATAAATATTTATCAAGTCAACTCATAAATATTTATCAATTTATGATTAGTCACCAAATCACACTGGGTTGTTTTTCTGACATAGCCTGGGCTCATCCACAGTGGATGAGACTTGAAATTTTGAGGCCTCATTGCCAGAAATAAGGATTGGAGGTAAGATAGGCAGGTGGAGGGTGAACCTTTGGGAAGCATGTGCTTAAGTTACTTAGGGAAGGAAAAGAGTGGAAACAAGCTCACACTTTGGAGACTGAACCAGAGTGGTTGCTTGGCTTCTAATGTGGAAGAGGGCTTGGGGCTGGGGTGAGGTGACAGGAGACTTAGCTCTCCCCCTACGTGGGTTTTTCTGGGTTCCAATTTGAGAAGTCAGGGGAAGGAATACATATAAATACAAAGAGGCATGGTGCACATGGGAAAGTGTATCTACTAGAAGATGAGGAGACAGCTGGAGCCTGAAGGAGCAGGATGAAACTCCCAGTTTATCCACTGAGCCCCTGACCCTTTCAAAACTACCGGACAGTCTGGCAAACATTAGTTGTGTCTCACCACTGTACTACATTGAATTACCTTCTGACATTCCCTTCCAGTTGAAAGCCTGCTTAGCAAAAGGTGTTGCATGACCCAATGAAATTTAGCAGAATAGAGTCGGGAGGCGTGAGGAGCACCAATCTGATCACGGAGTTACATAGATAAGGGTGCCAGTGTCCTTGGAATCATGATGTGGGCAAGTTGTACATCTCTCAGCCCTCAGCTTCTTTCTCTTTAAAATGGCAACAGTACCTAAGTGAAGTGCAGTATCTGGCACGTGGGAGGGACGTGGCAAACGTAGTTGGCTTCCCTTCTAGTCTGTCTGTGCAGAGCACACTGCAGAAAGTTTGTGATGCCTGCTCTCTTCTCCTTTCAGATTGTAAAAGTATTAGACAGTTAGACGTTGTGTTTGTGCTGGACCATTCAGGCAGCATCCTGCCCCAAGACCAAGAAAGCATGATCAACGTCACTATCCATTTGGTGAAGAAATCGGATGTTGGCCCGGACAGAGTTCAGTTTGGAGCGCTCAGATACTCGGATCATCCTGAGGTTCTCTTCTACCTCAATACGTACTCAAACAGATCAGCCATCATCGAGCATCTGAGGAGGCCCAGGGGCATGGGAGGGAATACCTTCACTGCCAGGGCTCTGAAGCATGCAAACAACCTGTTCATGGAGGAACATGGCAGCCGTCTCAAGCAAAACGTAAAGCAAATGCTGATCATCATCACAGATGGGGTATCCCATGACCGAAATCAGCTCAGTGACGTGGCTTCGAAATTAAGAGCCAAAGGCATCATCATCTATGCAGTGGGTGTAGGAAAGGCCGAACAAGAAGAACTGGAGACTATGGCAGGGAATAAAAACTATACTATCCATGTCAGTAATTTCAACAAACTGAAAGATATTTACCTGCCTCTGCAAGATAGTATGTGTACCAATGCACAAGAGGGTAAGTTGGGTTGTTAAAGTTTCTACAGGGATAGCAATACAAGTTTACACAAAAAATAAATGATAACTTGGCTTCCCATTACCTGGGTGTCACAGGATGAACATTTTTCTGCTCAGGCTACCAGTTTTCTCATCTCTGAAAGAAATGCATTATTGATTAAGCAAGAGTCTAAAGGTCCTTTGCCACCATATTGAAGACATTATACAAGAAAGTTTCAGAAGCAGTCCTTGCTATCTGGCCTCCCTGTTTCCTTTTTCTTGGCAGAAAGGACTCTTCTTAGGGCCATATTCACCTTTCCTCATTTCACGGCTGCCCGTTTGCTTAATGGCCCCAAGTGCAACTACTCGGTATCAGTTTCAGGCCAAACTCAAGTGGAGAGTTTCATGGTTTAAACAGATAGACTTTTGTCTTCAAAGTTCCAGGGCCCTCTAAATGGGATTGTTGGCATCCTGTAGGGCCATTGGAAGTCCAAGTGGTATAGTGAGCTTTTCTGGATAAAGGCCAGGAATGGGGTAATAGAGACTGGCTGCTAGGAACCAGGAGGGAAGGGACCAAAGCTGATCCATGAGATACCCTGGGGCAGGAGGGGCTGGAGGCATCATGTCTGAGTGAGGAAAGGGTGAGATTTGCCACCTGACCTCAAAGCAGCAGATATTGACAAGTCATCTAGGAGATCTCTGTGCCTGCTTGGAAGGCTGGAATCCTGGCCAGATATTAGCCCAGGCCTCCTGACATGGCAGATGCATCAGTCAACCAGCTAACTTCCTTTCTTCTTTCCTCTTCCCTCCCTTCTTCTGACTTCCTTCTCTTTTTCCTTTCCTCCTCCTTTCCTTCCTCTCTACCAGTTTGAAACCTACTTTTGTATCCAACACAAATCATGTTTCTATGACTGACATTAACTCACTCTCATCTCTGTGAAATAGTCCAACCCCAAACAAAACCTCCCCCCATATCCTGTGTCGGACCAGCATTTGCTGGGCTGGGTGAAACTACTTCTGACCTCCACAGCTCTACTTTACTTAAGTAAGCAATAAATACAGCTTCTTGGTTTCAGATACTGAATAATGGTATCATCTTTAAGAAAAAAACATGACTTTTCCCAAGGGAGTGGGGCCAGCTCAATTCTTGCACCTGTCTGGTCCTTCCCTAGACTCCCACCCTTGCCAACTGTACTGCTGCCTTCCAGACCATCCTTAACACGGAGTGATCTTTCTGATACACACTGGGCTGTGTCACTGATCTGCTCACAGGTTACAGTTCCTAAACTCCTGAGATCCACATAGCCCCTGCTGACATCTCCCACCTCACCTCTTGCCCCCCATTTCACAGTCTCTCCCATCATCCTGAAATTCCTCCATCTTTGCATGCATCATTCCACCCACCGCGAACACACCAGCCTGCCACTTCCCTTGGCTGCACCTAGCTTGTCTGTCACATCCAGCCTTTGTTTGCCAGTTTCCTGACCCAGCACCCGGCAGTGTCCCAACCGTGTCCCTCAACTCCTGCACCTTCTATTTCTCCTGGTGGTAGCACTTAACACATACTTGCTGTTTCCTTATCTGTACCCATCACAAGACTACAAGCTCCTTGGGCAGGCTTGGGCTCTTGTTTATCACTGGGTCCTCACCAAATCTAGGACATTACTAGGACTACAGTCTTTTCCTAGGAATATGGGGACTGCTTTCTTCTCATCTCCCACACCTGTCTTTCTGGAGGTAGATGCTGAGATGGAGTTTGGGATGCAAGAATTTTATTAGGGAGGCACAGCTGTGAAAGAAAGGGGGGAAGGCAGAACAGGCAGTAGAAGTCAGCAATGCATGCTCCGTCATCTCAGTTACCTTCCGTGATCACTTTAGTGCTGCCCCATCTCAGCCTTTGCATTTGAAGCGAACTGAGCATCATCCCTTGGTTATGGACCATTTCACACTGGACTTCAGGGAGATGACCCTGTACCCTGTTTATTAACACTTGTCCATGAAATTTTAATATTTGGGTTATGATATTATTAAAACAATTTGTAATATAAAAAAGTGCTGGATTTAAGGATAAAAGGGACCTAGGTACCAGCTCCTCTGCATAGTAATTGCATATTCTGAGGCAACTTACTTAACCTCTGAATTCCATTTCTCTACCTAACAAACAGAATAATTCCTCATAAGGTGGTCATGAATATTAACCATTATTGTATGCTAAACAGGTTTTTTAAATGATAATTTTCAACACAAATGTAAAATGGTAGCATTAATAGTAACAGGATTACTAATAATAGTACAGTGGTACTTGGCTTGGGTGAACATTCCAGTATGGGTATGTTGAAGGGATTTCAAGCCTTTGTAATGACCTTTTAATGAATATATTCAACCTAGTCAAATGTCTTACTTTCTTTCTCAGGGTAGTGTTCAGTGTCCTTTCAAATGAATCATGTAAATAATTAAAATTTGAAACAAAGTCTATTAGCTTTCTCTTCCCCACTATTTTTTCTTCTCTTTGAGGGCCAATAGTGGTTCTCTCGTCTGTTACCTTATCTCAATTTGCCATGAATGTGAGGATTTAGTAAAGCAATTTAAATATTTGAGCAAAGGGAAAATTTGGAATGATTCACAAGGACAGTAACTGATTTATTTTTTCAACTGCAGTCTGTAACATTCAAGAAGCCGATGTGATTTTCTTTTGTGATGGCTCTGACATGGTATCTGATTCAGACTTTGTTACCATGACAACTTTCTTGTCAGACTTAATTGATAATTTTGACATTCAGTCTCAAAGGATGAAAATTGGGATAGCACAATTTGGGAGTCGCTACCAAGAAATTATTGAGTTGCAAAACTCTCTGACTAAAACCCAGTGGAAGTCTCGAATTCAAACTATCACGAAGAGCAACGGGCTTCCGCGAATGGACTTGGCCCTGAAACAAGTGAGCGTTATGTTTGAGCAATCCGCTGGTGGGAGAAGGAAGGCTGGTGTCCCTCAGACTTTGGTGGTTATCACATCTGGAGGTCCCCGCTATGATGTGGCAGCGGCAGTGAAGACCCTGAGAGAAGATGGCATTTGCATTCTGGCTTTGGGCATAGGAGATGTTTATAAGGAACAGCTCCTGTCAATAACGGGCAATTCTGAAAAAATCATCACTTTTAAAGACTTTGATAAACTAAAGAATGTGGATGTGAAAAAAAGAATGGTCCGTGAAATCTGCCAGAGTTGCGGGAAAACCAGTGAGTGCTCCCTTGCTCTTTCTTTGTTATTATTTGATTGCAGCTTCCCAGTTGTCCATTTCCTAAGGTGTCTGTGGGTGAGTCCAGCAGAACACGTGTGCGGTGAGAATAGACACCTCTTCTGTTTCCAGAAATTGAGATCGGTCAGCCTCCCTCAGAGGCAGGGGAAAGGGTGCAGAGGCTGGAGGAGGCCCTGAGTTGTGTCCCCTGGTCAGCCCTGCCCCCCAATGTAACCCAGTGGTTATGCTCCTCTAACACCTGGAACTCAGCCTATTTCTACCCTCTCTGCTTCTGGAAGTCCTAGAGCAATGCCCTGCATCCCACAGGAATTAAGTAAAATAAACATTTGCTGATTGGACATTTTCCTATTTTAACTTTGTTAAACCATCTTGTAAGGGATTCAGTGTGTGTGTGTGTGTGTGTGTGTGTGTTGTCCATCTGTGTCAGATGTGTCAGCACACATCTGGTACATTTTCTTCTTTGAATGATGGCATTCATATAATCATAACATAGTAAAGATTTGAATTGTCCTTGGGGATTATTTAATTTCCAGAGTTCACCAATGCTGATGGCTACAAAGGTCGGGTGGGTCATGGAAGTGAGTCAAGTGGGCAGGGAGTGAAGAAAATGAACGCAGAGCCATGGCTCACCTGATGACGATGTCATTCTTCAGCTCCAGCTGAGAGTTGCCGTGTGGGACTCAGGTTCTGTACACTTGGAGCTGGGAGTTGGGAGGACAGAGCAACAGTGAAGGTTAATATTTTGTGGAATTTGCACAACAGGCAGAAATTCCCCAGAATGCTTCTGTTTCTAGACTCGTCATGATGGAAGCGACTTCTTTTACAAAACACATTGGTTTTTCTAAGCTCTCCATTGGGGTGCTCACTGGGGGCAGATGACAGTGGTGGAGGAGCCCGAGACTGGAATCAGAACACCAGGGTTCCCACTCTGGTTCGGCAGCAGCAACCTCCATGCATGACCATCTTCTCATGTGTAAAATGAGCAACTGGACAGGGTCAGGGGTGACCAAGTGGCAACTTGTAGCTGAATTGGGTTTGTCCTATTTGCTGTTGACAGCTTCTTAATTAATTGATAACTTTTACAAACTGGAGATATTGCATTAAAATGCAGATTTCAGGTTTCTTTTTGAAAAATCAGACAACGTAACCACATTAGGCCCCGTTTCCCACATGGCTACTCTCAGCTGGAACTGAACGGTGAACAGATGGGTCATTGCTCTGCATTCATTTTCTCATTCCCTGCCCACTTGACTCGTTGACATTACCCTCCTGGCCTTTGCCGCCATCTGAGTTGGTGGCCTCTGGATTAAACAAACTCTAAGGACAATTCAAATATTTAATATGTTATAATTATATGAATCATAATGTCATCATTAAAAGAAGAAAATATGCATGCACGTGCGCACACACACACATGAGGCCAGCCACTGAGAATAAGACTAAACCATGATTAGACTTCAAACAGTTACTGAAACATGTAACATTTGAACAGGACATGCAAGGGCGGGGAGGGTGAGGGTGAACCTGTGCTACATGTTGACCGAGTGGCCAGTATTTTCCTTCTTGGACACTTTTGGGTCCTAGAGACCCTCCAGCCCTAGACCATGACTGCTTCCCCTTTTCCTGCCCTGTCTGCCCTTCCTTGCTCCTGTCTGCTCATTAATTTGGCCTTATTTCCCTTGTTCTCCAGACTGCTTTCTGGACATAGTGGTCAGCTTCGACATTTCCACTCACCTGCTGGGGCAGCCATTGTTCCATGGCCACCCCCGGCTGGAATCATACCTCCCAGGCATCTTAGAGGACATTACCTCCCTCAGGGGTGTGAGCTGCGGGGCAGGCTCAGAGGTACAGGTGAGCGTGGCCTTTAAGGTGAACAGTGACCAGAATTTCCCCGCCAAGTTCCAAATCTACCAGGAAACAATATTTGACAGCCTACTGCAAGTCACCGTCAACGGGCCAACTCACCTGAATGCACAGTTCGTGCAGTCCATGTGGGACACGTTTAAGGATACATCTGCATCCCGAGGACAGGTATCCGTGTCACATTCTAGCTCCCATCTCCATGCTCTTGTATTGGTTTCTCCCTCCCAGTTATATGTTTTGTTATCATGTCATCCCATTCTATGCTTTCCTCTTTCTCTAGGTATTACTCATCTTTTCAGATGGTCTTGGGGGTGAAAGCAAAATAATGCTTGAAGATAAATCGGACAGACTCAGAGAAGCAGGTAAAGTTGAAATTGAAAAAGTAAATGATGAAGCATGGAATCTGCTGAACAAGTCTGTACCTATTAGGGTGCTCTGGAACTTGGGATTTGCCTGGCCACTTGAAGCAACTGCTGCTGGTGTCCTGCCCAAACCCCCTTGACCAGCTGCCCACTTATCCCCCAAATGCTGCAAATGCTACAGCCAAATTCTTATACCTGTGACCTTCTATAGATGTGTGCCCTTGACTGACCCCAACAGTGACCTGATGCTTGGAATGGGGGTTGGGGTCACACATCCCACCTGAGGGATGGGAGCAGGGGTAATTATTGCAGAGGGAAACAGAAACCCAGCACTCTTGCCTGAAGTGGGTCAACTCTGGTACAGCCTACACTCCAGGGACCCTCAGGAATCAGACCCAGGTGAGGACTTTACTGAGACACATCCTTGCTCTCAACCTCCCCTTCCCTTTCCTGCTTCTCTCTCTCCCTCTGTAAGCCACTTACACACAGATTCCTCTCTCAGATTCTGCTTCTAGGGAACCTAAGACACTTCGTATTGTGTCTGATTTTCCATGGGAAAGATTGCAACATGGATTTTGAAAAGCACTTCTCACTATACCTCCCCTGTCCATGTCATAGTTTCAGAAGAGCTGGGAGCTAAGTGCAGAAGTGGAGAGTCACATACAGAGACAGGAGGCAGGCAGGTGACTGGCAAGTGGGGCATGTTATTGGAGGCTTCCTTGGTGTAGCCCTCATGGCTTCCAGTGTTCAGCTTCCATGGAAATTCCCAGGGGCCATAAATGTCCTGGTTGTGTCACCCTCCCTTCTTGAATCCCTACTATACATTCCCACTGTTCTTAGAATATCAAATTCCTTCATATGGCCTGTGAAGCTTTACAGGATCTGGCCCCACTTCCCACTCAGCTTTACCTTGCTGCTCACACTCTGTTCCAGCATCAGAACTTTTTACATTCTCCCTCCAATGTCCTTTTCAACCTCACCCTCCCCACCCTTGCATGTCCTCTTTCCTTCTGCCTGAGACTCTCTCCACTCTCAGCTTCCCCCAAGTTCTTCTCACCACCTCCCTTCTCTGGTTCTTTCCCTTGACCAACTTCCATTCATCCTTTAGTATCAGTCTAGACATCAGTTCTTCACAGAAACCTTGTGTGACCTTCCAAAACCGAGTTAGGAGCTTCTTCTTCAGACTTTTGTAGCATCCTGACCCTCTCCCTGGTACAATGATTAATACATAATAGACTCTTAATAAACAAATATTTGTTTAATGAAAGGAGGAAAAGAGTAAATGGACCAGTGAATGAATTAATGAGTGAGTGAATGGGTGAATAAATGAATTCCTGGGTATGGCCAGGAGTTCAGCTGAGATTGGAATCACCCTGGGCTTTCCTCAAGCTTCCAGGGCCCACCCAGCTCCCAGGGTGTTTGGCAGTGGAGATGATTTGAGAGCTATTTACATTCTATTTACAAATTTTGTAATTAATTTACAAGTTAATGTAATTAATTTACATTCAGAAAAATTCATAGTTCATAGCAGCACTATTTACAATAGCCAAGACATGGAAACAACCTAAATGTCCATCAACAGATAAATGGATAAAGAAGATGTGGTACATATATGCAGTGGAATAGTACTCAGACACAAAAAAGAATGAAATAATGCCATTTGCAGCAACATGGATGGACCTAGAGATTATCATACTAAGTGAAGGAGATCAGACAGAGAAATACAAATATCATATGATATCACTTTTATGAGGAATCTAAAAAAATGATACAAATGAACTTATTTACAAAACACAAATAGACTCACAGACATAGAAAACAAACTTACGGTTATCAAAGGGGATAGTGGTGGGGGAGATAAATTAGGAGTTTGAGATTAACACATACATACAACTATGTATAAAATAGATGAACAACAAGGACTTACTGTATAGCACAGATATTGAACTATATTCAATATCTTATAATAACCTATAATGGAAAATATATATATATATTGTTATATATAAATATATAACTGAATGACTCTGCTGTGCCCCTGAAACTAACACATTGTAAATTAACTATACTTCAATTTTTTAAAATGGTGAAAAAAATAAATTAAAAAAAAGTTACTAACTACCATGTTAAAAAAAAAAAATTCAGAAGAACTCTGAAGAGGAACAATATCCTTTCTTAAAAAATTGCTTTCAAATGCCCAAGAACTGCATTAAGATTGGTGGTGAGGAATTAAACACAGTTTTCTGCTAGTGTTTTTCTGTAAGATTTCTTAGATTTCATGCTGAGGTCAGGAACCAGTGCCTCATGTGTGTACTGAAGATGCAGGCAAAGCGCTGTTGGGTTCTTCAGTATCAAGAACACTCTTTTCTCTTATTTTCCCCCCCTTTCTGATTCTTCAAGTCATGTTCACTGAATGGAAATAAGATGGGCTTTTCTTCTTTTTTGTGTACAATTCCTGGGGTTTTATATCTGTTATTTTTACTGCCTAGGACTTGATGCTTTGCTGGTGGTTTCCCTAAACTCAACCTCTCATGATGAGTTTTCCAGCTTTGAATTTGGAAAAGGATTTGATTACAGGACTCACCTGACCATTGGAATGAGAGAATTGGGCAATATGTTATCACAGTATCTGGTGAGTTGCTGAAGAAAAAAAAACCCATTATTCAAAATGCCCTGGGAACATTGGAATTGGAATTGGAATCCTGATGAGTATTTCCAAAGGTTCCCTTGTTTGCCCTAAATTCAGTTACATGGTCTTTAGCATATGAAAAAGTGTGAAAGCCCAGAGCATTGTTTTTTGCTTCTCCATGCCCTTTCATCCTTTGTCATCTCGCCAAATGAATGCATAGGAAGCTAAAATCCAACCAACCCCTAATCAAATCAAAAGCCCCCAACAGTTTATGCTGCAGAAATCCCAGGAAACAAGAGCTGTCAACTAGGAACCAACCAGTCTTGTGCACACTTGGCCTGTGGCCATCTGTGTGGTGAGTGCCCCTTCTATAAATAGAGGTCATTTCCTTAGAAAAGGTATGTTGCCAGTGCAGTTGCTGATCTGGTGCTCTCTCTTCAGGGTTAAGTCAAAAAACACCTCTTATCCTCTGCAGCCCCTCACCCAATGAGAGAGGACAGGCTGTAGGTGGTGATTATGATTTATGTCAATTCACTTCTTATGTGATGAAGTTCCTCACCATAGTTGCTCACTCATTTTTTCTTTTTTCCAGGGAAACGTTGCAGAGAGGACTTGCTGCTGTACGTTTTGCAAGTGTTCACGGACTCCAGGACCTCAAGGGATCCGAGGACCACAAGCCTTAAAGGTGCCATTCAGTTGTGACATGCTTTTACCTAATGGGCTTTGATTTGGTGTAGGTGGAGCTGAGATTGAGTAGTTGGGTTTGCAACCTTTGCTTGATGCTGATGTAATTACTTTGGGCCATTTGTGTGACTTCTATGGTGTAGGAGCCAGATCAGAAGGGCTCACATTTTTAAAAAAATATATTTTATTGAAGTATTAATTTACAATGTTGTGTTAATTTCTACAATACAGCAAAGTGATTCAGTTATACATATATACACATTCTTTTTCATATTCTTTTCCATTATGGTTTACCATGAGATATTAAATATAGTTCCCTGTACTATATAGTAGGACCTTGTTGTTTCTCTATGTTATACATAGTAGTGTGTATAAGCTAATCCCAAACTCTTAATTTATCCCGTCCCTCCTTCCCCTTTGGTAGTATAAGTTTGTTTTCTATGTCTGAGTCTATTTCTGTTTTGTAAATAAGTTCATTTGTATCATTTCTTAGATTCCATGTAAAAGTGATATATGATATTTGTCTTTGTCTGAGTTACTTCACTTGGTATGATAATCTCTGGGTCCATCCATGTTGCTGCAAATGGCATTATTTCATTTTTTTATGGCTGAGTAATATTCCATTGTATAAATATACCACATATTCTTTATCCACTCCTCTGTTGATGGGCTTTTTGGTTGCTTCCATGTCTTGGCTATTGTGAATAGTGCTGCTGTGAACATTGGGGTGCATGTGTCTTTTTGAATTAGAATATTTTCAAATATATGCCCAGGAGTGGGATTGCAGAATCATATGACAACTCTATTTTTAGTTTTTTGAGGAACTTCCATGCTGTTTTCCATAGTGGCTGCACCAATTTACATTCCCACCAACAGTGTAAGAGGGTTCAGAAGGCTCACTTTTGATGCTACTATTAAGAATGACTCCCTTTTCTCTTATGTATCCTTGGTGGTGTTGCTCCTTGGCTTTGCAATTTATACTTTTTTTTTTTTTTTTTATGTTTAATCATTCTTTGAGGTTTCTTTTCTCTTTAATTCACGTGAAACTGCTTTTTTTTTTTAAGTCTTTTTTTTTTTTTAACATCTTTATTGGAGTATAATTGCTTTACAATGGTGTGTTAGTTTCTGCTTTATAACAAAGTGAATCAGTTATACATATACATATGTTCCCATATCTCTTCCCTCTTGCGTCTCCCTCCCTCCCACCCTCCCTATCCCACCCCTCTAGGTGGTGCACATTAGACAGTTTGAAAGGCGGCAACAGGTGTTAGAAATGGTGGGGAAAGTTGTGCTTCATCAACAATGATAGGTGATTGAACTGCAAAAAGAACATAGCACTGCAGATTAATAGCCCTTCAAAAAAGATTATGAAAGATCAATTACACAGCAATAGCATAGATAAATATATCACGGTATTTTAATTCAGTAGAATGCTCTAATGTAGTGAAAATGAATGAACTACGGCTACACATAACAACAGGGATAAATTTTACAAACACAATAATGGCCAAAAAAAACAAAACACAGAAAAGTACATATGGTATGATTTCATTTATAAAAAGTTTGAAAGGAGGCAAAACTAACCCATAGTGTCTAAGGATGAATGATTAAGTAGTGAAGTATTTTTTTTTAAAGTCCGGGAAATATTATCATAAAAGCAGGAGTGTGTTCCCAGGGGAGGGGTGGGGAATTGTTTGTGATTGGGGTAGCTACTGTGTCTGTGTACCAGCCATGTCCGATTTCTTGGCCTGGGTGGTGATGACACAGATGTTCACTTTGTAATAATTAAGCTGTACCTTTCTATTTTATTTACTTTTATGCACTTTTTCAAATGCATTTTAGATATCACAATGAAAAGGAGTCTGGTTTATTTTATTTTAAGAGCTCAAACACAATTCTTGCTCCTGAGTGCTGCATTGTCCATCCTTGTGAAAGGATAATTGATCAAGGACCTCCCTTTAGGTCCTTGTTGTTTATCTATTTTATACACAGTAGTGTGTATATGTTAATCCCAAACTCCTAATTTATCCCTCCCCTTGACTTTTTACTAAGTTACAGTGTTTTGTTTAGCACAGTTTCCTCTATTATTATGTTGCTTGGTACTAGAATTCTATTCCAAGAGCAAAACTCCCCAATATACTGAGCAGACAGTGCGGACCTGTGTTAGAGGGTGAGGAAAGCAAACCTTAAAGGAAATCCTTGCCAAAAATAAACCACGAGGCAGTTAAATGCAGAGGGAGAGATGATAGCAACTTAAATATGCATAACCTTGTTGTTGGAGAAGGGCTTATTCTTTTTTGAGCTCTCAAAAAAACAGAAGAAAGTAAAATGATCTCTTTGGAAATGTTATCAATTTGCCTGCTGAAAGGGTCCTGGTGGCCACCACTGTCCTCCATGCAACCCCCTCCCCCAAGGCACAGGGCTGACCCTGAAGCCCTGAGCTGCACTGGGTTCCAAACTCAGCCTGCTGTAGGCATCAGGAGGCCACCTCCGCAGAGGGCTTCAGAGCCAATAACAAGGACAAAAGCCAGCCCCAGAACTTGTCTGATTCTCTTCGCACTCACAGCCACACCTGCAAAAACCACAACCAGGTTGGAGGAGGGTCTTGCCTAAAATGCCTAATGTAACAAGTTTGAGTTGATGGAAGATGACTAAGATCGAATTTTCTCTTTCCTCCCAGGGTTTTCCAGGTCTGAAAGGCAGCAGAGGACACAGCGGAGAGGAAGGAGACCCTGTAAGTTTTTGTGACCCACTGCCCACCATACTTACTGATTTCCTTTTTTCATAAAAAAAGCTTTATTTTCCAAAAGGGATAATGGGGTTTTGTTTATATATTTTTTGTAGTTTGGGGGGAGGGGGAATGGGTTTCTTTTCTTTTATTTTTTCCTTTTCCTTGTCTTAATCATGAGGCACTTGCTAAACCTACTTTTTGGGAGAAGGAAGGAGCAGGTTTACATACATTTTGCCTGACACATTTTTGTGGGTGGCAGGGAGCTGGGCATCCTCTTTCCTGCCCCTGTGCAGGGTGAATCTGGGTTATCCGTGAGGGGCTGTCTCTGGACCTGCAGCCCAGTGCTTTGGACATGGAAATAGAAGCCGGCAAAGCACTCCTTAAACATGGTGTCGTGGTCCCACGCCACATGTGGTTTTTGAATCTCAATCTTTGACCCCCAAACCAGAGCTCTCACTTGGTTCACCAAATTATAAAAATGGATTTGGAGGAACTGAAACCACTTAGGTGGCTCCATTGGTATAAGAAAAGCTTAGGAGGCATGCAGCCTGCATCTCCATCCCCTTAGAATCCTTATCTGCACAGCAAGTTGTGATTAAAAGTATAGGCTCCCAGATTGGGATTGACATATAAACACTAATATGTATAAAATGGATAACTAATAAGAAACTGCTGTATAAAAAAATAAATAAAATTCTAAAATTAAAAAAAAAGAATAATAAAATCATTTTTGAGATCTGTAAATAAATAAATAAATAAATAAATAAATAAATAAATAAATAAAAGTATAGTCTCCCAAGTCAGGCAGTCAAGGGCTGACCTAGACATGAAACCTTAACAAGATATGTAATTTCTTGACCCTTGGTTTCCTCATTTGTAAACACTTATAAATTCTTCTAAGACGGTAGTTTACCCACCCTGTACCTGCAGAGGGGTCATGGAGCCTACTGAGCCAGCTAGGGTTTGAGTGAGGGGAAGAGTGTCACCCAATGCCTGACTGTGGGCCCACAGCTGGCTCTCAGCAACTGTGGCCATAGGTGAGACCTCCTGCTTTTACTGGGAACAATCCTCAGAATAAAGAAAGCAAAACAGCAAAAGGAAAATCACCTCTCCCCTCACCTACCAGGAAAGAAAGAACTAAGTTCACTGCTAGATGAGTATTTATCCACACAGCAAACCATTAGCACCTTCTGTGCACCCAGATCTGAGCCAGGCACCAGGGACACAATGGGAAAAGAGACAGTTGGGGGTTCCTGCTCTCAGGAAACACAATATCGTTCTTCTCTTGAGACTCGTTTTACTCTAGCCCTTAACTGTATTTAAATATTTCCTGGGAGAAGGCAGACTAATGGGAGATGCACATGTCATTGACTTTGAGTGCTCTTCCCTGTGTGGATGCTCTAACTTTGGGGATCTTTAACCTGGTGGTCCTTCCCGTGAGCACTGGCTTGGGGTAGTGTCATTTCCTATCAACTGCTTCTACTCAGTTCTGGTCTGCTGGCACAAACTTGCTTCTCTGCCGTGAGCAATTTTGTTTTCCAGGCCAGCGTTAGGGCCTGGGCAAGATGTTAGGGCCAACATGTATCAGTGGAGCATTGGGAATGTGGCTGCGAAGTGAAGTGACTTCAAACCTTTGGCTGTGCTTTCTGATAAGGGCAGGGAAGCAACTGAGCCCATCCCACACCTTTGTGTGATCTTGGATCTGTAAGGAAGCCCTGAAGGGAAAATGCTTGAATCTAGGGGAAAAACAGAGTTAATTAATGAATTTGCAGGAGAGTTTGCTTTGTCTAGAGCTCAGAGTGCCCAGCTGCTCTGGCTTCACTCTTGAAAAGTAAACAGCTGGCAACTTCTGGCAAAAGAGTCACTTTGGATACCTGTTTGGGTACCTTTTCTTAGGGAAGACGAGGAGACACTGGACCCCAAGGAAATAGAGGGATTGCAGGATGTCCAGGGGAACGGGGTCAAAAGGTAAATATTGTACTTTAAATTCTCTATGGCATCCTCTCCGTCTCTCCTCCATCCCCTCCCTCTTCTGTGTTCTCTCTTCCATCCCCCCTCCCACTTTCCCTTTCTCCAATTACATGTTAGTTTCCTCTTCTGCAGAGTAAGTCTATTTAGTCATCTCAAGAAATTTTAAGCATTATTAAATTCCACTTATAACCTCTTTGTGGTTGGAAACCCAGAAGCAACTAAAGAAATGCAAAATCACTCTCTTAACGGAGGCAGCCCCTTCCTGCCCCAACAGACTGTGAATCCACATTCTCCTTGACATGCCAGTGAGAGATATTTAATCTTTTACAGGGAGCCAAAGGATTTGCTGGATATAAGGTACTGTAGTTACTTCTTCAGTCAAATTTCACTTCCTAATGGGCTTAGTTTACTGATAAGCACATGGCAGAGATCTCCCTTGACCTGATTGCTGCCCATCTTTGTCTTTCAGGGAGAACATGGAGTCAATGGGATTGATGGACTCGATGGGGAAGAGGTAAGCCATTTTTCTTCAAGTACCATGAAATCGTCATGAGGTTGATGTATTTCTTTAATGGGAATTTTGTTTGCCTTGTCTTCTTTTAGGGCTTTCATGGACTTCCTGGGAAAAAGGGAGAAAAGGGTGATCCAGGATCCCAGGTAACACTTTTCAGTACATCAAAGAAGGAGAATTTGGTGTTAGAGATAGTCTTAATTGTTGTGTTTCACAGGTTATGAGGAATAAAGTTGACAACAATGAAGCCTATTACCACCCAATAGATGCTACATCCCCATTTGGGGCAAGTGGGTAACTATGCAGTTTTCAAGAATTTCCAGCTAGAAAGATTCAAGACTTGCAAGCATCTTCTATGAGCATATTTTTCAGAAGTCTGCAAATGAATGCATTTGCCTGTTAGCAGCTTACCTTTTCTCTTTATTGTATCAGAAAAAAATAAAAAGCAAGAGAAAGAGACAAAATTATTTCGGTGACCTTGGTGTAGCAAATCTCAGAGAAACATTTTTTTATTTTCAATTCATTTTGACACTCATTAATGTGTGCCTCCTTGATTCCAAGTGGCTCTCCTTTTATGTTCTGATTCACTTATTTATCAAATACTTCTGAATACCTGGCATGTGTCAGGCACTAAGTTATGTGCTAATGACTCAGAGATGAACCACACTGTCCTTGTCTTCAAGGATCCCCCGGTGTAGTTGGAGAGACAGACATATCAATAGCTAATGACGACACAGTGTGTGGTTGGGGTCATGTTATAGGTAAATAGGTGGGAGCCCAGAGAAGGGCACCAAACTCTGCAGGGTGGGGAGGGAGTGCAGGAAACCTTCCCAGAGGAAATGATCCCTGAGCTGAAGATGAATAGGAATTAGTAAGACGTGGAGAAAGGGCAGTCCAGACAGAGGGAACAGCATAAGCAAAGACATGTAGGCTTGGGGGCCCTGCAAGTTGTTCTGCTTGGTGTGAGATTTAGGGTACAGGTGGAGGGAGGTGAGGTTCAAGAGCGGGTGGGAAGAGCTGGTGAAGGCATTGGTGAGCCAAGGAGGAGGAGTCTGGATTTTAGCCATTAAGGAATGGGGACCCTTAGAAAAATTTTAAGTAGGGAGGTCACAATTGAATTTGCATTTTAGAAATATTCCGTGACAGTAGTATGGAGGATGCATTGGGGATGACATAGAGGCAAGGCAAATATGAGAGGCAGATCTGTAATAATCAAGGTGAGAAGTGATGAAGACTTCAAGTAAAGCAACAGACACAAGACCCATGAAGGCTGTAACAGGGTCCAGGCTGGAGTGAGGACCTAGTGTGCAAAATTTAAGGAAGCACTCATTCTCAGAGTGAAGCAAAGCGTGAGTGCCTGCCTAAATTTTGCACCCTAGGTACCTTGTTTTTCTCACCCTAGTTCTGACTCCGGGATATCAGATCTCCAGGTAGCCAGAGGAGCAGGGAATGAGAAGCCAGTCAAAATGCCTGCAAGGATCCCAGCTTGGGCAAGTTAGTTGGGAACAGTTGAGTTTGAGGTGACAATGGAACATCCCAGTTGTGGTTTCCAGTGGACAATTTAATTACAGATGTCAGAAGTTGCTAGACTGGCTGGGATGTCCAATACGATACCCGCTAGCAATATGTGACCAGTAAATTCAAATTAACTAAAATGAAAAATTCTACTCTCAGTTGTACTAGCCGCATTTCATGTGCTTGACAGCCAACTATGGCCAGTGGCTACCATATTGGACAGTGCAGATGGAGAACATTTCCATCTCTGCAGAAAGTTCTGCTGGGCAGTACTCTGCTAGACCATAAGAAGTTTTCCCTTTTCCCAGCCTTTTTATAAATAATCCTGACTATAGGCTTAAAACTGGACCTTGTACTGCTTGAGAGGTCAAAGGGAATCTGGCTGGGTTAGAGGAACATGGATCATTTTGTCTGATTGATTTTCTCCCCTCCAAACACCACGACCCTTGACATTTTAACACCCTCCTACAAGCTAACTCAGAAGCTCATTTTATTTTTTTCAGGGCAGCCCAGGTTCCAGAGGCCCTCCTGGGGGATATGGGGAGAAGGGCTTCCCAGGAGATCCTGTAAGTTACTGGGGCCCAAGTGGCTCTGAATTGTGTAGTTTACTCCACACTTCTTGTGTCTCCTGCTAACCTGTAGGCAAAGGCATGTCTTGGGAGGGGGTGGTAGGTGTTGACTGAGACTTATTGGTTTGGGGAAAACCTGCATCTGATTTGGGCTGATTATGTCAAAAATTCAGAGATGGGAACTAAAATACCATCTTATTCATCCTTATGTATCTTGAGACTTTCAAATTCCTTTGGGAATGAAATTTCCATAATTTTGCTTATTGGTTTTCTAACCTTATTGATTCCCTATTTGAAGACTCGATTATAGGGGAATCTTACTACACCTTTGAGAGACTGGCATAAGCATGTTTGGATGGGTGCATCAGTGAAGCTGCCAGTACAGAGAAGGGAAAATTCGCCATAGCTTCAGCAAGCACTCTTTTAATTCTTCATTTATCACTAAGCCTCCTTCAGACTTGGAGAAATATTGTTTCTTTTTTTTTTTTATTTGTGAGTTTCAAATATGGAGAATTTTCTCACACCTCTCATTACTTAACCCAAATTAGTTTAGTTCTTAATATTGTACCATTTTGAGAAAAAAAAAAAAGCTGATATTTCTTGATTCTAAAGTACTTTTTAAATCTTCCTCTAGGGTAATCCAGGACAAAGCAATAACATCAAAGGACAAAAGGGCTCCAAAGGAAAACAAGGAAGACAAGTAATTGGATCTATTTTACATATCTGTTGAGTTGATTAATTCTGTTATTGAGCTGAGGCTTTCCTAAAGTCTAAATTAATTTAGTAAAATACATAACATAATTGTTTCTAACTAAACAATCACCCCTAAGTTCCCATTTAAGAGAGCCTTATTTTCTTAAAATAAGGTATGCCTGTAGTAGGTTACACCTCTATGGGCAAAGTTATTAAGTTTCTAGCAGGTGATATTATTATATGGGGAAATTGGTCATTAGCAGTGCGTGTTGCTATACCATTTTCCTCTTTAATGGATATATACCCAATAGGGTTAATATGCAGAAACATTCTGGCATGACACATTTGTTCTGTTTTAATAGTGCTTGAGATTTTTATGCTGATGTCTTTGTCACTTACTCAGAATCTTTTGCCTTATGATCTTGGGGGAACAATTGTGTTTCTAGGGTAGAACCGGCCTGAAAGGGACACAAGGCAGTCCTAGTTCCAGAGGTAGCAGGGTAAGTATTTCCGTGGACGTTTATTTCCCCTCCTTATCACCTGGAGATGCCAAGAGGCATTCAGAATATGTGTCGCTGCAGTTAGCTGATCCAGGGCAGATATACTGACACTGTTGTCATTTGGGGCCAGGTAATTCTTTGTTGTGATGGGCTAGCCTGTGCATTATAGGATGTTTTGCAGCATCCCTGGTCTCTACCCATTAGATGTCAGTAGCACCCACTCCTCCCCAGTTGTGATGTCCAAAAATGCCTGCAGATCTTGCCAAATGTAGTCGGGGGTAATGCGGGATGTGGTGGTGGGGCAAATTGCCCCTGGTTGAGAACCACTGTGACAGTTTGCCTTTCCCTTTCCACCTTCCAGAAACTTTTAAATGTCTTTGAAGAGAGCCAGTGACTTTCACATAAAAACCTTCCTCCAGTAGCTTAGCATCTTTGAGCTTCTGTAGAATATTAAGAAATAGGTAAATGTGCTCTCTTCCTCCTCATATGTCACCAAAGGAAAGAAGAATCACAGATAAATTCTTCCTGAATAAACCAAAACATTGGCGATTAGGGCCAAACCGGTGGCAACCTGAAGATGCTGTGGTAATTTTACAGCATCCCATGTGATATCAAGCTTAAAACAGAAATGTTGGATTTCTGCTTCTTTTTAAGGAACAACCAAGAAATCACTTTTCCCTTTGTGGACTACCAAAGTTAGAGAGGGTATTTATAATGTGTTAGAAACCCTTTCATCATGCACTCATTATTCTCAAAAGAGAATAATGTCCAAATGTAGATTTGGCCCTGAGTTTTGTTCACAAGGACACTGAAAATACTTGGCTTCCTTTTCTGTCACAAACTTGGAATCGTCTCACCACTTTGAAAGCTGTGGCTGATTGCCTCTCCCTCTGGGAGAGATAGTGGATGAACGTTTTAGTTCCTCTTGCCTTTGTTTATCTTGACTCATAGTTCTTAAGGGAAAGGGTCTGCAGTTGGATGGCTTAGGCCTCCCAGTGCTTCTGGTGAAATTCTTTGGGACTTTGCCCTCCTCTCCATACAAGAGAATTAAAATTAATCAGAGGAAGCAGGAGAGCAGCAAGATGAACTAAGTGCTATGAATTTTAAAGACAAATATGTAGTTTTGTTGGTTTAAGAGAAAATACTTTTAGTTTGAAATAGCTTTATAGCTGTCATCATCAATCAGGCACTTTTAAAAAATAGTGGGGTGGGGTAGGGGATTATTACTTGGACAAACCAGACAATGACTTTAAGTCACTCCATGGACAGGAGGCTCTCAGCCTCCCTCCCCCATTCTCACCCACTTTCCTGCCCATCTTCTCCTTTGTAATTAAACAAATCAACATGGATGGATATAAAACAATGGCTTTTCTACACCCTCCTTCACCTTTCCAGTGAAGGCTAGAATTCTCTATGATGGTCAGAGGATCTTAAATGGATGACAAATTCTAAAAACACAAGCAAACCTAAGACATCTCCTCCCACATGACAGAATTTCAACCTGTGTAAATTAATTGTTGCCCCAGCTATTGACAAAGCAACGGATCCATGTACTAAGAACCAGAGCATTTGAAACCATGTTCCAGGCCCATTGCCTTTGGCCTGTCAGGCACAAGGAATACATATAAATAATAGTATTTATACTTCTAGAGCACATATTTTGTGCCAGGTCCTAATCAAATCACTTTCAAATATTAATTTGTTTAATCCTCATAACAAATATATCAGGTAGATACTATTATTATATCCATTTTACAGATGAGAAAAAGCAAGAAACCTTGGACAAGTTGCCCAGGATCAGGATAGGTAAATGGTAGAGCTGGGGTTTGAACCCAGGGAGTCTCACTCCTAATCAGCCAGGCTCAGACCTATTGTGCAATTGCTCTGTGCCACCCAGGCTTTATAGGGTAGGGGTGAGCTCAAGGCTGTCTGACTTCTGAGGACACATCCCTAACCATTGTGCTACTAAAATAGGAATGCTATTTTATCCTTGCTTTTTAATGTAGACAGAATTATGACATCAAGGAAACAGTGGCTTCAAACTTTACTGTTTCTGCTCTGCTTTCATCTGTCAAGAGTTCTGTGAGTCACATCAAGGTACAGATGGCTGACAAGTTACAATGGGTAACTTCTCCCAAAGGGTATTTGCACTTTAAAAGCAAAGAGTACCTGAATCGAGGGGTAGAACCTCCATGGAAGAATTCTAATCATCAGCCAAACTGGTGGAGGTGATATTTGGTCAGGTGTTTTATTCTAAGGAGGTTCAGAAGCTGAGCAGTTGAAAGAAAACTGCTGCTCTGAAATCATTTCCATGGCTACCTTTCCAAGTGAATGTAGGAAGAATTTTTAAGTATTTGTTTTGTACATAAAATAATCATAGTTGTTTATCACTACACAAAGTAGATCAATGGGTGAGATGTTCCGTGGCTCTCTCATCGAGGCAGAGGTGGGAGGTGAGGGGTGAGAGCAGACATCATTGCTATTTAGGGAGAAAGTTAGGATCTGGGGCTTGGATCTTCTTCCCACTTGGCTACCCTCTGGAAAGCAGAGACAGCCACTAGGTGGAGAGCCTGCACTGGCAACTTGAGGTAGCTTCTGGAGAGGTGATGCCAGATTTTAGCTTCAGACCAGCTTTTCTCAGACAACCCTGATGGTGGCATTTGGACCAGCACAGAGTTGACCTGACCCCATCAGCCATTTCCTCCTTGGAGAATTCCATGGAGTCTAACCCCAGGGGGCCCATGGGAAGCACTGTGTATAACGAGTTTGTACTCCCCCCTAAGATACAATCAGGGACCCAGGACAGAGAGAGATGGATATGGCACAGCTTGTTCTCATGCAGGAAACCTCTGATCAGCAGACAGTACTTTGTAGGATTTGCTGGAGAAGGGAGGTATCAGACAGGTGCTTCAGGATGATTTCATTCTCCAAACAGCCTCCCAGATAATTGTCAAGGTTGTCAGACTGGAGCTAGGTCTGTAATGACTTTTGGGTTGGTTTGCGATCAATCCTCCAAATGTTAGTTGGTAATTAAATGCCCAGTGTGTAAACTTGTCTTTGGAGAGCGATTCGGGGAAACCATTTCTGCGAGCTGTTCATTACTCTGTCTGTCAGGGACAAGACAGGTCAGGTTGCCTCTAAGGAGTCTCCATCCAGACACCCACACACTAACATTTTGTCTTTTCTGATCCAGGGAAGAGAAGGCCAGAGGGGGGTCCATGGTGCCTCGGTAAGTATCCTTCCCCCCTGCCCTGTCCTCTGTGGGAGGTGAGGCCAAGGAGATGTCTCACAGGCAGATGATACTGCCAATGAGTTAGTGTTTGATGCAGCTGCTGTAGGAAGTTCTGAGCACTGGACATGAGCCCCACCAACTGGGGGATCAGTTAGACTGCCAGGCACAGGACAGGGCTGACCTAAAGCAAGCCTCCTTCACAGACACTTCAGAGACAGGGCACCTGTGCAGCCCTGCAGGCTGTGCTATTCACACACCCTGGGCATTGACTGCAAGAGAGTGAAATTCTGTCTTAGAGTAAGAAATGACCTGGAGTTCAATTCTCAGACATTTTGGAAGAGTACAATCCTAGGCCAAGTAGGGCATGAGCCAAGAGTCAGACAAGACAGTTCCTGGGTACCATGCCCTGAAGCCCTGAAGCACTAGGTACTATGAAGAGAAAACGTATACGGAAACCATGTGAAGAGAATCTTAACACTGAAAACTCATCCATCAGGGGGAACCAGGGAACCCTGGACTTAAAGGTGCATCAGGAGCCGAAGGATTACAAGGCTCACAGGTATGTTGGAATATTTGTAATACTGATAATGTTGTTATTCTGATGGGAAGATGTAGTTCTGTATAAAAAATAAATAACTGAGACAATTTGAAGCTGCCCCCGCCGTCCTCCATGGTACATTTTTCTGGGATTCTACATTTCCCATTGTGGGTGCATGATTTTGCTCCGTCAAAATTTGTAGCTCACTGATAGAAGAAAGGCTTGCTCTTGTGTATACCTGGCATCAAGTCTGCATTTTAGTCATAGTGAATTATTGAGACCTTAATACTATGTTAGTAATCAGTATCTAGATCAACAAATTGATTTTTCTTAAGTGAAGCCCTGCACACAGACTCTGATGAAGGAAAGTTAGGAATTGGCAACTATTATTCACCTCTTCCAAAGCTGACTCTACAGGGGGTGACAGTGCTTCTGGAATATCACCGATAGGGCTCTATGTGAGTCATCTGCATTTTTTCTTGGTCATATCATTAGTGAGATGGGCATTGGAATTAGGACATCTCTGTTTCTTTTCCATGTCAGAAATATGCCAGGGTCATCCTAGAGAATGGTTTGCAACACATGGGTACATAGTGACCTGATGGAGTCTACTTTAAGCCTGAACTTGTCTGGAAGGGCCTGCCTACTTAGATGTGTCCATCCTAAGACCTTTCCAGGAGTTCATTTTTCTTCTAGAAAGTTCTAGATTCTTCATACTAAGACTGAATTTGGAATTCTCTTGAGTGGTTCTGGTGTCCTCTAGAATGAGTAACCATGGGACCAGCCTAAATCCATCCCCAGACTTTTTAGGGAGAAGGGTGACATTACCTCAGCCCCTCCAGGGTCCCTTTGATGTTCAGGCTGTGAACCAAGGCCAGCCCAGGGGCTGTAACCACCATTTGCACTGGGCAGCCAGAACATCTTACAGCTACTGCTTTGGTGATGAGAAACAATACCAGCACCTCTAGTTTTTCTTTCTGTGTGAGAGAACCATATGAGATCCATGCATTTGATGGGAAATATGACCAAAAAAATATGCTTTAATTCCTCTGATAGGGATCTGCTGCTAAAATGTCCTTTTGTGCTAACTTGCTTTCTCTTTTACACATTGATGCACTTTGGCCCAGGTAACCTGCCCCATCAAAGGAATCCATCTGCCTATTGTTTATGTCTCACTTCCCTCTTCTATGGGTTTTATTTCTCCTTTTAGTCTCTTTTCCATTTCTCCCTGCCACAGAGGGATGAGGTCTTACACCCAGGCAGGAAATTACTTCATAAGAGCTGCTCCACTGAGTCTGGGTCTCCTTTCAACTCCTCTTCTGAGACATGCTTAATCGCAGTGTTAAGGCTGCTTGAAGGGCTGGATAGATGCTTTTCTATGCAGGTGTTTCAAAAGCGCTAATGAAGAAAGTCAGTTTTCATTGACTTCATTGCATTGTGTTTCTTTTATTACAACCAAAGGGGTCAAATGGACTTCCCGGCAGGAAAGGAGAGAAGGGAAACGAGGGGCACAAAGGACCTCAGGTGCGTGACTCAGATGGTACCATAAATGGTCTCCAACCTTCATTTTCCTCTTGCTTCAAAGACATCTTCATGTAGAGTTTATTTTATATTATCTAGTATGGAGTATTTCTTTTGGGGATTAACTTGGGACAAATTGGGGACAAATCTTTAGCACAGCTCAGATTCCTTGTACATTCGCCTTTCTCCTTCCCGGGGGTTTGATTTGGAAAGCACAAACTCACTTCATCGCTTGAAGGAAGCCTTTAGAAGAATGCACATCTTGCTGACTCTTGAACATTTCAAAACCTGATACGTTATTCTGCTTTTTCTAACTTTTAAAAATTATCAGTGCCATGCCTATCTCCATTGACTATAGATATTTGAAACGGACTCTGCAAAGATCCCTTGCTACCCAAATTTATTTGATTCTTAAGTTCAGCTTTGAATTCACCCTCTGAAACTAGATTCCCAAGTTTCTGACAGTAAGTAATGAGAGTTTGAATGGTGAGAGATTCATATGAAAAATGTTCTGAATCTATTCAGTTTTTCAGCTCAGATAGCGAGAGTTTAGAAGGCAAGCGATACCCATGTTTGCTCAGTTATCTTCCCAGCATATTTATGAAAGACCGTTTTGCCCCTTTGCAGATCGGGAAACTGAAACACATTTGACATCCCATTTTATATGTGTGGATGGCACAGAGCACAAAAGTGACAATGACAGCACAGTCTTGTTCTAACAAAATCAGTCCATAACAAACTTGCCACATTCAGAAATAACATGTGTTGTGTCAAGAGTGCCTTTTTTATTTCTCACTAAGCCCCCATTTGGACTAGCGATGTCCCTGCCAATGAAGACTTAGGGTCCTCTAACCAGGACTGTAGCCCGAGTCACCTGGTTTCAGGCTGGGTTTCTTGTTAAGTAGGCATCAAGAAATTGTTAGAAATGACACGAAGAAAAGCAAAACTAATCTAACAGGTTTCGTACAAATTGCTGTAGCACCAACCTCTGTGTTTCCTATATTCTTTCAGGGTGCTCCTGGGCCAGTGGGAGATAAAGGGAGTGTTGGAAGGCCTGGACTTTTGGGGAAAAAGGTAAGTGTTATTTCTTACAGATTTCAGATACTGAGAAAAGAGTAGCTCCATTTTTTTTTCTTGATTTTCATGTTAATTCTTCACACGAACCAGGCACAATCAACCACTCACCAGCTTTCTGCCAATATTCTTTTCCTTCCTCTCTGAAACTGCCCCATTTCACTAGGAGAGACAAGGTTTATTCACCTATCATGAAACAACTCTGATAAACTCAACTCGCTGGTTTCCTGAATGCATCAAGACACTTGGTGGTAGAGTCGGCCAGGGGCATGGGGGATGTCAGAACTCAGATCTGTTCATGCATGCAATTCTCGGTCTAACTCAACCTACCTTCTCAGAAATGTCCTTATTGGAGATCGTTAGAGAACAGACCATTGGCCTGTTCAGAATCTCACTCCCCTGCTCAAAACCTTTCAGCAGCTCCCTCCCCCAGGGCCAGCTTCGTGGGCCTGGGACCCTTTCATTCACACAGGGGGCCTCGCTTAGAAGGCACCCCTACTTGGCCTCAAGCTCTGCTATCACAGTCTGGAAAGTTTGCTTTTGAGTTAAGGGCCCATGCTTTCATTTGAGCCCCACAGATTATGTCTCTGGTCTTAACTTCGGATGACCCTTAGGAAAATCTCCAAACTTTCCAGTAACTTAGAAGACCCTTTGACTCTGTTTAATTCTAAGGCTTCCTAGCTCATCTCCCTCCTGTGTGCCTTCCCAGCTTCTCACTGTGCCTTCCTCCTCCATTCTCACTCCTCCCTTGGTCCTTCTTCCAGCTCACACAACTTATCCTTTAAGCCTCAGCATCCCTGCTCCCTTCCTTCAGGCAGCCAGCCTGCCCGCCCCACCAAATCTGACTTAGAGTCCCCTTCTCTCCGCTGCCACAGCACCCTGAACTTTATCACACAGTATAGAATTGCCTAATTGTCTCTCGTTCCAACCAGAGTATTCTTGGTGAGGGCAGGACCACATCGGGCATGTTCAACAGTTCCTTTTCCAGGACAATAAATAACTGTTGGATGGGTGAATAAATCAGAAAATGAATCCACTTTCCCTGGAGTAAATTTTCCACTCTTTCTCTTCTCCTTTAGTCCTTCTATAGCACTGGGAAAGCAGTACTGAGTCCAGCTTTGGGCTGTGCTGGTGTTTCCTGCTTGCCTTTGGGAAGATCGTTATTTGTTTCCTACACTCCCTTGCTTACTGAGCATTGAACCCTCACTGAGAACCCTGAGCGTCCCCAACTAGTGTACAGAACGTCCTATGATGGGAGCCAAGTTTGATTTTTACTGATCTGAAGCTCTCCTTGTCTCACTAGGGAGAACCTGGAATTCCTGGAGATCCAGGGCCACTGGGGCAAGCTGGATGGCAAGGAAAACAAGTATGAGGTTTTAAGACTCTTACCCTTTAGCAGCTCCAAGGGCTCAGTAAAGAGAAGGGGGCTGACACCATCAGCTTAAGCACCTGGGGTCCTGAAAGTATTTTGGGACCTCCTAGGAAGATGTAGGGACATTCCTCCTGCTCCCTGAAGCACTCATTCTATAGCTAGTCTGTCTGCTAAAACAAAGGGAGAACAGCAAGAGGGAAAGGAGAATGCAGAGAGAATAAAGGATGAGCTCAGTATTTTAACAACCTATATGGCCATGTCAGTTGAAAATCAGGTGACTTCTTGCAAAACTCCAGAGTGACAAGAGGGTAGTAGAATCAAGAAATAGGGTATCTGTTCTAGTTGCTCTGGCTGTACCAGAGTCTCAGTTCATAAAGCAGTCAATATAAGAAAAAAATAGGAAAAAAATTAATTTCTTTTCAAAAATAACGTTTATTACAAATGTTATGCATAGATATTGTAGAAAATTGACTAAGCATAAAACATGGGAAATGGGAAAGAAAAATTACCCATAATCCCACCATTTTGAAATATTTATCATTAATGTCCTGGAGATAGAAAAAAAACATTCTTTTTCCCTATTAACAATGTATCATGGACATATTTCCATGTCATTATATTTTCCCCTCAACGTTACTTTCAATAGCTTCAAAATATTCTACTGAATGTATATACCTTAGTTCACTTGACCACCTTCTTATTACTGTATATTTAGTTTGCTTTCAGTTTTTCACCATCTTAAAATAGCACAGCAATGAACATTCTTGTATGTAATGACGTTTTTGGATAAAACCATAATTAATTTCTACATAGAAATTTCTAGAAGTAGCATAGCTGGGTCAAGGAATATGTACATGTTTAATTAAGGCTTTGAACTCTATTGCAAAGTGCCCTTAGGAAAATTCCAAGGATGTATGTACCCTTGTGTTGTGCAGGAAGAGTGCTCACTTCAGGGCATACACACCAACAATGGGTATTGTCACTTTCTTTTCTTTCATCTTTACCAATTTTACTGACCAAAAATGATGTCTCATTACTGTTTCAAATTGCATTTCTTTGGTTACTAGTGAGGATAACATTTTTCCATATTTATTGGCCATTTACAATTCCTTTTTGGGGAATTCCTCACCCAGTGTTCTTTGGACCAGCTCCTAATTTTCCAGGCAAGTAACTGCCACTGACTCCACTAGTCCTAAATGACCATCCCTCTGCCTCCTGTCATGTCTGCACAGTGGAGCTGACCAAAGAAGTACCAGGGCACATACCAGGAAGTGTGGAAAACTAAACGGCATGAATATTCCAAGAGTTCAAGTTCATCAGGCCCCCTCTACCTGGAAGTCCCTGGTGCTTTTATCCTGACACCATAATCTTCCCAGTATAGGTTACAATTAATTTTCACTCTTGAGAAATTGAAATGAACTGATATATTCACAGGGTGATTATGGCATTCCGGGCTATGGTCCTATGGGACGAAAAGGAGTAAAGGTAAATATGGAAAACAATTATTTCTTTAACTGGTGAATCAATTAAATGGTGTGTTGATTTATTTATGTTCTCTGCTGAAAATCGTAGGGCCCAAGAGGATTCCTTGGAGATATGGGTCAAAAGGTATTGTGCACATAACTTGTCAAAGTTACCATGATCTTGACCTTCTACTTGAGAATTAAGATAAGTCTGTGGATCTGAATGAAACAGGAAAAAAAAAAGCAAGACAATCGGTTTGCCTGAGCTTCATGTAGAAAGGACCATACTTAACTCCTATGAACCTTTAAATTGGAAAATTTGTCCTTCACTGCCTGATGTCCCTTATCTTGAAACCCTACCTCTAGGTACCCTCTCAAGTTTAGTCCTTAGTCCTTTTCTTGATTTCTCTACCCTGGTGATCTCATGCAAAACTCTTGCCTTCTGCTATTGTACTTTGCCCTTCATTATCGTGGCCTTCACTTCCTCTTACCTGAAAGATTACCATATTCTCATTAGTCTCCTACTTGCAACTTTAACCTGTTTCAGTTAATCCCAAACACTACTCTTTTGATTTTTCCCAAAGTATAACTTAGTTATGTTACTCTCTTGGTCAAACATCTTCTAGAATTCCTCATTGCCTACCAGCCTGAAATTCACCTCCAAGTTCTACGACAAGACATTCCTTCCATTTCAACCAGAGTAGCTCAGGTTATATCTGTTTTATACACTGGAATTCCGTAATAAGATTTATTTTTTTAAAAAAAAGCATCCTTAAAAATGAACTTATTTACAAAACAGAAATAGACCCCCAGACATAGAAAACAAACTTATGATTACCAAAGGGGAAGGGGGGAAGGATAAATTAGGAGTTCGAGATTAACATACATACACTACTATATATAAAATAGATAAACAACAAGGACCTACTGTATATATAGCATAGGGAACTACACTCAATATTTTGTAAAAACCTATAAAGGAAAAGAATCTGAAAAAGAATATATATATATTATATATGTGTGTGTGTATAACTGAGTCATTTTGCTGTACACTTGAAACTAACACAACACTGTAAATCAATTATACATCAATAAAAATTAATTAAATAAATGAAAGTATCTTGTATGTCTTCCAATCATTGATGCTCAAATTAAAATAGAAAATATGGATTAAAAAATAGAATGTCTAAGTAAATTGAATCAACTACAGTATAGGAAAATAGCCAATTTTTGATTCCCTTAAAAGTGCTTTTAATTGATGAATTACTAAAAGAGATTCTTTCCTTAGGTGGAAAAGGGTTCAAGAAGGGACTATATAAATAACTGTTAGGATAGGAGTTCTCATTGTAAAGGACCAATTTTCTAATTTGCTGATAAAGAGAAAATTAGCATATTTCAATTTACAGATAAATGTTAAATTAGCATATTGATAAGTGTTAAATTAGTTTTCCACCAAAGTCAGAATAAATTTCTTTTTACCTTCAACTTTTTGAGAAATGATTCATGAATTTAGGAAGTAATTCATTATTTAGTACTTTATGTAGTCAATACCCCATATGTTTTCCTTGATTTTCAAGCATTTTTCTTTAGGTATTTTTAGTAACTGATTGGATAGCCATTGCATTGATATTGATGCATAAATATTTGTATTCTCAGAAAATTAAAATAGTTTGGAGAATATCTAGGTGTATCAATGACTTAGTTCTAAATGACAAGAAGGAATGACATTTAATATTTAATATATGATATAGTTATAAGATCAATTAGATTTTGGTTTGGAGAGAATTATTTTTATTCTTTCATAGCAAGTATTTTAATATCTTGATTTCTTATATCTGAATCTTTAGGGTGTTGTTGGTGATCCTGGAATTCCTGGGGGGCCTGGACCCAAAGGATTTAGGGGACAAACAGTAAGTGACCTGTAATTCCAGAAATAATAAATGTTTCTTTGGAAGATTCTGGCTTTTATGTTGTAATTATAAATGTGGATTGTCAATCCAACCCAGGGTCATCTGAAATGCCACTTCCTAGCTGTGTGATCTTCAACACATCTTTTCAAGTTCTCTATTTCTATAACATGGGAGTTAAACTTAATGACACAAAAGCTACTTTCAGCTCTAAAATTCTATGGTTCCATGAATCTGAACTATTTTAAGTATTTACAGATTGATAACAGGCTATTCTAAAAAGTACCAGTGTCTTCCAGTCTTTTCTAGGGCACATATTAAAGCCCAGAATATTAACCCTGTGAGTGGAAATGAAGCTGACATCTTCCTACTGTGTCCTGGAGCGTTTTCTGACAGTTCCAGTCCCCAGAGCCAAGGTCACCTGGGGTATTCATTTTAAGGAAGGCTGTTGAGATGTTCTAAATAGCAAAGTGCAGAGTAGAGTGTTATACTTATTAAAAAACCAAAATGCCAAGACAAGCATCCTTTCATTTTAAAGTTTCAGTGTAATATCGATGGTCATTACCAGCATGAAAGAGATGCAATTCAACAGATATTTTACATCTGGCTGGACAAATTTCATTAGCATCTATATCCATCACCTTGTGTTATGGGAATGATACAGCCAACCCATGTCCTTATATATGTGGGGAATTATTTTTCTTATTTGATTCTTTGCAGATGGCAGCTTTTTATTAGATCTCCATATGCTCTAGTGTATTCACTTGTTTAAAGCACCAATTCTAGCTTATGACTAATTTAGATTTAAATACACAGCCAGTGCCAGAGCAAAGGATATCACTAAATGAAGAGGCTAAGAGGGAAATGGATGTTTACCAATAATTAAGAATGACTATTTAGGATGAAAGATAAAAATCATATGATCAACTCAATAAATGCTGAAAAAACATTTGACAAAATTCAACATCCTTTCAATATAAAAACTCTTAACAAATTGGGTATAGAAGGAAAGTACCTCAACATAATAAAGGGCATATTTGAAAAATCCACAACTAACATCACAGTCAACAATGAAAGGCTGAAAGCTTTCCTGCTAAGACCAGGAACAAGACATAGGTGTCCACTCTCACTACTCCTTTTCAACATAATACTGGAAGTCCTAGCTAGAGCAATTAGGCAAGAAAAAGAAATAAAAGTCATCCAAATTGGAAAGGAAAAAGTGTCTGTTTGCAGATGATATGATCTTATAGATAGAAAATCTTGAAGACTTCATCAAAAAACTGTTAGAAGTAATAAACAAATTCAGTAAAGTTGCAGGATACAAAATCAACATATAAAAATCAGTGTGTTTCTATACACTAACAATGAACTATTGGAAAAATTAATTTTTCTGTGAGTTCTGTGGGAAAAAAAGAATGGCTATATTACACATAAGGAATTTGCTTAACTTGAATTAATAGTTGTTTTTGCTAAAAAAATTTTTTTTAATTATAAAGTCACATTAAGGCTGAGGTAGTCTCCATGGATAGAGGATGTGGAAACTCATGTATATTTCTACCTGCAGCTCACTGTAGGCTTGAAAGGTGAAGAAGGCTCTCAAGGACCCCAAGGCCCTCCTGGACGGAGAGTAAGTACACTCATGAGAACTAAGGGGCATGTGCTGCTTCCTAGGGTGCCCACTGGAATGAGCACAGAATTTAAAGTCAGAAGCACTGGTTCAAGTCCAGACTCTGCTTCTTGCTACCTGGGTGCCCTTGGACTAGTCTCTGGGTCTCTCAATTTCCTTCTAAAATGGGAATGACATCCTGTTGGAAACACCTCAAAAGGTAGCTGTGAGGATCAGATAATCAAGTGTGAATGCTCTTCATAAACTATAAAGTTCAATGCAAATATGAGCTGTGACTGTTAATTTTTACTGAAGGTTTAAAAATAGGGATGGGAATGCATAAGCTCCATTAAGGTGTCCTGGCAAGTTGATAGAATTTCCCAAACCACTATTTTTGCCTTCCTGGCCTCTCGATTTAGACGCTGGGGAGATTTGGAAATAAAATTGCAACTTTCCACTGTGATTCAATTACAAAAGAAATGGCACCTCTAGAAGCGTTCCTGGGCAGAGCCAGGCACATCTCCCACTGACAAGATATCCATATCTTTATTTTAGTGCCTTATGTGTTATTGTGATGACATTAACATGTCTCTCTCCCCTAAAGAGAACAGTCAAATAAGAAATAAATGTTGCCAGCATCTGTGTTTTGTGTGTGAGGTGCAGGAAGCACCTTACCTTGTGTGTAAGGACAGGAGCAACTGCTTCTCTTGTTTTGTGTATTGTGATTGTTTTCTGACTACCTGTAGGGGTTCTTTAACTTGCAACTTTATAAAGAAAACAAAACATGGATGTTTTGTGGAAAACTGAATCCGTAGTAGAATGGTAATCAACTCACTGTAAAGGATACTCTGGTACAATCTTTTCTTTCTTTTGAATTAAGGAACTGGTGACTATTCTTAGTCATGTGGGTGAGAATCTGGTCTCTGAGTCAATCTGGACTGGTCTGGATTTGCCTCCCTTCCAGATTCTGGAGCTCTCCCTGGAGGTCCCATATCTTCCTGCTCTTGTGTTTGGCCATGCTGGTCTGGTATACCGTGGTTTCTCTGTCTCATGCCTGTGGTCCTCAGTCTCTCCTTAAGAAGTTGCTCGAAGTTATTGTTAAACTCAGTCTTTTGGAACCTACTCTCCACAGTTCTGATTTTCTGTAGGGTGTGGGCTGCCTACTCTATTCATTAGCTGGAAACTCTTCCTCTCTCTGTTTAAATTGCTCTGCATTCTTTTCTGTTTTCTGCTGTCACTTGTAAAGGGAAGAATAAGTCTCTGAATCTTTTAGTGAGATGCATATTTCTTGATTTGGGTCAGGAAGAAAATATGTCCCCAGTGGGTAGAATCATGGATGCCATGACAGTTCCGGTTAATGCCAGCAGCACACAGTGGGCCACCTCAGCATTCAGCAGACACTTAACTGTTCATTGGATGGATGAATGGTTGGATGGATAGATGGATAGATGGATGGATGGACAGATGCCCAGTTGTCATTTAGAACAGAGGTTCTTACACTGACATTCATGGATGAGCTTCTGAGGGGTCAGTGAAACTGTACAGCAATCATGAGCATGTGACAGCATTTTCTGAAGCCAGCAAACATCCTAGCTTTCAATAGCTGCCCAAAGGAATTCATATGTGCAAACACATTAGGAACCAACTGCCAAGAAGAAGGCTGATCCTGATAAAAAGGAATTAAAAGGAAAAAGAGAAAAGCTGACACTACCAAGAAAGGCAGCTGACTGTGTTTAGAGCCTTCCCTGACTCATCACACCCAATTATCTGTACTCCTTTCCTCCATCACCTTTTAGCATTTATGAGCTTAGTGTGTATGCTCTTCTTCTGCGTAATGTCCATTCGGCTATGTAATTGTCTTTTTTTTTTTTTCACATATGTTGGGGCTGTGTGCTGCTGCCAGTGTTTTAAATATACTTCAGTAAATGTCTCTCCTTCATGCTACTCTTTGGGAAGCCTGCTGTTTATAATTTTAAGTATTCTTATGAGAAATGCCTTCTAAATGTTCTATCTGCAGTACAAGTATCTTTAAAAAGTACTTCTGTTTCTTTCCTTCCTGTCGTCCTAGAAAAATCATTCAGTTCAGTCTAGATAGACATTAGCTAAATTGATCAAACACTGAAACAGAAAGGTTTATGCTCTCAGTGTGTGAGGGAAGAGCACTGAAGACTCCAATTCACATACCAATAACTTGCTCTGTTTTTGTTTTCCTAGGGCCCTAAAGGCATGGCAGGGCAGCGGGTATATTCTGTATGTATCACCTTATTCACATACACAAAAATGCAACCTGTTCACTGGGAAATGAATATGGTCACTTGGAATTCGCTGTGTTTATGTTTCTTATTTTCTCTCTCCTTTTTCATGTACAGCAATGTGATCTAATCCAGTTCATGCAGGACCATAGTCGTGAGTATCTGTGTGTCATAGAGCATCATTGATTAGTGAGGGCACTTAGGATGAAGGCAGTGTGGGGATGTGGAATCAGTAGGCTGAACTCACTGGTGGAGAAGCCATATGTCCTCGGCAGCAGGCTTGCTGTGAGTGCCTGCTGTGGGAACAGCTCACAACAAAGGAGGAAGGAAAAGGCACATGCCTTAGCTCAGAGGTGTGCTTCCTAGAGGGAGAGAAAACATGCCTGTGGGAAACAATCAGTGATCAACTCAAAAGGTGTGTGACTCAGCTCACACTAGTATAACAATTATGTACAAAGGCCTGGAGGGCATGGTGTTAAAGGGATGAACATGGGGATCTGCGGTTGGTTGGCTACTTAATTAAAGAAGGCTGCTTGAATGGAAGTCATTGAATCTGGTTATAGGAAGTGATGGGAAGCAGCAAGAGAGTAGTTTCACAGACTCAGAGACATAGAGAACAGACTTGTGGTTGCCAAGGGGGTGGGGGGGTGGGGAGGGATGGATTGGGAGTTTGGGATTAGCAGGTGCAAACTATTACATATAGAAAGGGTAAACAACAAGGTCCTACTGTGTAGCACAGGGAAGCATATTCACTACCCTGAGATAAACCATAATGGAAAAGAATGTGTATATGTATATATATGAATAACTGAATCACTTTTCTGTACAGCAGAAATTAACACAACATTGTAAATCAACTATGCTTCAATAAAATAAATTTTTTGAAAAAAGGAGTAGTTTCAGCAAAGGAATAAAGCAGGGTCAACAAAGAGAGAGGTTGTCTGTCATTATGATCAAGGAGAATATGAGGTAGAAAAAAACCCAGTGATCTCATTTCTGGAAATTTATGCTAAGGAAATAAAGGAAAAAAATTATAGATACAGAGGTTGTTGAAATATTATTCATTAGAGAAAAATGACTATATATGTAGACTGTTTATACTTATAGAATAATTGGGTTACAGTCCATCATCCTCTGATAAAATATTAAGCAGATATGATTTTTATGAAGACTCACACAAATATGAAAAATATTGTCATTAAAAAGCAGAAAATTAAATTAACTTCATTTTTACATATAGGTAAATATATGTACATAGAAACAAATACTAGAAGAGGAATTGGGAAAATGTAACCATGTATTGTGTTAGGGTGGTAGAATTCTAGGTGATTTGTCTTTCTTCATGTTTCCATTTCAATTTATAATCATGCCTATACAATCACAATCAAAAGAATGGAAAATGGGAAAATCGGAAAGACATTGTAGGAGACTGGATAAAAATGTAGTCATTGCAAGTGTGTAGCCAGGAAAGACCAACAACAAGAACAAGTTTAAAACAACTGTAAGGACTCCCTCTTGCAAGAGCACCGGAATCACAAGTAACTGCTGAACAATCATTGACAGGAAGACACTGGAACTCACTAAAAAAGATACCCCACATTCAAAGACAAAGGAGAAACCACAATGAGATGGTAGGAGGGGGTGCAATCACAAAATCAAATCTCATAACTGGTGGGTGGGTGACTCACAAACTGGAGAACAATTATACCACAGAAGTCCACCCACTGGAGTGAAGGTTCTGAGAACCATGTCAGGCTTCCCAGCCTGGGGGTCCGGCAACGGGAGGAGGAATTCCCAGAGAATCAGACTTTGAAGGCTAGCAGGACTTGACTGTAGGACTTCGACAGGACTGGGGGAAACAGAGATTCCACTCTTGGAGGGCAAACACAAAGTAGTGGGTGCATCAGGACCCAGGGAGAAGGAGCAGTGACCCCATAGGAGACTGAACCAGAGCTACCTGCTAGTGTTGGAGGGTCTCCTGCAGAGGTGGGGGGTAGCTGTTGCTCACCGCAGGGACAAGGACACTGGCAGCAGAAGTTCTGGGAAGTACTCCTTGGCATGAGCACTTCCGGAGTCCACCATTAGCTCCACTAAAGAGCCTGTAGCCTCCAGTGCTGGCTCACCTCAGGCCAAACAACCAACAGGGAGGGCACTCACACCCACCCATCATCAGACAAGTGGATTAAAGTTTTACTGAGCTCTGCCCACCTGAGCAACACCCAGCTCTACCCACCACCAGTCTCTCCCATCAGGAAGCTTGCAGAAGCCACTTAGATAGCCTCATCTACCAGAGGGAAGACAATAGAAACAAGAAGAACTACAATCCTGCAGCCTGTGGAACAAAAACCACATTCACAGAAAGATAGACAAAATGAAACGGCAAAGGGATATGTACCAGATGAAGGAACAAGATAAGACCCCAGAAAAACAATTAAATGAAGTGGAGATAGGCAACCTTCCAGAAAAAGAATTCAGAATAATGATAGTGAAGATGATCCAGGACCTTGGAAAAAGAATGGAGGCAAAGATAGAGAAGATGCAAGAAATGTTTAACAAAGACCTAGAAGAATTAAAAAACAAACAAACAGAGATGAACAATACAATAACTGAAATGAAAAATACACTAGAAGGAATCAATAGCAGAATAACTGAGGCAGAAGAACGGATAAGTGACCTGGAAGAGGACAGAATGGTGGAATTCACTGCCATGGAACAGAATAAGAAAAAAGAATGAAAAGAAATGAAGACAACCTAAGAGACCTCTGGGACAACATTAAATGCACCAACATTTGCATTATAGGACTCCCAGAAGAAGAGAGATAGAAAGGATCTGAGAAAATATTTGAAGAGATTATAGTTGAAAACTTCCCTAACATGGGAAAGGCAATAGCTGCCCAAGTCCAGGAAGCACAGAGAGTCCCAAGCAGGATAAACCCAAGGAGAAACACATCGAGACACATAGTAATCATATTTACAAAAATTAAAGACAAAGAAAAAATTTTTAAAGCAATAAGGGAAAAACGACAACTAACAAACAAGGGAACCCCCATAAGGTTAACAGCTGATTGCTCAGCAGAAACTCTACAAACCAGAAGGGAGTGGCATGATACACTTAAAGTGATGAAAGGGAAGAACCTACAACCAAGATTACTCTACCCGGCAAGGATCTCATTCAGATACAATGGAGAAATCAAAAGCTTTACAGACAAGCAAAAGCTAAGAGAATTCAGCACCACCAAACCAGCTCTACAACAAATGCTCAAGGAAGTTCTCTAAGTGAGAAACACAAGAGAAGTAAAGGACCTACAAAAACAAACCCAAAACAATTAAGAAAATGGTAATAGGAACATACATATTAATAATTACCTCAAATGTGAATGGATTAAATGCTCCAACCAAAAGACACAGGCTCAATGAATGGATAAAAAAACAAGATATATATATACATATGTTGTCTACAAGAGACCCACTTCAGTCCAAGGGACACATACAGACTGAAAGTGAGGGGATGGAAAAAGATATTCCATGCAAATCAAAATCAAAAGAAAGCTGGAGTAACAATACTCATATCAGATAAAGTAGACTTTAAAATAAAGAATGTTACAAGAGACAAGGAAGGACACTACATAATGGTCAAGGGATCAATGCAAGAAGAAGATATAACAATTATAAATATATATGCACCCAACATAGGAGCACCTCAATACATAAGGCAAATGCTAACAGCTATAAAAGAGGAAATCGACAGTAACATAATAATAGTGGGGGACTTTAACACCTCACTTATACCAATGGACATATCATCCAGAGAGAAAATTAATAAGGAAACACAAGGTTTAAATGACACAATAGACCAGGTAGATTTAATTGATATTTATAGGACATTCCATCCAAAAACAGCAGATCACACTTTCTTCTCAAGTGCACATGGAACATTCTCCAGGATAGATCACGTCTTGGGTCAAAAATCAAGCCTTGGTAAATTTAAGAAAATTGAAATCATATCAAGCATCTTTTCCAACCACAAAGCTATGAGATTAGAAACCAATTACAGGGAAAAAAATGTAAAAAACACAAACACACAGAGGCTAAACAATGCAGTACTAAATAACCAAGAGATCACTGAAGAAATCAAAGAGGAAATCAAAAAATACCTAGAGACAAATTACAACGAAAACACAAGGATCCAAAACCTATGGGATGCAGCAAAAGCAGTTCTAAGAGGGAAGTTTATAGCAATACAAGCCTACCTCAAGAAACAAGAAAAATCTCAAATAAATAATCTAACCTTACACCTAAAGGAACTAGAGAAAGAAGAACAAACAAAACCCAAAATTAGCAGAAGGAAAGAAATCATAAAGATCAGAGTAGAAATAAATGAAATAGAAACAAAGAAAACAAGAGCAAAGATCAATAAAACTAAAAGCTGCTTCTTTGAGAAGATAAACAAATTTGATAAACCATTAGCCAGACTCAATAAGAAAAAGAGAGGATGCAAATCAATAAAATTAGAAATGAAAAAGAAGAATTTACAACAGACACCACAGAAATACAAAGCACCCTAAGAGACTACTACAAGCAAATCTATGCCAACAAAATGGACAACCAGGAAGAAATGGACAAATTCTTAGAAAGGTATAACCTTCCAAGACTGAGCCAGGAAGAAATAGAAAATATGAACAGACAAATCACAAGTAATGAAATTGAAACTGTGATTAAAAATCTTCCAACAAACAAAAGTCCAGGACCAGATGGCTTCCCGGGTGAATTCTACAAAACGTTTAGAGAAGAGCTAACACCTATCCCTCTTGAACTCTTCCAAATAATTGCAGAGGAATGAACACTACCAAACTCATTCTATGAGGCCACCATCAGCCTGATACCAAAACCAGACAAAGATACTACAGAAAAAGAAAATTACAGACCAATATCACTGACGAATATAGATGCAAAAGTCCTCAACAAAATACTAGCAAACAGAATCCATCAACACATTAAAAGGATCATGCACCACGATCAAGTGGGATTTATCCCAGGGATGCAAGGATTCTTCAATATATGCAAATCAATCAATGTGATATACCATATTAACAAATTGAAGGTTAAGAACCATATGATAATCTCAGTAGATGCAGAAAAAGCTTTTGACAAAATTCAACACCCATTTATGATAAAAACTCTCCAGAAAGTAGGCATAGAAGGAACCTACCTCAACATAATAAAGGCCATATAGGACAAACCCACAACAAACATCATTCTCAATGGTGAAACATGGAAACCATTTCCTCTAAGATCAGGAACAAGACAAGGATGTCCACTCTCACCACTTTTATTCAACATAGTTTTGGAAGTCCTAGTCACGGCCATCAGAGAAGAAAAAGAAATAAAAGGAATACATATTGGAAAAGAAGAAGTAAAACTGTCACTGTTTGCAGATTACATGATGCTATACATAGACAATCTTAAAGATGCCACCAGAAAACTACTAGAGCTAATCAATGAATTTGGTAAAGTTTCAGGATACAAAATTAATGCACAGAAATCTCTTACATTCCTATACACTAACAATGAAAGATCAGAAAGAGAAATTAAGGAAACAATCCCATTCACCATTGCAACAAAAAGAATAAAATACCTAGGAATAAACGTACCGAAGGAGGTAAAAGACCTGTACTCAGAAAACTATAAGACACTGATGAAAGAAATCAAAGATAACACAAACAGATGGAGAGATATACCATGTTCTTGGATTGGAAGAATCAATATTGTGAAAATGACAATACTACCCAAAGCCATCTACAGATTCAATGCAATCCCTCTCAAATTACCAGTGGCATTTCTTTTACAGAACTAGAACAAAAAAATCTTAAAATTTGTATGGAGACACAAAAGACCCCGAATAGCCAACGCAATCTTGAGGGAAGAAAACGGAACTGGAGGAATCATTCTCTCAGACTTCAGACTATACTACAAAGCTACAGTAATCAAGACAGTATGGTACTGGCACAAAAACAGAAATATAGATCAATGGAACAAGATAGAAAGCTCAGAGATACACCCACGCACCTATGGTCAAGTAACCTGTGACAAAGGAGGCAAGGATAAACAATGGAGAAAAAACAGTCTCTTCAATAAGTGGTGCTGGGAAAACTAAACAGCTACATGTAAAAGAATGAAATTAGAACTCTTCCTAACACCATACACAAAAATAAACTCAAAATGGATTAAAGACCTAAATGTAAGGCCAGACACTATAAAACTCATAGAGGAAAACATAGGAAGAACACTCTGACATAAATCACAGCAGGATCTTTTTTGATCCACCTCCTAGAGTAATGGAAATAAAAATAAAAATAAACAAATGGGACCTAATGAAACTTCAAAGCTTTTGCACAGCAAAGGAAACCATAAACAAGATGAAAAGACAACCCTCAGAATGGGAGAAAGTATTTGCAAATGAATCAACGGACAAAAGATTAATCTCCAAATTATATAAACAGTTCATGCAGCTCAATATTAAAAAAACAAACAACCCAATCAAAAAATGGGCAGAAGACCTAAATAGACATTTCTCCAAAGAAGACATACAGATGGCCAAGAGGCACATGAAGAGCTGCTCAACATCACTAATCATTAGGGAAATGCAAATCAAAACCACAATGAGGTATCACCTCACACCAGTTAGAATGGGCATCATGGAAAACTCTACAAACAATAAATGCTGGAGAGGGTGTGGAAAAAATGGGACCTTCTTGCACTGTTGGTGGGAATGTAAATGGATACAGCCACTATGGAGAACAGTATGGAGGTTCCTTAAAATACTAAAAATAGAATTACCATATGACCCAGCAATCCCACAACTGGACATACACCCTGAGAAAACCATAGTTCAAAAAGATGCATGCACCCCAATGTTCACTTCAGCACTATTTACAATAACCAGGTCATGGAAGCAACCTAAATGTCCACTGACAGATGAATGGATAAAGAAGATGTAGTACATATATACAATGGAATATTACTCAGCCATGAACAAGAATGAAATTGGGTCATTTGTAGAGATGTGGTTGTACCTAGAGACTGTCATACAGAGTGAAGTAAGTCAGAAAGAGAAAAACAAATATCATATATTAATGCATATATGTGGAATCTGGTAAAATGGTACAGAAGAACCGGTTTGCAAGGCAGAAATAGAGACAGAGATGTAGAGAACAAACATATGGACACCAAGGGGGGAAAGCAGGGGGGAGGGGGTGGTGGTGGGATGAATTGGAGATTGGGATTGACATATATACACTAATATGTATAAAATAGATAACTAATAAGAAGCTGCTGTATAAAAAAATAAATAAATAAAATAAAATTTAAAATAGATAAATAAATAAAAACTCTAAGGCCACAGTGGGAGAGGTTTGGTACCACTGTGGATGAGTAGACAGAGGAAGAATTGTGAAGAAAATCTATTGGTAGGAAGAAGTGATGAGTTTAAACATTTTAGAGGCAGAGGAATGCTGTGTAGACCCTAAAGTGAAATAATCTACAGGCAGAATGGAAGCTGAAATTACTAACGTCCTTAGAGCCGCAGGGATGAATGAATTTCCAAAGGATGTGAAACTAGAGAGACAGAAATGGAATTCTAAAGAATGAACCCAGGGAGATGCATTACCAAAAAGAGTGGGCCCAACACCAGAAAAAATGGCACTGCAGAGATGAGGAAGTCCCACCAATTGCGGGCAACTTGGAAAGAGGCAAGAAGCAGTCAATGGAGAAAACTCCAAGGTTGAGTGGGGGAACCCATGTCAAAGATGTCACTTGAGAGCTGAAAGTCTCTCCAGCACAGGGAGGAGGTGAGAACCAGCCTGGGGCACAGGGAGAGGACAAGGGGAGAGCTATTGTAGGGAGAGGAGTGTGTGATCTAAATCAAGGAAGACTCAAGGGGTGGAAGGGGCAGGGAGGTGAATCTCTATCTTGGAGGATTTGGGATGTGAGGGCATTTTCCAACACTGCATGAAAGGAGTTAGCCAGGAAATTAGTGGGTTGTCGGGAAGTGGGCAGAGTCTATAACCAGACAGGGTGCTGATCAGAGAGCATGGAACTCTAGAATGCAGAACTGAGATAGGGGTTTGGGTGACAGGCCTTTGGAGCTAATTCAGATGCCCTGCAAGGTTGGACTCCTGCTCCACCATGTTTGTTCTTCAGCCCTACAGCAGTTCCAGCCGCACTGGCATGAGGGTCCTGGGCTGGTGGGTGGGAACTTCCCCCAGAATAAAGTAAGAGATCTAGGAAGCTGGGGAGAATGGAGAGAGAAAGGGAGGTTGGGAATAAAACAGGAGGGCCCAAGTAATTGGAGTCTTAGGAGAGACATAAGAAAGAGAATTTTCAGGAAAAACTAAATTAAAAAAAAGAAACACCCTAAAAGAGGTCAAGTAGTTTCCCCAGACTGAAACTCAGACAAATGCACCTAATTCTAGAGTTTGTTCTTCTGGCCTCACAGCTGGGCTGGAAGTTAACAAATGGGACTTCTCAGTCAGGAAGGGAGATCTATTTCAGGCCTTGAGATGCAGAGGAGGCTGTGGGTTCTGTGTGCTCTCTGTTGGCAGTCAGCATCTCAGCAACTGCAAGATGAAGACAAACAAAAATGTTCCTAGGGTTGATGTGAGAGGGTTTGTGGGCTGTGGGCCAGCAGGATGGATGACCAGTTTGTTGCCAGGGCTAGTAAAATCTTTTATCGTCTCGGAGTGATTCATTTGCTTCCTAGGAATTGAGTAAAATGAACATGGAAATTGTCAGGCCTGTGCTTTCTTCAAGATTTGCCAATATTTCCCCCTGTTACATCTCACGCTTACCAGGTAAATCACTTGGAGAAACCAGATGCTCGGGAGAAAGCAGAGGGTTCCCTCAGTCTGGATACAAGATCACTCAAACACAGGAGCTGTATTTTTTTTAGCAGAGACAAAGATCATTTGGAAATCCCCACAGCTCTGCAGAAAAATAGAGGTTCCCAAGGCGTTCATCAGTGAAGAAAATAAGACCCCGTATTTTAGTCCTGCCTTGTTGAATGGCTCTCAGAAGGCTGTAAAATAGAGACAAAACAAATTGAATATTAGCTATCTTGCCTTTTAATCAGAGCCTCATGTGTTCTGTTTCTAAAACAAGTGATCAGTGATTCAAATTTCAACCAGAATTCTGCTAATGTCTGCTGGCCACAGCTCACAAGGAGGAAAGGTCAGGAAGATCCACAAAATAATAAACTTCTGTGTCCGCCCTCCTCCATCCTTTAACCTTGGCTTCCTGTAATTAGAAACTAGCCCCATTTGCAATTAGAGTTAAACAGAATATTAAACTTTTTTGAAATTTTATTTTTTGGATTATTTTTAGTCAGCATTGCAAAAATGTAAGACTCTTTTTCTCTCTCTCTCCTCTTTATAGCTTGTTGGAAAGGTGAGTATTCTTACCATATTATGCAGCTTGCTGAAATAATTCTTGCATTCTGACAAGACCATATACACACTACTATATATAAAATAGATAACCAACAAGGACCTACTGTATAGCACAAGGAACTATACTCAATATTTTGTAATAACCTATAAGGGAAAAGAATCTAGAAAAAATAGATATATATATGTATGTATAACTGAATCACTTTGCTGTAACTAACAACACTGTAAATCAACTATACTTCAATAAAATTAAAAAAAAAAGTAAATGGGCAAAATATTTGAATAAACACTTCACAAAGGAAAAAAAAGAAACTCTCATCCCCATGGGAAAAGAGACTTCTTCCTTCTGTGCAGACACTTATTATGACTATAATTTTAAGTGTCGTGTTTGGACCTGACTATAAAATGCTGACTGCCAGCTCCCAGACCCTTCACACTGCTGTTCTTTCCAGGTCCTGCCAGTTTCCAACTCATTTTCTTCACGGGGTAGGTCCTGTGTTGCTGGGCAATTCAGTGCAGGGCTGCTCGCTGCCTGACCCATTCTGTTGCTCCATCTGCTGCTGAGTCCGTGAACACTGGCTCCTTGGACGGGCGATGTTTCCTTTCCTCCCTCTGACCTCCATTCACACCTTTCACCTCCACGTGCCCACCACTCGTCAGCCTGAGCCAGAGGATGGAGGATGGTCTTCCTGGGCCCTAGACTGCAGTCGGTGTTCCGTGGTGCCTTAGACCCCTCGGATGATGTCACCCCTGAGCCGATTAAGTCAACTCCAAGAGCTCCTGGTCTCCTAGAGGCCTGCTGACATAGATCCACCGGATCTTTGAGCTCATCCCAAAGTTTGGCACCATTCACTTTACTCAAAAAAAAAAAAAAAAAAATCTTAGTAAATCTAAGCACTCAGTAAAACTTCAGGGGTTTGAATTAAATTTATCAGGTACCCTGCTGGGCACTAAGAAAGGGAGAGATTAAAAATAAATGGAAACTGGTGCTGCCTTCTGGGAAAATCTGTGATGACAGGTCAGCTCTGAAGATGCTATCTACCACTTCATTAACCATTTTTAGTATAGGGCTAAGAAATAAGGCATAGTACATTTTTCTCATTTTCTTGTTCATTATTGGCTTGCATATTTTAAAAATTTCTTCACAGCAAAATGTCTTGATTCAAAACACATCTCGAAATCAACACTTCCTCTTCTATTTCTGTTACTGGGAACAACGGTTGGGAGATGCCATATTTTGAGTTTAATGCATTTTGAGAGTTAGCCAGATTGGGGAGAGTAGATGTAGATGAGGGGGTGCTTAATTTTTAAATAATTTTATTTTCTCTTCCTGTGTTCAGACTTTAACAAGGACTTTGAAAAGTTTGGTTTGATACATAGGGAAGATTACCTATGAAATTCCCAAAGTGCAGTCATCATAAGACTATTAGGATTGAGTTGGAGATTACAGACAGTCCCATCTTTATAATAGCTTGTTGAAAGCCTGCCATGGTCGACTGTGCTGCCCCCTTCCTCCTGCCACCCTCGCTGTCATCCCAAAGCCCCTGAAATCCTCTCTCTCTGGAAACAGCCTCTTTGTCCTCTGAATCCCTGTGAAGAATAATAATCACTCTCTACCTTTCAATATTATGATCCTCCCCAGACAAGTTCCTCGAGGGCAAACTTGCATTTGTTCATCTTCATATGTATCTCACAGCACATGTTACCCTTCATTTCACATGGTGGATACTCAATAAATGTTTGCACATAAGTGGATGAAAATCTTCCAGCTGACTTTATCATTATTAGTAGATCATTTCTGAAGATTTTTGAAGAGAATAAACTTTCAGATTTTTTTTTGAATTTTATTTTTTTTTATACAGCAGGTTCTTATTAGTTATCCATTTTATACATATTAATGTATACATGTCAATCCCAATCTCCCAGTTCATCCCACCACCACCACCACCCACCACCACTTTCCCCCCTGGGTGTCCATATGTTTGTTCTCTACATCTGTGTCTCTATTTCTGCCCTGCAAACCGGTTCATCTGTACCATTTTTCTAGGTTCCACATATATGTGTTAATATACGATATTTGTTTTTCTCTTTCTGACTTACTTCACTCTGTATGACAGTCTCCAGATCTCTACAAATGACCCAATTTCATTCCTTTTTATGGCTGAGTAATATTCCATTGTATATATATACTACATCTTCTTGATCCATTCATCTGTCGACGGACATTTAGGTTGCTTCCATGTCCTGGCTATTGTAAATAGAGCTGCAATGAACATTGTGGTACATGACTCTTTTTGAATTATGGTTTTCTCAGAGTATATGCCCAGTAGTGGGATTGCTGGGTCATATGGTAATTCTATTTTTAGTTTTTTAAGGAACCTCCATACTGTTCTCCATAGTGGCTGTATCAATTTACATTCCCACCAACAGTGCAAGAGGGTTCCCTTACCTTCAGATTTTCTGATAAGCCATAGTTTCCTTTAAAATTTTTCCATACAGTAAAATTCACTCTTTTGTTCAGTTTTTACACATGCATAGATTCATGTAATCATCACCACAATCAGGATACAGGAAGTTCCATTAACCCAAATACTCCTTCCAATTTCTTTTTAAATAGCAGACTGATGGTGGGCAGTGAAGTCTGAGCATTATATTGCAAAATATCACTACTCTGTATTTAGGTAACACCTTCAGGCTAACAAAGGAGAGTCTTTTCCTCCCTTTACATGTGGGTACCTCTGGTTCCAGAGTTTACGTGACACTTGCATTTTCCCAGACCTCAGTGTCAACCTATCTCACTGGAGTAAAGGGAATGGGAAAGACTTTTTACCCAGTGAAATAACTTAATACTTTTGCTTCTCATTTTTGTAGAAAAGTGTCCAGTGTATCCAACAGAGCTAGTATTTGCCCTGGACCAGTCCTACGATATCACAGAGCAGAGATTTAATGAAACGAGGGACATCATCATTTCTATTGTCAATGACCTTCACATCAGGGAAAATAATTGCCCTGTGGGAGCAAGAGTTGTGGTGGTTTCCTTCGACTCAGGCACCAGCTACCTCATCCGTGGGTCTGACTACCATAGCAAGAAGCAACTCCTTCAGCTTCTTTCCCAAATTAAATATCAAAACTCTGGGGAAGTCCGAGACATTGGTAACACGATGAAGTTTGTGGCTCGGAACATCTTCAAGCGGATGTTAGGAGGAGCCAATGTGCAGAGAGTCGCTGTGTTTTTTAGCAATGGACAATCTGCCAGTAGGTCATCCATCATCACGGCCACCATGGAGTTTAGCGCCCTGGACATCAGCCCTGCAGTCTTTGCTTTTAATGAAAGGGTTTCCCTTGACGAGGCTTTTGGGGTAAGTACTTCCCTGGTCAACGTATTTATTTTTAAGATATTGGTACTGGCAGGATGGGAATACTGGGGAGTAGGGGGACAGATGTAGCCTTTTGACCCCCTTTGCAATTTTCACAGCTGTATTGTTGCCAGGGTCCATGAAATCCAATTTTTAATAAGCACAGTAGCCAATGATAGCAGCCACTTTTGTTCAGGTACTGCTGGGCACCAGACACTGTCCCTAGAGCTTTACATACACACTCAGGCATTCTCCAACCCTCTGAAGTAAATGCACATTATCTCCATTTAAAAATCAGGAAACTGAGGCCCAGAGAGTTTGAGTGACCTCTTCAATTTTGTACAGCTATTAAGTGGCTAAATCAAGATTTGAACTAGGGCTGTCAATATAATGCTTTACCAGCCCTCTGCCAACCTGGTGTTTCTCAAATCTGTCATCTGCTAGCTGTATCTCATTGAACAGCTGGTCTTAAACTGTAATGGGTGAAGTTTAGGGGGTTTTTGAACCCTTAATGTTGTGTAAAACTTTGATGGGTATGAACCTTTTTCCCAAGAGAGGTTCCATCCCTTTTGGATTCACAGATTCTCATGGGATCTGTGCTTCCTTCTTTCTCCCCACAAACTGAAGAACTTCTCCATCTACTGTTCAACTATTTTAAAATCTACTCATATTATCCATGAAATACATGCTCCTGGACCTGGGTGGAATCATTATGTCATCCAAGAGGTTATAAAGGTCTATTTTTACACAAATACATATGTCTACTATAAAAAGAAAAGCCCTCTATAACATGAAGAGAGTCAATCTGCTCATAAGGTATCCATGAATATTTTGGAAATAGGAGTAATAGGGAGAATAGATCCTGACAGAAAGGATTGTAGGAATTTGAAGTATTTTCTATAAAAATAATTACATCCCAACATAGATAATTTGTTTATTGGTTTTGTTATGGTATATGTCCCCCGACTAGAATGTAAGATAGAGATTTTATCTGCTTTGTTCATTTCTGTATCCCCAGCACCTAGAATATTACCTATTTAACATTGTAGGCATTCAATAAATATTTGTTGAATGAATGCATGGATGAATGAAGAGCATGTGGTTGACTCCTGTGAATAAACTTCCTTGATTACCAAGGTTGCAGTTAATCTTTACATGGGGGACCAACACGGTCAAACACAAAATAACACCCAAAGTATCCAGTTTCATAAAAACTAGAGTAGGAATGTAGTAGCTACTTTCTAATTATAAGGCTGGCATGATAATAAATATTACCAAATGCTCAGTCAGCACTTTACAGAAAAACAGAGGGGGTGGTTTTTCTACCTTTTAATTTCCCAAGGGAGAAAGAACAAAAGCATGAGCATCTCTGTCGATTGAGAGATCCTCTCATCACCTGGGAATGATAGATTTCTATTATTGTAATTAAAGTGTCTGTATTGCATGGTGCCTCATACAGAGTAAATGACCAATATATAGTTATTGAGTCTGAATGAATGAATGAATGAATGCTATATATTGCCCATTTCAGTGAGTATCAAAGCAAAAATATAATCAAGAAACAGGCAAAATCAGGCAGTGTACCACCAAGAATTTTGAATAGACTTAGTGTCCTCTGTCTACATCCTTTTGGAATAGACCTTTTAAAAATTGAAATATAGTTGATTTACATGCTGTGTTAATTTCTGCTGTACAGCAACATGATTCAGTTATATATATATATGTATATATATATATGTATATACACACACACACATATATATAGGCATACATATACATTCTCTTTTATATACTTTTCCTTATGGTTTATCACAGGATATTGAATATAGTTCCCTGTGCTATACAGTAGGACCTTGTTGTTTATCCATTCTATATATAATAGTTTGAATCTTTTAATCCCAAATTCCCAATCCCTCCCTCCCCTCCCACCCCCTCGGCAATCACAAGTCTGTTCTCTATGTCTGGGAGTCTATTTCTGTTTTGTAGATATGTTCATTTGTGTCATATTTTAGATTCCACTAGTGATGTCACGTGGTATCTGTCTTTCTCTTTCTGACTTCACTTAGTATGATAATCTCTAGGCCCATCCATGTTGCTGCAAATGGCATTATTTCACTTTTTTTAATGGCTGAGTAGTATGGAATAAACTTTTAATTGGAATTTGTGATTGGAGAAATCCACTTGACATCTGAAAGATATGCCTTCTTCTAGATAGTGTGATTGGTTGGAAATAGTTGGAATCACTACTTAAAGAGGCTAAAGGAAACTTGTGAATGTAAAATTTCTGCAAGACCCAACCCCAGAAACTGATGTATAGTACATAAACAGCTGGTGCATAATCAAAAGTGTGTGAAAATTCAGTGCAGAATTGCAGGTTTAGAGATAAGAATGAGATATTAATATCTACTCCAGTGGGTGAATCTTGTGGTTAACTTGTGGCAGTTTCCTCATCATAAAACTGGGTTGCTGATACCTGTTCTATATGCTTCCTTGGGTTATGTTTAGGATCAAGGGGGGATAGCATGTGTGTGTGTGTGCGTGTGTGTGTGTGTGTATGCATAAAGATGCACTGAATAGAGCAATGGGCTACAATGCAAGGTGATGGTGATTAGTTAGGTGTTTTTCAAACTCTTAAAGTGTGTGCACAGTGTATTCCTGATGATGACTAAAGAAAATGAGCAAGTAAGCATATACTTCTTTTTCAATGCAGTTTGACAACACGGGAACATTTCAGGTGCTTCCTGTTCCTCCAAATGGGGAATATGAACCATTAGAAAGACTTCGGCACTGTACTCTTTGCTATGGTAAGACTAATGAGAAGAATTTATTGTGCTGAAACACTTAAATGCCTTCTGGGTGAGTTATTAAGTCTACCTTTGTCAAAGAATTCTATTTTTGATTGTAGATTCTATTTTGTTTTCCAGTCTTTCAACACCATATGTCAGAGTTTCAATCTCTGTAATGTTTGAAGTTTCCATAGAATGTGAAAATTGGTTTAGAAGATTATCCCGATTGATTCGGCTTTTCCTGGGGACAATTTGATAGTTTGTATCAAAAGCTTCTAAAATATTTAAAATATTTTCTAAAAGAGTTTGGACATGTCTTATAGACTTTAAGTACACATGTTACTTACATCTGCTTTCAACAAAGACATTCCCAAATTGTCTGCTAGTGGCCACAGAAATTATGGGGACGTTGAAAATTCCTTATTAATTTAAATGATGTGAGATTGAAGAGGTATTGATCAGATTATTAATTTTTGGTAATCAGTCCCTTATTCACTTGAAGATCTCAAACAACAGTGTCTTCTTGTGCTGACATTGAACCAATGATAAGTCTCTATGTGTTTTCAGATAAATGTTTTCCAAATACTTGCAAGAAAGAGATTTTCTTACCTGAAAATTCATACATGGATGTCGCCTTCCTCTTAGACAATTCTAGGAATATAACAAGTGATGAGTTTAAGGATGTCAAAGCCTTGGGGAGCTCAATGCTTGACAACTTTGATATTGCCTCAGACCCTGTAACCTCAGACTCTGGTGATAGGATTGCCTTGTTGAGCTACTCTCCTTGGGATGGGAGGAAGAAGGATGTGGTAAAAACAGAGTTTGAGTTTACAACTTATGACAATCAAGTTCTAATGAAGAGGCACATCCAGACTTACCTCCAACAGCTAAATGGAGAATCCACCATTGGCCATGCCCTACTGTGGACTGTGGAGGATCTCTTCCCAAGAACACCCAAACTGAGAAAACATAGGGTCATCTTTGTGGTCTCCGCTGGAGAAAATCATGAGAGAAAGGAATTCTTAAAGAAGATGGCTCTGAAGGCCAAGTGTCAAGGCTATGTCATATTTGTGATTTCTCTGGGCTCTACACATAAGGAGGACATGGAGGAGCTAGCCAGCCACCCACTTGATCATCATCTGATACAGCTTGGGAGAATTCATAAACCAAACCTGGATTACGTTGTGAAGTTTTTAAAGCCATTTGTGTACTCAGTTAGACGTAAGTCACTATTTTATTTTCTTTTTGTTTTAATAAATTAGTGTTTGTTAGTAGTATTGATAACCTAACATACCTCTGTATCTATAGCTAACCAAAATATGTGAATTAGATGGTGAAAAGGGGACAGGAATAGGACACATCTTGGTTATACCTGGTTTATGCTTTGGTCATAATGCGGTGAGACCTTTTTCATGATATAATGTCTCTTAGCCAAAATCTCAGCACTAGAAGGAACAGAGTGACTGGAGATCTCCTGAACTACACTTGCCCAATGTAAAGAAGTTCTAGCAGCTGTTAGGTGGTCTCCAGGTTGAGCATTTAAATAAAAGTTTTCCCTGCTACACCTGGTTTATTTCCAACCTTGGAGTACCCTGGAGACCTCTGTGAGAGTGCTGGTCCCAAAGAGTTTGAGCATACAGACCACACCGGAATCTTGTGAAAATGGAGGTTCTGATTCAGTATGTGTAGGATGGAGCCTAATATTCTGCATTTCTAACAGGTTCTTCAGTGATGTCAATGCTTCTGGTCCACAGATCACACTTTGAGTAGAAGGGTTCTAAGCCAATGTACTACAAAGCATCACCCATTGGACCAGTGTTAGTCCATAAACTGATGAAATACAGAAATTTCATAAACTGATGAAATACAGAAATATTTCTGAAAGAAAGAAATACAGAAATTGAGAATAAGCATCTAGAAACTTTTAAAGCAATTTGACATTGCCACATTATACAAGTGTATAAACAGTGGACTTTGTCTCATTGAACAAGATATAAACCAAAAGTATCAGTCTACAAAAGGCTAGAAATAAAAATACCTTGTCCTTCACCACAAGTGGTTTAGAAATGCTCTTTCTAGAGAGGTGGTTCTCAACTGGGGATGATTTTGCCCCCCAGATGACATTTGGAAATGTCTGGAGACACTTTTGGTTGTCAGAACTAAGAGAGAGGATACTACTGGTATTTAGTGGGTAGATACCAAGGATGCTGCTAAATATCCTACAATGCACAGGGCGCCCCCCCACAGCAAAGAACAATCCAGCCCAAAATGTCAATAGCATTGAGGTTGAGAAATCCTGCTCTAGAGGATCCCATGGAATCAGAGCTGAACCTTTTCTTTCTGGGAATCTGACAAGTGTAGAGTTAGGTTCTGTTGGAACCAATCCCACCACCCTAGGATTCCAAAGTCGCCCTGGTATTCAAGGAATCTCCAATACCACCATAGTGACAACGTCTTGGAAGTTCACTCTTCATTGCAGAAGGAGCTTCCCATTTCTCCTGTGACTCATATTCGACTGAAGAATCCAATAATTGCCCCTTTGGGGATATCATGTTATTTCTTTAACTCTAAATGCCTTCCATTGTATAATGCACTATTATATTATGAAAAATGAAAGAAAAATTGCTTCCAGTTAAATGTTGATACTGACTTTCCTGTTAGAGTTTTTTATTTTATAGTCTTCAAAAGAGTTCTTTTAGACAGACTACGATATGTCACTCTTGTGCATACATAAAAAGGGAATATACCTGAAATAGACTTGGTTAAGGCATTCCTAAAACTTCTTCTAGTCAAAATTTGACTTTTGTGAGCTCTTTCTTGACTCAGAGTCATTGATACCCATCTTTTCCCATGCAATATTTTTCTTTATACCATCAAGATCGATGATGGATTTTTTTAGAAAATCTTTTTTTTAATTTAATTTTTATTGGAGTATAGTTGATTTAAAATGCCATGCCAGCTCCTGCTGCACAGCAAAGTGAATCAGCCATACATATACATAAATCCACTCTTTTTAAGATTATTTTCCTATACAGGTCATCACAGAGTATTGAGAAGAGTTCCCTGTGCTATACAGTAGGTCCTTATTAGTTATCTATTTTATGTATAGTAGTGTGTATATGTCAATGCACCCCAAAGGAGCAGAACTTTAAAAAGACTCTATGAAATAACACAAAACTGGTCTTGCTGGGCTCTTAAATTAGGCTTTGCAATTATTAGAGCTAGCTTACTTTTGATTTCCATCTGAGCAATGTTGTTAAACACATCCAATTCACTGTCTTCCCATAACCACTTGGTTTGTAGAGGTTAAAAGTCTCCTTTACTAATACTTCCGGGAATTTTTTCTAAACTACTGACCCCAATTCTACAAGTTTTGGTGCTGGCACGTTTGTTGTTCCCACATGCATAGGCGATAACAATGGCATCACGATTCCTTCCTCACTAATAGCAACTGTCAACTACAATTGATTAGAAGACATAGTCTCATTTCAGAGAAATAGAAAAAAATGCTCATCTTAGAACAAGAGAAATATGGTTATTATAAAACCATAAACATTCTGTGAGATATTTTCACGGAGTCTTCGATCATTCAATGGTCAAAGATCTCCTTTCACTAAAACCTATCTATTTTCCTGAATGAGGGGGAAATTATATATTTCTCAGTATTCCACAGTTTATAGAACAACAATAGAAAGAGGTAAAGGAACATATTATTTAGGTCAGTAAGCTAAAATCTTTCCTGTGATTATTTTCCTCCTAGGAAATCAGTGTTAATTGGTGCAGAAGCACAGAAATAGCATCATGTAATAAAATATTACTTTTTCTATTAGCATAAGTCTGAGTGAAAAAGTATTATAGGATCAGAATAAAATTATGTTAGCCTGAACATATGGAAATCGTGTCTCTGCATCACAATTAACCCTTAAATGAACAATTTGAGGAGGTCCGTTTCCATGACCCCGGTAATTCTTTGGCTGCAAAATGTTCTAAAATCAAATTCTGAATGCTATTTCTAGTTGCTACTATTTTCTGTTCTCACCCCAGCCAAATTGTGCTGAAATACTTTAGTGACATTTATCGCTTCAAGAAGATTCCTGTTGGGGTTCTCTTTCCCTAGCAAATACAATTTCTAGTTTAAAAATCTAACTAT